>NW_020897731.1:14830519-15288152 GCF_003984885.1 Neopelma chrysocephalum | reverse complement strand
TCCATCTGCCCGGGAGACCGAGGAATTGAACCCGGGTTGCAGCAGTGAGAGTCCTGCATGCTAACCACTAGGCCACCAGGGGTCTCTCACACATATTCCCTTTAAAATTATGCACCACAGTACTAAATAGAGTGCTGCTGGCTGCATTAGAACCACTCACATCTATCAGCCTGAAAAAGAGTCCACATCAGGAAAATACAGCTTTTAAGGTTAAAGTTAAGAAGTGCCGAGCATTAGTTTTAAGGAAATGAAGACCCATGTTCTATTCTGCCTTGTAAACTCCTGCAGAGCTTGTCTTTGCTGACAAAGCATATATGTGTTTGTTGGGTCGTTGTTTGTTGCAGATTAGTGAAATCTGCTTGAGTTATCCTAACAGTTCAGTTACTCTGTAAAATAGACCCTAATTTGAACATCCTGTATGAGTTTCTAGTAAAAAATATGACTGCCTTGTCTTCACTGAGGAAGTTTTTTATTTCAGTGTATTAAAATGAAACACAAAACACCCTTAGCTCAAAGCAAAGTCCATAAACCCATCCCTTTAGAATGTGAAGTCAAGGTATGTGCAAAGTATCTTAAATCAAAACCTGAGAGGACTAAAGAAAAGAATAAGGTGATTTTAATTTCTTCTTCAGAACTATAGAGGGTGTTAGTATAGAATAGTAGTGTCCATTCCATTTTTGCTCAAATGACTAGATTTTCATTTGTTTCAGAAATATAATAATGAGTAAGAAATTGGGATTCAAAAAATCTTGAACCAGCACAGTGGTCCTGCAACATTTTCTTGCCTTGAAAGAGCAGATTTGACCTCTGGCTGTAAGCCAGTGGGAACCACTGAGACAGAAGTATTAAGCTCAAAACAAAAGAGGGACTTTTGTCTTCCTACAAACTGGAGTCTGTGAGTCTGATAAAAATGAGACTGTAGTGGCTTGGAGAATTAGTAAGGGACTGTGAGAACAGAAAATTCAGTATTGAGCTCCTCTAGACAAGTAATTTCATATAAAGGTTATTCTACAGTATTTGTAAAGCCCTCATGTTTAATTCCACAGAAGTTTAGTTTATAAGCATCTGCTTGAAATAGCATTTATTAGTGGTTTCTGAATTCCATTGTGACCTGAATATCTGTGTGCTTGTTTTTTTTATTGCATGCACATTTTCAGCAATTGAAATAATACAAGATGAACTTTAACAGAAAGCTGGAAATGTTGAAAAATCTTACTAGTATGTTTTTGATTTTTCATTTTGAATTTTTTGTAACTAAGAACTTTTATGTGACAACTATTAGTATTTCTCTGAGAAAATGGATGCACTGCATGTCAATTAAATGAAAGGGTTTGCTTGTTCATTGATTACATAAGATTTCTTTATTCTTTTGTCACTCAGTCTAGCTTTGATCTTCTCCAATATTTTCATCTGGAATCAGTGTAATCTTTCTTGATGTGTAGCAGGCAAATATAGTGGAACATACTTCTACCTCAGGATAGAGTGGCTATATGTTATGATGCTTGATCTTCCAAAGCATAAAATAATATGATAGTTTGTTTTATTTTAAAACTGTTGAAGAAAATGTAAGTAAAATTTTGAAGATTATGTTGGCTGCATAATAAATGGTTAATTATGTGACCTGCATGCTGTGTTCCAGGCACAAGCCTGCTCAGTGGTCTGTGATAAAGGCCTTATTAAGTACTGTAATGATTTACGTATGTCTGCAGACAGATAAAACCTTTGAAAAGGAAAAAGATAAAATGAAACAAAGGGAAACTGCTCAAAATCAAGTCCTGTAGTCTCAGAAGTAGAGAAGAAATAAGTATTACAGAATTAAAGCATCAGGGCAAACATACGCTTAATACAGATGTTCATAGTGTCTTCCAACACCTGTTAAATAAGAAAAGTAATCCATCTGTGGTCTTGTAATGTACATTAGTTCGTTCTCAAACTGATGTTCTATTAATTTTCCCCCTTTTCTCAGCATTTATGAGTTTGATTCTTTGGTTACAGATCATTTACCTTGAAACATTAATTGGATTTGCAGCCATGCAAACATAGGTTCCCCAGAACTGTAAAACCGAGCAGCGATACCTGTGTTTTCATTTTTTCTCATCTGTCTTTTCATGGGGTAGCGTGTGATAAGGTGGCCTTTTTTTCCTAGGTCTTTTCTTTGCACAATGTCCAGACAGGAAATGCAAAGTCCAGTCAAGATAAAAATACAAGATTATTTACATTCCATGGTTTAAATGACATTTTTCCATGCTCTTCTCTCAGCCACACAGTGTTCATGGTAGTATCTTTGCTCTTCCCAATTTCAAACAGCAGTGATCCAAACACAGTATACAATTCCTAAATCTCTTTTATCCTGCTGTATTTATCAACTTTGTTTGGTTTTCTTCAAACCTGTTTTCTTTTTGCCAGCTCTTGAAAAGAGTCTGGGGGCAAGCAGACGGTCTGACTAGGCACAGAAAACTTTCTTTAACAGAGAAAAGAGGTCAGGTAGTCTACTGTAAGCTAGAAGTTGTCATTGGGATTACTTGGAAATTATGACAGGCCAATAATTATGACTTGCCAGTAATTATCTGTGAGCCTTGAGTAGAGGTGCATAACAAACTGGCATTACCAGGAGTGTTTGTTTTATTGAGCTCATAATCAAGAAGAGCTGCACTCTGGTTTTCAGCTCAGCTTGGTTTGACTCTAGACGTTAGTTCCAGTGGAAAAGAGGTTGTGTTAGCAAAGCTCTTTCAGGTCAAAGGAAGTACTTTGTTTCTTGGCTTGTGAGTATCACTGGTTGGAGCCAGGGAAGCGTGATGCTGTATTAGTGTGCTAGAGGACTAAGCAATTCTGCTGTCACGGCTAACTCAGCTAGCCACGGTCTAAAAATTAGGTCATATCTGATTGGAGACACTAGGTGGTTTGTTTCTGCTGGGTTTTGTGCTCTTTTATTTTAAAGAGAAGAGAACCTCTAAGTCAAGTAATGAAGGGGGGCAAAAAAAGCAACCAGCAATAAAACATGAAGTGGATTCTTATAATCCAGCGGCTGGCAATATGCAGAGAGAGACAGACACACAGGCATGTGTGCTCAGACTTCCACCTGTCTCCCACCCCACAGGTGTGGGTTTATGTACTGGTGCTGAGTGGTGTGTATCACAATACTGAGTCCACGTATTTTCTAGTTCAGAAATCTGCATGCAGGTCTGCCATCACTGCCGAGTCACATCAGCATGTGTATTCAGTTAACCAGGACATAGAAGGGTTTTGGTCTTTAGGTGTATTTTGAGCAAAAGAAAGTTTCATTTATGTGTATACTCATGTACATGCGTTGCCTTGTCAGTGGGGTGTTGAGTCTCTCTGGGGTTGATTGAGAGGTTTTTGTTTGCAATATTTGGGAAACTGGTTTGTTTTCTTGAAGCTGTTCTAAAGCATTTTGTTTGGGTTATGGTAACAGCTTCTTTTGAAATACACAAACAAAAACTTGCCAGGTGCCAGAAGCCAAGGGGTTTTCTCAGGTCTTCCTAGTTTGGAAGCGCCGACAGGGAATGGAAGTGGGGAAGGAAGCCAAGCCCTTTGCATGGAGGGGAATATGTGGGGTGAACAAGACTGTCCCGTTCAGCTCACTGTACTGTTATGACAGTGGTCTGAAGAAATACAGTGGATGCCACTGCTGGAGAATTTTTAATAAATTTTAAATAATTTTTAAATAAAAAGGCCAGGAAAAAATACCAAAACAGTTTACCATCTTTACTAATCAGAGATTTACCTGTTGTCAGTTTGAAGTGATTGTCTTTCACCATCTTTGACCTTCTTAAGATACACACTGTTCAGTGCAAGGAGTATATAGGTTGAATGGAGCTCTGAGTGTCTTGGTCTAGTGAAAGGTGTTCCTGCCCACAGCAGGGGGTTTGGAACTCTATGATCTTAAACCCTTCTAACCCAAAGCATTTGTGATTCTATATTTATCCTTGTGTTCAGAAAGCAGCTAACAAATTGCAGATGTGGTAGAGATATGAAGAGTAATGAGGAAACAGTATGCTTGTTGTATATATTTAGTTCTTCACCTCTCTTATGATTTAGAAAATGTTTCTCTATGCTAGTATTCTACTATTCAATTTAATATTTAAATACTTGTCAAAAACCCCCCTTTCTTCTGGTACAGTAAAAACTGGTGTTTTTAAAGCTTGCAAAGATAAATATTTAATACCCCAGTGGGTATAGCAGCATTTTCAGCAAGATTCATGAGCATCTGATGTGCCAGAAACAATTCTGCAATCTTAAGGTTAGGCAACTGTAATAATTGCTAAAAAGTTGATATTTTAATATCTTGTGTAGCCCTGAAGTGAAGAGCATTCCTGAGTGGTGACCTCTCCTTTGTCTACTCCTTCACCTTCTACTTCATGTCCATTTAGAACTGAAAGTCAGCACTTCCCTGGGTTTCCAGTGGAGCTGGGTCAGGAAGCAGTGTGGGAGAATTTGCATGTTGATTCCCTTCTTTGCAAAGAAAAAAAAATCCACAAAAAATCTGGAGGCATGAAAGGTTTTAATTTTTTAGTCACACTCACTGAAGGGTTTTACACAATTGGAGAGTGTATTTGCTGTCTGATGCTCGAGATGAGATGCATCATTAGTGACTCATTGGGGTAGGTACCAGAGGTATGGGAAGCAGGCTCTTAGACT
Organism: Neopelma chrysocephalum; assembly: GCF_003984885.1. NCBI lineage: Eukaryota > Metazoa > Chordata > Aves > Passeriformes > Pipridae > Neopelma > Neopelma chrysocephalum. Next base: position 15,283,493 of record NW_020897731.1, on the reverse strand, counting down.
GGTTTTCCTGCACGGTGAAGGGAGCTTGGATGAGTGCAGTTGTGCAAAATGAAAGAAGGCTGAAGGAGGAGAGATGTTTTAAAGGAAAGGAGGAAGAAACTCATTAATCTTTTTACTCACTGGTGAATATTATTCCTCTCTTAGTTTGCCAAAGTTGACATATTATGCATATTTAAAATACCTTGGTGTTTTGTGGTAGCTTCTTTTTGAGGACAGTTGTTCCCAAATGGCACAGTAGCGATGGTGTGTGAGCTTGATCTACTTGCTGGCTTTACAGCATTTTTTAGAAGGTGGCAAATGAATATTCAGTGTCAGCTTTTGAACTCTGAAGCTGAGTTATTTATTGCATCTCAAGAAGGATTAATTGGTAGCTCCGGCGTGGACCTGCTGTTGCTGCTCCTGAGCTGCCTGCCCGTGTGGCAGGGTGCTGCTGGAGGCAGCAGGGCTCCCAGCGTCACCGGTGCTGCCTTCCTTCCTGCAGCTTCCAGGATGGTTGTCTGCTTTCTGGCTCTGTGGCACAAGGCAGCAGCACTGGACAATGAGTATTGGTCTACTACTGCTGAACCTTTAGGGACCATCTTAAGCATTTGGTGTGTGACTGTGCAACAGTCAGTCTGTTTGCGTATTGCTGGCTGTGCATTGCTGTTTTGGAGTGAGATTCCTGTAACATTCTCTGGAGCAAGTCTTGGTCTCATAGACAAACTCCTGTTGTCTTAGTGGAAGGTCTGTATTTCTCCCACCATAAAGCCTGAGAGCAAATGTGCGTGGGTTTTTTTTCTCAGAATTAAAACTTTTTATTCTCTGCTCCAGTAGATGTAGGGTGGGGATGGTGCTATTCAATTTCTCCCCATTTGTTTTGTTTGCAAAAAGCACCGTATGTACAACGCCTTGGCTTGTTCTGCCAACTGAACGCTCTGGTTGTCTAAACATCTTTCTGCTAAAAAAAAAGTATGATTAAAGTGAGTTTTTTAAAGGTAATTTTTAATTTCTTCTAGAAAAAGTCTGCATTCCTCTTATCTTTTTCTTAGTGCTTTGAATTTGTTATTGTTTGCTACTTTAGTTAAACTTACTGTAGAGGTGATTGCTGTAATCCACAAAAAAGTGTAATTTTCTGGTTAAAAGCCAGACAGTGAATGGGTATCTCACAAGAGACATAATCCACTAGTATTTTCTTTCTTTTTAATTAGAGCTCTAGATCCCAGCTAAAATTTCAGTTGTACTCTATCTGTAGTTGTGCTTTTTCCTTTATTTTTCTGTGTCGTACTATTTTCTGCTCCCTTGTTTCCTTCTTTATATTAAACTGAAGTATTTTATTGAAAAGCATTACTGTTGCCTCCACAGATACTTTTCGTAGCAAGTCATGCATTCTTCTTTGAATGTTTTCACCTTGCAATTCACAAATTATGTTTTCATTTACTTATCTTTGAGCATAAGCCCATCTACAAGGCCTAAATTTTGTTCCTCTCCTAGCTGGGGATCTTTAACCTTAACTGTCTGGTTTCTGTTGCATGACAGATATTTTCTGGTTTCTTTTCAGTGCTTTGCTGTGCGATCTCTGGGCTGGGTAGAAATGGCAGAAGAAGATCTAGCTCCTGGAAAAAGCAGTGTTGCTGTGAACAATTGCATCAGACAACTCTCTTACTGTAAAAATGACATCAGAGACACTGTTGGCATCTGGGGAGAGGTAAGAAGAGGGTGAACTTTTTCTCCTCTTGGAACATCCCTCTCGTGTCATAAAACATCTTGAAAGAACAGCTTTGTAGACAACTATGTCCATGCTCTGTGTTTGGGATTTCCCTATCCCAGCTGGCACTGCCAAAAAGTGTAAAAGGGTTCAAGGAAAATGTTGAGCTTTTTGTTCCAAACTGCTCAGGACAGCAGATGCCACAAAGATCTTGCCTTCAGGTTTATGTCTCTGCTGGTACACACCTGTGCAATGACAGTGCTGGCAACACATAAGCCAAACTGTTGAAATTCAATTCAAGTCTTCAAGAAGTTTGAGAGTGGTGCTTTAGAACAGCATTTTCAAAGGTTTCCCTGTGACAGAGAGCTTTGAGGAAACCCAGACTGGCATGACCTGTACTTCTGAAACGTATGAAAAGATTGGGACTGATGGACAGATGGCTTGTTTTAAGATGATTATGTTATCAGTGTTTCAGAAGGAAATTAATTGTATGTCATTAGTCTGTCTTCTAGTTCCTCTCCGATAACTCTTGAATCTGCGCACTGGTGTCATCCAGTTTTGAAGGATGCCGAATTCCCACACACTGAAGGAAAAACAGAGAGCCCAGCTCTCTTTCTTGGTTTCCTGAAGGGTCGATGCACCTTCATCGACTGAACCTGGCAAGCTCTATGCTGCTTTCTGAACTGGCAGCAGAGACAGGATAATGCTATGGGAACTCAGGGGGAAAACTGAAGGAAGCTTGAGGTTTTGTGGTGTGAAAAATAGGTGTGCTGGGGACAGATGAAGAAGTGGAAGATATGGAGGGGTCAGTAAGTGAAACAAGAAAGGAAAAGGTGGGATGTGCAGAGGGCATAGGAGACACAGTAAAACATTTTTGTTATTTGATTGTTCATGGAACAACTTAAACTTCAGCCAAATCTTATTCTCCACCTCTCTCCTGACATGTTTTCAGGAGGGTTACACTAGTGTGGATTTGCCACACAAGATCTGAATATATAAGTGATGAAAGAGTGAACGTTGTAACTTCCTTTGTGTGATCTAAGAGAAATGGCACTGTCAAACAAAAAAGAAATTAAAGACTTGTCTATTTAAATGAACATTTTAGGAAAAATATCATTCAGTCTCCCGAGTCGTTGTTGCAGTCTAAGGCTCAAGTCCAGTATCCTGGCTATGACCACAGCAGTGCCAAGGTGCTACAGAGAGCAAGTGCCTCTTTGAAAATTAAAATTATGTTTAAAGGAGCTCATTTATAGTGTTCTATCTATTTCAAGTAATTTCAGAAGGATTTTTCTATGTAAGAAATATATATTGTATATATAAAAGAACAAAATAACATAGGTTTCCCTTTTTTCTTACATCTGGAATCGGTTTTATTTAGATAATTTAGCTAGACAGGCAATTAGAGGTGTGTCAGTCATGGACTTTGGACTTACTGCTGATCTCAGGAGGGGGAAAACCCCAGTATCTTTACACATGTGTAATCTAACCCGTATTTCAGATGACAGAACTCTCATCAACTTGAAATATATTGTTTACTTTGATTGCATGTGCTTTGTTTTAAGAGTTAATGTTCACATTTTTCCATATTTCTCTCTGTCTATTCCATTGTTCTTTGTTGGAAACCCTTGCGGGTTTTTAAGCCACATTGGTGAAAAGTTTTGGTCCTCTTGAATGGATATTTCAATTAAGACTGCTATTCGTTTAAAAAAAAAAAATCAGCCTGACAAAACAATAGAGACAATGTGCTTTAATAGGTGGCTCCTGAATTGTCTTCTTGATTTTAAAAGAATTCATTACAACCAACCACATTTTTCTGCTTGCAATGTAAGGGTTCAAGAGTGATTGGAAGAGGTGTGTTTTAGAGAGGAATCTGAAAAAATAGTGCTGTGTCACTGACAGCTCCATCAGATGGAGCAATTATTGCAGAAATCTATTATGAGACTAGAACTGATGACTGCAGATAGGGGTTTTAAGATTGCCTAAAGATTTACTTTAGCTAGAATATAATGAAAGTGAAATTGGGGCTACGACCATCACCAAGTTTTCATGATTTAAAAAAACCACAAAACAAAACACAAAAACTCCCATACCCTGGTTAAAATGCTGACCCTGCAGAAGCTTTGTTACTGGCTTTAACGTGGGATTTCATGCCCTTTGCTCCAAAAGAAATTCCCTATAACTTTTAAACTTCTACTGTTCTGTAAAATCTAAAAAGAAAAACACTACTGGTCTATTTGTGTTGCTCTTCTGCCATGCATTATATTTCTGTATGTTACAATATCACTTACATGAAAAAGATACGTTCTTGCCATTGACCTATATACCTCAGCCTGTAACACTTCCTGTGCTGGCATTGAGCCTCTCTTTCCTCTATTTAATTTCTCTGCATGGCTCTTCCCTTTCCTCATCTCAAACCATGAGATCTCAGCAGCTCTTCAGCAGTCTGAGACATTAAAGCCTATGCTCCAGCTCCCAGTCTGTCTAAATAATGTCTTTTTGCCTTATGCAGTGTTTTCATCTCTAAAATAGCTTTTGTATAATAAGGCTACAAAAATTAGCAAAATATATTGTTTCTGATTGTGGACAAGCTGTCCCTTGAGCATTACAAGGATAATTTCCTGTGACTTATGTTGCTTATCTGCCCATTCACCAATTTTTTTCCATCTAATTTGGATTCAGTATCATTACTCTAATCCCAGTATATTTTGCATGATGAACATATTTTACATTCTTGTAATAATTTCCTTTTGGAACAAATATTTAAGTAGAAAATGGATCCAAAAAGCAATCTTTGTGACACTTAGCAGCATTCTTCACACAATTTATGTACTGATTCTGACCTCCAAGCAAATTTCTCCCACTTTCTCTTTGTGATGACTGTTTTCTCTTTGGTTTCTTTCATCATCCTGGTCTGTCTGGTGTCATCCTGGCTTTTGTGTTTTATTTCTCATGTTTCTTTTTCTGTATGCCACTAGCAGCTCGATGCTGCTGGTTTGCCCCATTTTTTTGCATGATTATCACAGCTACATCTGTTTCTGCTTCTCTAGGAGCAGCCTATATATACAGCCTTGCATCTCTGCCACAGCTGTACTTTTTCCCATCAGGCAAAATATTCTTGTGTTGGCATCACATATACCAGGTGTCCCCTACCTCTCCCATGTCCCTCTTGGCACTTGCACTGCCAGCTCTGTGTCACAGCTCCCCTTTGATTCACTGTTTGGAGATGTGGGGTTGGGAAGGAGGTGGGCAGTGCCTGCCCCGTGCTGCCTAGCCTACAAACTGTGGCAGAAGGCCCTCCCAGAGTGATATGAATTTATTTCTTAGCCAGGCACAAAATTAGACATCATTGAGACTTGAGACATTGTGACCAAGCGGGAAGAGGGTTTCTGTGTCACTGAGGTGAAGGAAAAGGTTGGGTTTGAAACATTTGTCAGTAGAAAGTCAGATCCTTTCCATTCTTTCTGTTCATTTATAGATTCTGGCACAATAGAGAGGAAACAAATTACTCTGTGTTTAGCTCATAGTTTCCACCTTCTTCTTCTGATTGGCAAGAGCTTGTCTTAACTCCCAGCAGTAGGTCCGAGATCACTTCTGTGGGATCTCATGGTCTGCAGAGTATGTGTATGGCCTCCAAGAAGAGAGGTGTTACATGTGATAGGAGAGGCAGCAGACTTATTGCAAATGTTAGCAATAGGGGGAAGATTAGCATTTGTAAATTAGCATCAAAAGGAAAATTGTCTCTACATTTGTTTTCTGTAAGGGGAAAGAGCATTATCCTTGTTCTTACATGCCAAAAGAGTTAGGGAGAAATCCTGGCTCCAGGATTCTGCAGTCACTAGCAGAATTCACATTCTGGTCTTAATGCTAGGTTTTCCTCCTTAATCATTCTTCAAAGAGTATTTTGTAAATCCCTTGACACATACAAATTGCTGTCTCTTCCCATAATCCATTGGTAAAGTTTATGGAAACAAAACACTTTGAAAGAAGGAACTCTGCCTCATGGGTACGGGTTTTGATATAAGCTTTTGCTGTTGAGACAGACTGTGACCTCTCATGTATTTGGAAGAATTTACTGAAGAAAAGATAAACATAGAATTTGTTGAAGAACTCAGTACCTTGGGCTTGAATGAGTTGCATTTAAAATACAGCAAAGCTTTTTGTGATTGGCATTGTTTAAACATGTAGTAGAAAGAAAGTATCTTACATCTTTTTCACACTGGAAATATATGAACTAGTTTTCAATTGCCCTTGGAACAAACCAAAACTTTGAGTAAACTAAGAGGAAGCAAGTCTGAACAGCACAGGCAAAGCACCTTGAGCCCAGTCGGTTTGAGAGGGGGATGTACTGTGTAACTGTACTTTGTCTGGAGTTGCAGGGCAAAGACATGTACCTTATACTGGAAAATGACATGCTGAACCTCATTGATCCCATGGACCGCACAGTTCTGCACTCACAGCCCATTGTGAGCATCAGAGTCTGGGGCGTGGGCCGTGACAATGGTCGGTAAGTCTTCGCTCTCCTTATCCCTCTTGACTTGGTGCTATTTTGGTCTGCTGATACAGAGTACATATAAGTGTGTCCCGGGGCTATCGGAAGGTGGGTAAATTCTTATTTTCCTGCTGGTGTTACTTTTTAAACTCTGCTTTTCATAGTGTATCACTTATATGCTGCTTTGCTAAACCCATATTGAACAAACCTTTCAGATTAATTCAGCCAGGTGCATAAAACTGCATACACAACATCGTTTTGTTTCAGATACATGTAATACTTTTTAGTATAAAACCGTGTTTTCAAATATGTCCTATAGTATGTTTCTCCTGGCTATGTGAAAGCATTTCTTCCTGCTTGTCCAAATTAAATGTGCCACCTATGCTCTGATTGTATGCATGTGTTGCCACTTTCTTGAGATATTTGATTTGATGGAGAAAAAAATTGGATTGAGGAAAAAATAATGGTTTTAAGCCATTACAATTACTTCTAACTCTTGATGGAAGAAAATTCCCAGGAGTGTTGCAGAAAACTAAGATTTGTCCATGAAATGTGGCTTGCCTGGGAACTCATGTTCTTCCTTTCTGTAGGGAACAACCAGGAGTATATGCTAAAGGCCTTCCTGCCCTGGAGGCAGTCTTTCCTTAGGTTTCTTCCTGACTGGTGTTCTTTTGGTAACATCCTTCTTTGTCAGGTAACATTGCTGTGGGAACAGGGTTGTGAAAGTGACTGACTTGGAGCAGGACAGTGAGCTGTCTCCCTGTCCCACTTGGAATTTTGACCTAGCAAAAACATTGCCATTCACATGGAGTAAGTCCAGGATCTTAGGACACTACCCATCCTGACACATGGGTAGTAGGGATTGAGTAACACTTAACAAGCTGCTGCTGTTTATGTCCATGTTTGATTAGGGCCTAGTGGTCTTCTATGATGGAGTGACTGTATCAGTGGACTAAGGAAGTGTTACAGGTGTCATTTATCTGGAATTCTGTAAAGCCTTTGACATGGTCCCCCACAACATCCTTCCCTCTAAATTGCAGAGAGATGGATTTGATGAGCGGACTGTTAGATGGATAACAAATTGGCTGGACACTCACATCCAGAGGATAGTGGTCAACAGCTCAGAGTCCTGATGGACATCAGTGACAAGTGGTGTCCCTCAGAGGTCCCTGTTGGGACCAGTATTATTTAATGTCTTCATTAACGACATAGATGAAGTGATTGAGTGCATCTTCAGCAAATTTGCAGATGACCCCAAGCTGAGTGGTGCTGTTGACACACCTAAAGGACAGGATGCCATCCAGAGAGACCTGGACAAGCTCGAGAAATGGGCCCATGGGAATCTCATGAGTTTTAACAAGACCAAGTGCAAGGTGCTGCACCTGGGTCAGGGCAACCCCCGGTATATACAGGTTGGGGAATGAACAGATCAAGATCAGACCTGCCAAGAAGGACTTGGGAGTGCTGGTGGATGAGAGGCTGGACATGACCTGGCAACGTGCACTTGCAGCCCTGAAAGCCAGTTGTATCCTGGGCTGCATCAAAAGCAGCATGGCCAGCAGGGCGAGGGAGGTGATTCTGCCCCTCTACTCTGCTCTGCTGAGACCCCACCTGCAGTGCTGCATCCAGCTCTGGGTCTCCAGCACAGGAGGAACATCAGCCTGTTGGAGTGAGTTCAAGTTGATTAGAGGGATGGAGCACCTCTCCTATGAGGAAAGGCTGAGATAATTGGGATTGTTCAGCCTGGAGAAGAGAAGGCTTAGGGGTGACCTAATTGTGGCCTTCCAGTACCTGAAGAGAGCTTAGAGGAAAGATGGGGCAAGATTATTTACAAGAGTACGTAGTGACAGGACATGGGAGAATGGTGTCAAACTGAAGGAGAGTAGGTTTAGATCAGATCTTAGGAAGAAATTCTTTACTGTGAGGGTAGTGAGGCACTGGAACAGGTTGCCCAGAGAAGTTATGGATGCCCCATCCCAGGAAGTGTTTAAGGCCAGGTTGGATGGAGCTCTGAGCAACCTGATCTAGTTGAAGGTAACCCTGTCCAAGGCAGGGGAGGTTAGAACATGGTGATCTTTGAGGTCCCTTCAAACCCAGAGGCCATTTTATGATTCTGTGATTATCAAGATATTTGCAGTAGTGGGGGGGCGGTTTGTCTCTGAATTCCGATGGGAAATGTCATTTCAAACCTCAAAAATCTTTCCCAGTAAAAGATTTTCTGAAACTTCTATAATCCTCCTCAAAGTTTCTGATTATCAATGGCTAAATTTCCAAAAGGAAGGGTGACCCAATTCCATCTAATTTTTTATTTTTATAAATGACTGATGGTTGGAGGGGGCAGGTTAACTGGTTTTTAATTGATCCAGATTTTTGAGAGATCTAAAAGGGGAAAATCCAGTTTGAAATACTGCTAAGTAAAAAGGTTTTAACTTCTTATGAATAAACCATTAGAGTGCTTTGTTTGCATTAGAAAATGGTCGCATTGCACGTTTCCCTTCAAGTCAGATTTTGTAGTGGCTTGTTAGTTCGGTCAAAAAATAAATAGAGCATCTTAAGGGGCACCTAAATGTGATGCAGCTTTACAGACTAAAGGAAGCCAGCTTTAATTTTCATTCATTTTTTTTTGAAGCATTTACAGTTCTTTTTCCAAATACTTACATTTTTTTGAAAAATAAAATAATTCCATTATGTTGTTTATAAAATAAGATAATGGGTCATATTTCCTCAGGCTGGGTACCTACCTCTCCTAAAGACAGAACTGGTCATAGAATCATAAATGTTTTAAGGGAACATTTAAGAGAAATATGCCTTTTGCTACCAAGTGACACCAATAATGTTGTTAGCTTTTGGTGAAATATATCTGGGGGTGGGAGGCAATAACAGACTCTTCTAGATGAATATAAGCCCTATCAGTAGGGCAGGAGTTGTTGGGAAAGATCGTGTGTGGAGCTCATTCTGTCTGCTCTGACCTACAGATCTGCCATGGTATCCCACAGCATTTACCAAAAACTATGTACTGGGCACAGGAAATAGCATCTCTGATCCCACCTCTGCCCATTTACATGCCATATCTGGTGGCCAAAGATGAATTCCAGTTCTTCTGAGACTTCTGCAGAAACTCACATCTCTATTAAGAAAAAAAAAATACTCAGTTATGGCATATGTGGGAGAAGTACAGATCCAATTTAAAAAACACAAGGAACAAGAACCCCTCAAACAAACCTAGTTCTACCTTTTGGTCATAAAAAGTAGAAGCTTTCTCAATTGTTTTCCTGAAAAGATGTTCTTTTTGTGGCACTGACAACACAGAGAACCTGGAAGAACAAATAAACTAACCTTTTTTCATGGGTCTACTGTCAGTAATGGGAGTGGGCCTTTCTGTGTTCAAAGGGAACATTTCTTGTTTCAAGAGAAGATGATTTTTCTAGATTGATTGCTGTAAGTAACAGCAAGAAATAGTTTATTGAAGTTTATTATATATTGTGTTTATGTATTAAACATGCAATCAAAACTAGCCTTAATATTTCATTTGCTGGCACAATAAAGTTCTTAGCCACTTTTATTGGAATCTGGTTTTTTTTCATAAGATTGATTTCAGAGCTTTCCTATCCTTAGCCCTTTGATAGGTGCTTCTACAGAAATTTTGTGTCCAGAATGACTTTCAGGACTGGAGCCCCCCCTTTTTGAAGTGTAATTTGTTCAGTATTTTATTGACACATTTTAAAAAATAAGACTGCAGGAAAAGCAGTGTAGCCATTATTTGTAAGTAATGCAGTAGACTGCAGGTGATGTTAAATAGCAGAAGATCCAAAGGACAAGCAGAAAGAACAAACTTTTGACTGAATAATCAGATGTACAATGTATTTTGGGCATAGAGATGTTTAGTCTAGGAAACATGCTTTGAAAGTAGCATAAATGATGTAGCGTTTGCTGAAAAAGCACTAACACAAGAAAAAAGCGTTTGGTGACAGGAGAACACGAGCTGAGAAAAACATATTGTTGAGCTGGAAATTGCACTGCATCTCTTTTCATGTATATATTAGCACACAGTCCTTGGGCTTATCCTGGTAAAATCACATGTTGCTACTCAGGTGAGAAATACCAGAGCCATTCACTGACTGCAAAAGCAACTTTCCCTGATTATGAGTTTGCCATCATCAAAAAAAAAAGTGAGGGGATCACATTGCTGCTTTGGTGGATTAAGCATCCACAAAGTTAGTGACATCCCAGTTTCTGGGATGAAGGTCTTCCAGAAGTTGTTGCACTTGACTTTTGTTAATTAGCTATATCTTCTAGTCCAAGAACCTGTATAAAAAACATATTGGATTTGTTGTGAAAGGTAGTGTTTCAATTTTAAAATATTGTAGAAATGTGTATTTCCCTATATTTTGATCTATTGAACCCCTAAATGATCTGCTGGCCCTCCTTTTAACTCTCTTTTGCTTGTATTAATTTATTTGGGTAGTTTTTGCTTTGGAAGATGAAGAGGTTTCCTAATGACACCTGACCAGATGATTTTCTAAGCTATGCCATAATGAAAGATTGATGAAATACAGAGATCTGCTGATGAAAGTTTAATCTGAGGATGTGTCTTCTAACTCATCTCAGGCAGAAACGTCTTCCAGGAGACTGTAATCACTCTCTCCATACATTACATTAACATCCTGATCTCTAGAGTTTCTTATTTAACAATCCTCTGATAAGCAAAGGCTTCATCATTTTGTTAACTTGGGTTGTGTGGTGACTTTTTGTTTTGAAAGGTAGCATCCCTTGTTTTCCATTAATCAGTTGGTAAAATGTTTGATTTTAAGAAAGGCTGAAGCACCTCCAAAAAATCAGGGACAAAAGCAGGTTCCCACAAATTAGTGGTTATGCATGTATATATGTGTACTCTGTGAGCTCCTATGTTTGATACATATATATGGGCATTAAAGGAAAATAAATGTACTCTGTATGTGCAACCTTTTGGCAGACTTAGTTTCTTAGGTGATATTTTGTGATTTTTAAAAGTAAAAGCCACTATGCTGCTATACTGAAAACAGAGCCATGATGATTCAGTTAGTATTGTTTGTAAATAAGAAAAGTTCTTACAGTTGCATAAATGGTTTGATTTCAAGGTCAATAAGGTAATTGTCACATGGAGATGTCACAGGTGTATCAGTGAATAATTGTCGGTGCTGTGTTTGCTTCTTAACAAGCCACACCTGCCATGTTTTTTCCTCGTCGTTAAAAGCATGTTTGTAGCCTCAGTCTATTGAAGCTATAAAAGGGCTGTTCTTTTCACTTGCAAGCTGCAGGACCGTACATAAATCATTCCTCAGGTTGGGTTTTGTCTCTCCTTCTTGACTGCTGGTGCGTGTCCTTTGCCTTCTGAGCTGCTCACTAACAAGGAGGAGAGAAAAGGTAATAGCCCATCAATTTGGTAAAAGAGTTTCTGTTAGCACATTTACCTGAATCCTCCTATATCTGCACTGCTCTTCCACCAATCCAAAGCCTGCCTCAAGTTTTATAATTGACCGAATGATCACAGTTTCTTCTCTCCTGGTGTCTTCATGCAACAGCAGTATATCCAGCTGAAATGTTGTCTGGCCAGGAGGGCTGCTGGTGGATTCAGGAGACCAGCTTTGATGGGACTGAGTATGGAACTAGTTACTGGATGGTGCAGCCACCTTGAATGTTAGCCAAAACACATAGCACATGTCTATTCATCCACTAGCTTTGTCACCACATAGAGCAGATTTGTTTCTGCTGTGCAGTTTGTGTGTTTTCCTGACAGGCTGAGAAGGGAAGCCTGGTTGCTTTTGGTTCTTAAGTGCTGAAAGAGGCATATTCTCTGCTATTAGGGTTTTCTGACCACAGGCACTCTGACTGGACAATGTGAATGTTTTGTGCTCCCTCCTCTGCCCTAATAATGCCCATTTTGTCAGGTGGGGGTGGTCGGGATCCCTTCATCTGCGTGGACGTCCATTGCCCTTCTCTGAACTGCCATTGTTTTTCTGCTGCCTAGGCACTGGAATAAAATGAAGCTGGGATTCAAAAAGGGGAGAAAGGCAGAGAGGGCAACTGAATTGAGGAAAGTAGAACAATGGACAACCAAAGATGAGGCTTGGGCTGCCTCAAAAAGGGAGAGCAGACAAATAAATGGATAGATGCCCCAGGTCGGATAGATGTAATCCTGTAAGGCTGGAAGAGAAGAAAGTCCTAATAACAAAACAAATTACTCTGTTATCTCAGGAGCTGTTAGGACAAGAGAAAACTATTGGAGTGATATAAGTGAGGAAAATGGGACAAATCTGTGGAAAATGAGGAATAAATGATATAAAGTAATGGCTCAAATTCTTCAGAATATGGAGAATTAAAAATAGAATGCTCTCTTGCTGTTTCAACAGCTTAATAAAAATGCCCAGGTTTCAGAGGTGTTTAACACCTGCGCTGTCCACTGATTTAAGTAGGATCTCTGTATATGCAGTGTATTTGAAAATCAAATGTCTAAATTCAGATTTAGGAACCTGTCTCTAGATCCAGAAATGGAAATTTTCACTTGAACAACAGTGCTACAACAGGTTAAATATTTTCTTTTTAGTTTTGAGTGTGTGTCACACTAAGAGGGGTAGGGACAAGTCTGAATGAGAACTGGTTTGGTAGAGGACAGAACAGGGGTGAGTGGGGAGTGTGGAAGCTGTGCTACATGTTGAGTGCCCATCTCATGTCACCCTGTATTTCCCAGCTGAGACTGTGTACTTACAGATATTACCTGGCTTGAGCTCCTGTGCTTGTCTTATCACGTGGACATGAGACTTCAGGAGGGATACCTGGCCTTAGTTAGACAATTAAAAGCTAAGAGAAATAAAGAGAATAAATACAAGTTTAGTGTGGTTGGGATATCCTTTTGTGTTTGTAATTTATCATTCTTTTCAGAAAATATTTTGTATACAAGCAACACAACAGGCCTCAGTGATGCATTGTGGCTTGTAGCTACATCGTTCAGGGAGGTGTTTTAAGATCTTCCCAGATTGCCCTCCTTTTGAGGTGATGATTGCATGTGCTCTGAGATTGAGTCTTTCTCCAGTTCCATGAAAAAAGCTTATCAAACTGCACAAGATAATGAATAATAAACTTTCTCTTCTGCATTAGAGACATGGTCAAGAAAAGCAGAAAATAAAATAAATTAAAACTGAAATGGTGTTTTGCACCTGCTCTTCTGAAAAGATAACACCCTTCAAAGAATGTGTAATTTCAGCTGCACTCTTCAATCTCTGAAATACCATTAATCAATATTGCCTATTCCCTTCGGTCCTTGTAACCTTGAAATAAGGACAAAACATACTGTGAGGAATCAGGTAAATGGGGCATAGGTGAAGGATTACTCTGGAGGAAAAGGATTTTACTGGCTTTCCTGACCTATATTTTTAGCTGGTTTTTTTTACAATTATCATTTGCTTTCTCCTCTTTCCTAAGCTAATTGCATCTGAATATCCCTTTCTGTATGTCTTGGAAGCATTTTTCCTTCTCACTAAGAAATACCTTAGGTGATTGTTTATACAAAACTTCCCATTTATATCCATAAGTCCTGACATCGTTGTTAGGAAGTGCAGTGTGTTCTAGGAGGGGGTGATGAAACAATCCAGCTGTGAAAAGGGAAATCCAATCAAGCTTACAGAATCAATGTATTTTCAAGCAAATACAGTGAAGCGGATGCAAAAAAGCTGCATGTGTGCATTCATATTTTGATTCATTAGACTGGTTTATTTTAGCTTTTGGATTTAACATGAAAGACACGGTAGACTGAAGATGTATTGAAATAGGCAGGTATTAACTTGAAATATTATATAACTTGAAACACCTGTAGTTTTGCACCAGTGAATAGTTTTCTATTGCTGGTGACTTCAACTGTGTTGGGGCAGCTTCCCTCTATCCTTTCTGTGTAATGCCACTAATGAAATGAAAAAATTATTATACAGAATCACAGAATCAGTTGGGTTCTTAAAGACCTCTGAGATCATGGAGTCTAACCTTTGACCAATCACCACCTTGTCAACTAGACCATGTGCCACATCCAGTCTTTTCTTGAACACCTCCGGGGATGGTGACTCCACCACCCCTTGGGCAGTCCATTCCAATGTTTAACAAAACCTTTCTGAGATTAAATTCCTCCTGATGTCCAACCTGAACCTGTCCTGACATAGCTTGAGACTATGTCCTTTTGTCCTGTTGCTTGGTTGTCTGGGAGAAGAGGCCGACTCCCACCTGACTTCAACCTCCTTTCAGGTAATTGTAGAGAGTGATAAGGTCACCCCTGAGCCTCCTCTTCTCCAGGCTAAACACCCCCAGCTCCCTCAACCGGTCCTCATAGGACTTACCCTCTAGACCCTTCACCATCTGAGTTACAGATGAGGCTTGTGAGCAGCTCAGGTGCTTACAAATGATGGAGTCACCCTTTGATTAGCAGCTGAGAAAAAAGGATGTGCTTTGGGAGAATTTTGGCCATGGAGCAATAAATATTTGGTAACCTTTGAAAAGCTTACGTGGAGAAACAGCAGTTGAGAAGCATAGTAGCAGTAGATTGGGACAAGTACAGAAAAGTCTTGTGGAGCAAGGGAATTGGGACAAACACAGAATCGGACAATTAGAAGGATTACACTGGGAGAGTGGGACAGGAACAGGGAAGCCTATGAAGGAGGGCTCAGGGTAGTGCTGAGGCATTTGCTTTTAAAGAAGTGGGGAAAATGGCAGGAGGCTTCCGTTCTTATTAGGAAAAAACAACCAGACAATCATTGAAAATATGTCACTTTCTCTGCTAGGGGCTTGAGCATGGGAATGAATGCATAGTCACCCTAAACAGAACCCTGTTTAGTATTTTACTGTAGAATGTCTTTACTATTCTTTATTTGTTTTGAAGAAATAATGGAAAATATGGCATATAATTTGGGAATTGTATCTGGTATTTCTTTTGGGAGGCAAGCTTTTTAAATAGCACTTAGAAATATTAAACTGTAAAGCTTTCAGTTAAGATAAATGTTATGTCTAAACTTGTACTACAAATAACCACTGTGATGTAGTCAGATTCTCTCAGCTAATAAGATGGCATATTGACTGAGTCTCTGACTTAAGGTCTTTGTACAAATTTGTGCTAGAAAATCTCCACACATTCCCTATGATTCCAGCTATTAAACACTTTGGGATATAACTAGGGTAATCAGTGAACTTAAGTGGCTGTTGCAGAGGTCCCTTGAAAATAGCCTGAGCTGCCTGCTCAGGAGAGCTACTGACTGCCAGTTTGGGGTGGAAATCTGATGATTTCTTCTATTATTCTTTTCAATGTATGTTAATCAGATGCTGTGTCCAGACTGGATTCCTATATGTAACTGCTGCTTTAACTCCATGGCAAAACAGTGATGGAAGTGATACAAAAAGCAGCTGCTCTCCAGCTCTGTAGCTGCAAACAAAAATCATCCATCTCACTCCCAGACTCTCCACAAGCCTCCTTGTTTTCGACACCCAGTTAGAAGCTTTTTTCTTAGTTCATGATCAAAGATGGTTTAAACTTACCTTATTTACTTTGTGTGGTCATGCATCTGGGTGCATACACCATCTCTTGCTTGCTCTCCATGGAGGCTATGCAACAAAAAATAGCATCTTCCTTCCCAAACCAGTTGGAGTCAATTGAAGGTGCCTGCCTTTGTTTCACCCCCTTCATCTTCAGCCCCGCTGAAGTTAGGCTCTTAGTTACATATCTGTCAAATGCTGTGTCAATGTAGGGACTGTGTATAGAGAGAGCCACCTATTAAATAAATTCTCACAAGAGAATTAGACTGTCAAATAATTAAATAACGCCTTTCTTCAAAAAGAAAAACCCTGAAAAAAATTTACTGTATTGTTTTGTTCTCAACTCAAGACCTCATGTAGTCTAAGGTCTCTCCAGCAGATGAGAGAAAACCAAATTAGTCCACAAGTCACTTTGTTAGTCCAATGTACATTGAAGCTGTTCAGTTACTACTAAGGTGGACATATAAAAAAACCTTCTGAGGAGAAAAGCCATAAAGAGCATAGACCACTGAAGAAAAGAGCAATATTTTAAGAAAAATTGTGCTAAGAATACTTAAAAACACCATGCTGGCTAAAAGTTTGATACAGCTCTCTTGACTATAGTATGTTTGAGCGGTAAAAGACTTTTCTGTGATGTGGTGGCTTACTTGAAAAGGTCAACTCTTTGTAAGACATGTATTTACTATGCTTATTTTCTATTGTAGGCAAAAATTTGACTTCCTGAAAATTGTTACTATACTGGGCAAATAATTTCTGAGAAAACAATTCAGAGGAGAAAAATGTTCTGTGCAATAGAAAGTACTTAATTCTATTATCTCTGTGTTTTATGCTACTTAATGAAATATGGGACATTCACAGCTTTCTAATGTAGCAAATTAAAAAGCAAAAGTGCAGTCAGAAAGTGAGCTGTCTAGCTCTTCTTCCTGTCCAGACAGTTTATGCTAGTGTTGTACTGATGGGTTAGAGTGAGAGGTAGGATGCTTCTGTATATGCCTTCACTGTGTAAATATTTCTATCCACCTACATAAACTCACTTTTCATGTTTGCATGAGTGTTTTATTCCTGATATCAAGAGAACTTGTGACATGCCTACGTATTCGTAGACCACTGGATGCCTTCTGGCATGTGGTATATGCAGTAGTGAAACAAGGTACAAATTTTGTCCTGTGTCGCTCTCTAAGCACAGTCACAAATTTGACTAACTGCACTTGTATAATAATTTGGGATGTACCTCTAAATATATGAGGATGCTCTTGCTATCAATTTACCACTTCAATTATTTAAATGTCATATCTGCCTGTGGATGCTTTTCTATGCTTGCTATTAGCTCATTGCAATTCAAATATTTATATGCAGTGCATTTTTATGTAAATCATAGCATATACTGTCTTATTCATTCCATGTATTTAGAAAGCATTTTCACTTCAGGCTTTTAATTTGGAGAATGGTATGTTGGCTTCTTTCCTAACAGTGGCTCCGCCAGGGAAAAGGGCCTTTGTTTGTCAGTGGTATTCAGAACAATTTGGCCTCTGGCAATGGAGGTAGATTGCCTACTGAAGTCTCTTCGATATGTGCAGATTGATTAGCAAAAACTTAAACACTAATTTGAGCAAACTAAAAGATTTTTTTCAACAGTTAATTCAAGTGTCTTAAACATTTAGGGGTTTAGTTGCTGACTGACTTGTTTCTGTATTTAGAAACTTACATTAACATCTGTATTTTTTTTTAAGAAATTTGTGCTTAATGACATTGAAAAGTCTGTGTGCATTACATCTTTTTTTGTGATGGTCATCTTCACACAAATACTATTCATCTTAATGCCATAAAGATAATTTGAATTTATAATTTGAATGATGCATTAAACATAGAACTTAATTATCTCTATAATTTCAATATTTTACTGCCTGAAGTTCCCCTCTCCCCACCTTGATTAATTTCAAAGTTGGCTGATGTATGCTTGTGCCCCGAGTTGGACCAAATTCCCCTTGTAATTGATAGGAAGTTTTTTATTGGATTCAGCATGAGTTGCGTTAGTCCATAACTTATAGAGATGAACCTGGAAAACCTGAATACTGCTCAACAAAATCGGTGTGGTACCTCTGGGAATGTCAGGATGGTATAAATGTTATTTCTTTAGCAGGGCTAGGGTGGTTCTTGTACAAGAACAAAATAGGACGTGGAAAAGTAAGGAGCCTACTGTGACTCTTAGAGGAGCATGAAAGAGAGGTCTGCAAGGTGGCTGGCTTCAGTATTTGTCCTGGTATTCTCCTGATCCTATATTTAACATGAGTGAAGTGCGTTTTTCCACTTCAGACAAGAACCTGTGAAAGTGAGCTTGCCTGTGTTCTGGGGTACCTGTTAGTGACATGTGGCAATGTTTGTAATGATGCTGTATTTGTCAACAGGATGTAGAAAGAGGAATTGTAGATTACTTACAGGATTATTTTTCAGTAGCTCAGACTGAAGGGTGCACCTAGGTCCTTATGGCCTGTCCTCTGCAATTGCAGACAGTCACAGAGCAGTTAAGGTCATTCTTTTGGCAAGCTGATCACAGGTGTAGTTCAGTTTGCCAAGGGTGTATTGAACTGCTTTTGCTTTGTAGTTGTGTATCATCAGTCTTTCTTCATTAACAAATTTATTTTCTGCCAGTTCCTTTTTGCAGTGCCTGAAAAATCTAAAGACACTTTGCATGTGTATCTCCAACAACATAGATACACATTTAAGATTAAAAATACCCACATCCACAAGAAAATAGACACACTAAGGAAGACTCCTTTCTTTCTTTTTGGGGGACAGTTATGTGTATTTATTTAGGAAAATAGCTTTTCATCTCTGCTTTTGCTCAGCTGCCATCAGGAACATAATGAGATGAATTAGAGAAAGCAAACTGAGCAATTGTTCTTGCCCTCCATTTATGAAGTACACACATGGCTTCAAAGGCCTTAATGTAAAAAAACAAACAAAGCTCTTCTGGAATATTGGCAATCCAGGCATTCATAAATGACATATTCATTTTGTCACTTTGGAGCCTTTAGGATTCAAGGTAGTATTTCAAATTTTCTTCATCCATCAATGTATGTTAGAAACTTGTTTTGTGATGTGTATGGAGATGCTCATATACCTGTCTAAATCCAGGATTTAAGCTTTATTAAATGTTACCTCGCTTGCTTCTCACCTTTTCTCCTCTCTTTTTGGAAATAATAGGAAATTTCAGGTAAATTAGTAGATTGGCACTGCTGGTACTGCTTGTTAATTTATGATGAAAGTAGATTGTGGGGGATTTTAAGCTTCTAGGTCGTTAAAGACTAAACAAAATTTTTGTGCTGAGGTTTGCTAGAAGGACTAGTTTTTTGTTTCCTGGAAATGTCAAAAAGTTTTGCTTCAGGGATAGGATGGGTGCCTCAGAATAATGGAAGGCAGGGCTAGCTTGAGAAACATTTGTTTCTCTTCCTGTAGGGCAGATGTGGAGCTTTGAGTGCTGCAGATGTATGGGCTGGGATGCAAACCTGCTTCTGCTTTTACCTCAAGTTAGCACTTCAAGTCTGTAGTTGTGAGCCAGCAGTGTGAGTGCAGCAGCTAGGACTGACTACCCTCTGCACATGCAAAAGTACACTCTTGGCCTCTCAACGTGAATGTGTTGCTATATCATTTTCCTTTTGTTCAAACTGAAGCAAACTCAGTCTGAATCCAAGTTCTGTACCCACAAACTCATTTTCTTTTTTCCTCAAAATTATGCATATGTGAAATCCTTGGATCCAGACCTTGCACATGCTCAGGGTGAGTATGGAGATCTCAGACACTGATAGTGTTTTTATTTCTTCAGCCCAGCCACAGCTCTCCTGGTATTACCCAGGCTTGATATTTCACTCTGAGGAAAAAGACTTCTGGCCATGCAATAGGAATAACTGTTCGGTTTGGGGAGAACACAATCCCACCCCTGTGTCTAGAGTATAAGCTAATTTTATTTACTCGGATGCCCTGCTGTTCACTGGCAGTTTAACCAGAGAATTGGGCACATCATTGCTGCTGAGTGCGTGGAGATCTGCCTGGATTCTTTACAGTGTTAAATACTGATTCCCTCATTATGAGCTTGGCTGAACATCATCCCCAGTGAGGAACACAGCAGCTTGGGAACATAGAACCCAGCTATGGACCCATGAGAGGGCAGCACGTGATAGCTGGGAGGGTCTGGAGCAACACAGGTGGTATTTATACACTAGGCATGTCCCAAAACACCCCTGCTGCCTTGATTTGGCACTTTTGGCAGTGCAGAAATTGAATTTGTCAGGTCTTCATGAGCTGAGAGCTCTCCTGGGCAGTTTTCACCTTGCCAAGGCTGGCTGCTCCTGATGTTTTTGTCAGTGTAAATTTGACCCACTGCTTGCTGCAAGCTTATTTCTTTTGCAGCCTGTAGGTAAATTGCAGTACTAAGATCCTTCCTGTGTAGGGATTTGGCTGCAAGTTCACAGCATTGGCTGGCAGTGGGAAATGGGACTTGGTGTGGTGTTTGTGCTGGAAATTTTTTTCACGGTGTTTCTGGTAGCAGTTGTTGCTGGGGAGAGCCTGTCAGCCAAGCTTGGCAGCCAATGCTGAGTGCTGCGACTTCCATGGCTGGTCTCAAAGCTTACTGATGATTATTCTTTACAACACAGTTCGTGAAAGAAGATTCCTGTGTGAGTTTCATTTTCAGAATACAGATATTTGGCCAAGTAAAACGGAAGAAATCAGAAATCAGGCACCCCCACCCCCACAAATCTTATACCTTAAAATTTAAATTCATGTTTGAATTCACATTTTTGGGTGTGACTGAGGATTGGTAAAGCTAAATTTTGCCAGAAAAACAAACATGAGGCGCAATTGTAGTTACTAAGCAAATTGTGTATGCACGAATGGGAAGACATTTGGCCCAGATTGTTTTCATTTTCAGAAACTGCCTGCTGGCCAAGCCCTGGGAGATTTTTCTATTTCTGATGGCAGAGGTAAATCTGTTGCCCTTGTCATACTTAGCAATTAGAAGCAACAAACTTGGAGGAACAGAGGGTGAGGGGCAAGGGAAGCTGAAATGCTGAAACCAGGGCAAGTTATTTCTCGAAACTACGGAGCCAGCATGTTTGTATTCAGTCATATCATTATTGAAAGGCGCGCAGGCAGTAAGTATGGCATCTAACACATAACAAAACATTAAAACCAACACAAGATTAGAATTTAGTCCCAGTTTACTTACTTGATAGCCAGCTAAAAACTTGAAGACTGGGATGTAGTTTTAATTTTTCTTTTTTTACAGGTTTCCAAGGTTCTGCTGAATCTCTTTTCCTCTCTTTGTACTGAAGAGAGGATCAGGGAAGAGCAGTTCTCTCCCACAACCTTTTCCAGCATATTAAAATGGCAAAGTCTGGGTTCTCTCCTTAGAAGCCTTTTAAGTAGGAGTCTGACTTTGTTCTCACAAATGCTGATGTTTGGCCAGCTGGAAGGCTACCATATCCTGTTGTATGCTACTTGCCAAGAGTAGAAGAGGAGAACAGCAATGGTTGTTGTAATAGTTATCAGATTAATTCTGTCCCCATTTTCAAATTTAAACAAGTTACATTGAATGCATATTGGAATCTGGATTAAAAATGTAATGAATGTGTATTTTACTGCATTAACCAGTTTCAGGTGCCACTTTGTCCATAAAAATGGCCCTTTTTCTCCCCACAAGTGAATTCCAGATTTATTTCAAGACTTTTGAGAAGTTATTTGTACAGTGCAAAAATTATTACATGGGCTTGAACTCTCTAGCACTGGGCATTCAGCACATCCAAGGAAGAGTCAGAACTGTTTTATCTTAGGCAGCATTAACAGATTTGTTTATTAAATTCCTGCCTGTTACTCCCTGGAAATCAGCAGAAAGCTTTTGGGGTGGCACAGGTTGTTGCTTGAGCTTAACTGGTCCTGCCAAACCTTGTTGATGATACACAGGAAGGAAGGAATCTCACTAGACTCTGAGGGTATATTTAGGTGGTGGAAAAACATCTTGCTTCTCATGCATCTGTGTGGCTTAAAGAAGTGACTGCTGGAAAATTGTCTTTAACTGCTTTTCACCTTCTCAGCTCTGCTGGTGGAAATATCCGTGGTCACATTCCCTGCTCTACTTTCACTCATGTTGAGCTCAGACAATTTAAA
The DNA here is from genome assembly GCF_003984885.1 of Neopelma chrysocephalum. Taxonomy (NCBI): domain Eukaryota; kingdom Metazoa; phylum Chordata; class Aves; order Passeriformes; family Pipridae; genus Neopelma; species Neopelma chrysocephalum. Next base: position 15,261,612 of record NW_020897731.1, on the reverse strand, counting down.
GAGACTGGTTGGTGGGCATTTGCCATGTTGGCTTGTTTTCCTTGAGGACAGGTGTGATCCCACAGACAGCTCTGCTGGCACATTTGAAGGAGCAAGTCTCTTGCATGGAGAAGAGTGACCCATGTCCTCGTGACACTGCAGTTGTTCCTTGGTCACAGTTTACCTTTTCCCAGTGTTCCTTGCATCCAGGAGGAGTGATGTGCAATCCCAAAAGTAGCTGTGAAAGCTGAATGCCCCGGATGGGGTTTAAGCCCCCCCACATTTTAAGTGCAGTCCCTGCAGAAGCTGCTCTTTGTTGCTGGTTGAACACATTTGATGGGGAGTTTTGCTGGATAAAAACTGGAGCTCCAGGACCATTGTGTTTACTGTCACCTTTAGTGCAAGCAACACCCCTAAATTGGATTTACTGTTACTGCATGTGCTAGTTCTGTAAAATCAAATTATTCAATGTGTTTGTTTTTACAGCTCAAGGATAAATCTCACTTCTAGCATAAACAGATGTAATTTCATTGATGTAAATGCAGTTGTACTTTTGTCTGAATTTTTGGGTTTAGCTCTAAATCTTTGTTGCCTTTTTTTTAAAGATACTTTCTCTGTTGCATTCAGTATAGAACCACATTGTGAACGCCTTGCAGAGTTTTTGGAAAATTGGGAGTAGAAGACTCCCTGTGCACTTCAACTTTGTGCAAAAAATTGCTTCTGTCACAAAAGATTAGTCTTGGAAGTTTACAGGCTAGAAACACAATGAGTAGCAGTGAAGGTTTGTTAAAGGGGGAGGAGAGGCACCTCTTCTGCGGGTCAGAGTGTGGAGAGCGCGGGAATGTAAAAGGGTTGGGAAGGGAGGAAACGACACACGGCTGACAGAGGAGCGGTGCCTTCCAGGGAGAAGCACCCACTCACTCACAGCTGAGCCGGCAAACACAAGCATGCACAGTCCGTGAGGAGAGTGGGAGCTGACATGATGTGTTTCAACTCGATGCAAAATGAATGAGCTGCTGTTCTCGGGGGTATTCAGCCCCCGTTGTTGAAGTACAAGTACACGGCTGCATCAAGTGCACTTTGCATCATCTGATGCCTAGATACACGCTAACAGAGACGGGGACCAGTCAGAGCGTTGAGTTGGGTGTTTGTGTATGACGTGCTTGGCATTTAATTCCTGTTTGCTGCAACAAAAAGGTAAGAAACTTAAAAAGTGACGGGAAAAAAACCTCAGCCCTCCCTCCCCACTCTCCATCCCCCAGACAGCAGTCTCACATTAGGAGTAGCCTTTGTCTGGAGCTGTATTTTCAAAGCTATGGTCTATTAGTCAAAAGCTCCTGTGTGGATGCCTGCAAGGCAAATTACAGCTCCTAGTGTGACAAAGGCAAGTCAGATTTCTTTTCTCCAAGAGCTGACACTTAACAACCTTCAGGAGAGCACTGTAGCAGAAATGCTGTAACAGAGGGACCGTGTGCTGAGCGGTAAGTATTTGATGCTGTTCTCCCTCTCCTTTATCCCTTCAGATGCTGCTCATTTGAGCAGTAAACTACCTAATGGATCCTGATGATTAATAGGTCTGGGGGGCTGTGTTCTGCTCAGAATTACATGTTCCTAAACTGGCTGCAGTTACTGACTGCGTATTGACCAGCCTGATTCTGTAGAGCATGATCATAATTTGTTTTGACTGGTAATGCCGTGGATGAAAAGATGCTGTAGTTAAGAACAGAAGAAACCTCATTTGCTCAAGAGAAGAAAACTCCCTGTGTTTTCCTCCCAGCATACAGTGCCTGTATAATTATTTATGTGTAATTCCCAGCTAACTTCTGGTTAGCCAGTCTGGGCTTTCTTCTTTCAGCCCATAACTGACAGTGGAGGTTGAGTGATCTGTGTAGATCTCCAGAAGAAGTGAACATGTTTCATGACAGAAGTATTGCACTGTATGTGGACATACCTGCATGTAACAGTATATTTAGTTGAAGTAAAATGGTTAACAGCTCTTCTGACAGAAGAGGAAACTTCATGATTTAAATGTAATATATTGCCTTGAGGTCTCTGTACTTGCTTAATCCTATCTAAATTTATAAAGAATTTGCAGCAGGAGAAATTTCATTGATTTGTTAATTGATATATAGCTTTGAGTCCTTATTAAACTGGATGCAGAGGGGGAGAGAGACAAGCACATTTATCTTTTTTTTAAACTCAGCAGCTTCACTTTTCCATCAGGTTTCTTGCATGTTATGGAACCTCATTACTCTACCTGTTCTTGTGCAGTAATTTTTGCTTTCTTAAAGGACAGCATACATTGCTGAGTCTATGAGGGGAGTACGTGAACTGTTCACCTCTTAAAACTATGGCTTTAATTATGTTCTTGTAGCTGTTGCGTTGTGGTTAATGTAATTATAACAACTTGTGAGCGAGGAAAAGAATATTATTTAGCCCTGAAGCATTTCTCAGTAAAAAGTGGCCTATTTATTTTCATAAGAAGTTAAAAGAGAAAAAGGGGAAGATTAGTGCAGTTTTCTTATATAATACCAGTTAGATTTTTTTTTTTTTAAGTACAGGTTAATTTTTCCTTTTACAACAAGTATACGTGTTATAAACCCTATCTATAAAGACATTTTAAACATTGACCAGTTGCAATACATATGGAGAACAAACCATCTGAATTACTATTACGGATAATTATGGTGTGTATTGAAGGTCTGTGGTATTTCTTGTATTGTTACAGTCTGTTGGGTATCCTCTTCAGCAAGGCTTTATGGTTCATCATTTGGAGTTTCCTGTGTTTCGTGACATGAAGTAAAACTGTTACTATGGACAAAGTTCTGATCTAATTGCTATTAGACTGCTACCATTGATTCTACTGCACTGTAAAGCTTTAATTTGTGTTAGAGTGCAGTTTTCTTCAGTGTAGTTTAAGATAGGCTGAGATAACCTTATTCTCTGTGTAAAGTTAATACAGGTTAAAACCTGAAATTTTAAAGTTCTAAATCATGGAATAAGAAGTGTTTGTTTTCATTTCTTCTTATTAGAAAATAACTGGCATGTCCCTGAATTTGGTCTGGTATCTGCCAAAGAAAACAACATAACCATTTTTTTTTGGGTACTATTTTGATGTTGGTGTGACAGTAAAACATTTTCTATATGTTTTAATAATTTTCCAAATTGAAAATATGTTTATGGCTGAATTTAATAATTTTTTAATAGCTTAAACCAGAAATTCTTCTATCCAACTGATCCTTGTAAAATGGTGGTCTAGTGATTTGGGGAAAAGGTGGCCTGCTGTTTTATGAGTACAATTTAGTCTTTACAAAATGTGGATTTGTATAGCACGTCAGGCTGCCTCATATTTTCTTTTTATTTTAAAAATAGAATCTGACTAGGTTATGGTAGTCTTCATAATATATGATTAGCAACAGAAGGCCAGATCAAGCCATCAATTTTTAAGCAGAAATCTTTCCTACCAGTGGAGAATTGCTTAAAAATTGATGGCACAAGCTGGCCCACTGAGAAGTGGGGATCCTGCAGAAAGTGTTATTTGTACTTCTACTCAGTCGCCATCCTGGTGGTGGCAGGGACCCAGAAACACAAGGCCAGTTTGCTGGAATAGTCTGCTACTTGAATACTTGTTAGGAGACAAAAGGCTTAAGGACTATTTAAAAAAAAATAATAAAAAAAAGGTTAAAAAGCTACCAAACCCTTAGAAAAATTATAACCCCCAGCTATTTTAGTTTCATTGAAAGAAACTGTACTTCTCTAATGGCATACAAAAGTGAAGGACATAATCATTCTTTAAGCAGCAGGGAGACTTCCAAATGCACAGAAATGAAGGCTGTTTCCTTTATTTGTTCATGTTAGGTTGTTGAAGTGTAACTACATTTTACATAAACATTTAGCTGCATTAGGTGCTACTAGACTTTGTAATGACAAATTAGAGAACCAGCGTAGGGCCTCTTCTGTGCCTCAGAGGATGTGCTTGGGCAAATACTTATAACGGTAAACAAAGATGAAAGGCTCGTGCCATGCATTGTTATTTTTAATGAAGAAAAATGTGTTTTACTCCACTGGAACCCTACAGTAATTGAAAGCAAAGACATTTCAGCTGTTTGTTATCCCTTAAGAAGAGAGATGGTCAGGGCCACTGCTGGTGGGTGTAGTCCCATGTGAAAATGTTGAAGGACCACGAAAGTTGGAAAGAAGATCTCTGTACCTGCTTATAGTGTAGTTATCACGTGGCAGCCTTATTTTTTCTGATCTACTCAAAAAAGACAACTGGGGAAGTTGCAGTCAGCCAAACTCCAGGGGAAGCTACAGGAATGAAGAGGTGTGAAGTGTTAATAGTGTCTTCACACAGTTATCTGAATGTGTCAGTCACCAAAATGGTGGGCTGTAGACTTGACAGGTACGGGGGAGTAAACTCTTAGCACTCTCCCAGGCTCATGTTCTGTGCAGTGCCTCGCTACAACATTAGCTGAGCATGGGAGCTTGACACTTAAATACCTTGTTGGAGATGCCAACAAGAACAAAACCTGTTGGGTTTCTTGGTGTGATTTGCTCTGCATCACATTGTAATCATACGTTGGCTCTTGTTGAATTAGAAGACACAACAGTAGCAACTGTGGAGTATTTGGAGTTCAGAATAACTCCAGCTGTCCCAGTCACAGGGATGGATAGGTATGAGGGGCACCTGAGCTGCTGGGACTCTTGGGCATGTTATTTCACCCCTCCCAGCTTCCCTCTGTCCAACTCTAAAAGTGCTAATTGGGAAACAGCCTGGAATAAATGTGCCTGGCAGAAGTGATGGGGAGGAGGAAACTTACTGCCTTCCCTGGGAGGCAGTGTCCTCTTGGGGCTCTCTCTAGGAGGGGTACTCCTTTCTCACACCTCTGCAGGCTGGAAGGTCATGAGCTGTTTTCCTCAGAGGTCTTGGCCTTTTCCCCTCAGAAATGAATCTCAAATTCAGTGTAGCAGCCATGATACAATTTTCTGGGGATTGTCAGGCTCTGGGTTGACCCCTTTTAACTCAGTCAGCTTGGAAAGGGATATGTAGGGCACCACAGCGAAGCACATGCACAGCTGCTCTTGCAGCATTTCTGGCGCTTAGAGCCACCAGCAAAATCTGCCACTTGAACTGAAACTTTCCATATCTGCTTTTTAGCCTTGGGGCAATTTTTTTAATCTATTTATTTATGTTTAAAGGTGAATCATTCAACCATGTTTGAGCTACCAGAATGTAAAGAGAATACAGGCAAATAGTCTTCTCTATGAAAATGATTAATAAATTGCAAGACATTCTATGAGGAGATGTTGAGTTGACTGGAAAGCTGTAATTAACTGGTTAGAAGCGGGATGCAGCCTCCCTTGATTCGCACGCATCCTACAGTGCGAGAGTCCTTCAGACAGAGCCCCACTCATTCCTCACTGCCTGAGGAAGTTCAGCAGCCCAACTGCTTGTGTTTTTAGTCACCTTCCTGAATTCCCTCCAGTGGTCTTTTCTTCTTCTGCAGAGGTTATTGTTCTGTACAGTTGTGTCTTGCATAATGATTGAGGAAGTAACAGATCTCACTTTCAGAGTTTGATCCAGCAGGTCATGTTTTGTGTCTCCAGGACATTTCTTTTCCTCTCCTCCCCCCAGTATATTGTGTCTAAATTACAGGACGTTTTTTCCAATATAATGGTTTTTCTGAGAGATAGAAATCTCCATTTGTCCACTTCTTATAAAGCCAGTGATTAATGGACAGAGAAAGTTGTATATATTTTGCTTCTCATACTACTTAGAAACATTGACTGTATTTTCTCAGAAAGTGGAGTGATACTACTTTTTCAGTTCTGATTGGCACTGAAATGTAGCATCAAGGGCATTTAGGCTTGAAAGACCTATAATATTTGCAGTGCTGAGATCCAATTTTAACCCCTTACTTTATAAAATATTAGCAGTAGTTGAAGTCCTTGCTGACTCTGCAAATCCCAGTGGAAAGCCCATGTAGCTGAAGTGAAGGAATGAGTGGGGTTTTGGTTGGGGAGATCCACACAGGTCACCACTGGATATTGAAGAGGGGAAACTCCCAGTTCACTGCATGGAAGAAGTAGAGCAGAGCACCCTGTGTTTCTTCTTTGCGATGAGGCTGTCTCACACTTCCATTGTAAAATTTCTGGGAATGTCCATTATATTTATAATTATGGATCATCTTTCCAGCTTGACTGCTTTCATAGAACAGCCCAGGTTGGAATAAATATCAAAAGGCCATCTGATCCAACCTTTCATGGGAAAGGGAGCCTAGATGAGATAGTCTAGCACCCTGTCCAGTGACATCTTGAAAACATCCTGTGGTGGGAGCTCTACTGTATCCCTGGAGAGGTTGCTGCAGTGAATTATTTTACTTCACAAGGAGCCACATGGAGATTGTTACAAGGGACAGTGGATACAAGTTGCATCAGGCATTGGAACGGCCTACCCAGAGAGGTGGTGGATTCACCATCCCTGGAGGTTTTTAAAAAGAGATTGGACGTGGCCCTTAGTGCCATGATATAGTAATTGGAGTTGGATCAGGGGTTGGACTTGATGATCTTGGAGGTCTCTTCCAACCCTACCTATTCTATGATTCTATGATTCTAAGTTTCATCTCAACATGAGAAAGAAATTAAATCTCTAGTTATGTGCATTAGCTAACCATATGCTTGTTTAGTTAAAACCTGGCTTAGAAAGCCTGTGTTTATTCCAGTTCTATTCACGAAGGCATTTCTAAGCAATAGATCATTCCCTGTAAGCTTTGCAAGCTTGCTGATGCGAAATATCTCGTGGGAATTGGATCCCTTCCCTTCAGTGTGCTCTGTCTTTAATTCTACCCTTATTACTTGAGATGGCATGATTTTTCCACTCCACTACTTTTTTTCTCAGAGTTAGTTACAACTTGGGATGATGTGGGGTCCCACATTTTTGTGCACATGAACCTTGCTCAGATCCTCACTGGAGGTAAGCCCTTCTTAAAAAAGGAAGGTTGTGAGATGCCTGCAGCAGGCAGGAGTGGGAGTGCAGCATTAAACATCTCTCTTCTCAAGAAAGGTTATTATCCCTGTAGAGACACTATGCATTGCGTGGAGTGGTGTCCAGTATTTAAGGAGAGGTGGGCAGAAGCAGGCAGCAACCCACATCCCTCCCCAGCACAGAGAACCCTTTGTGATAACATCACAGGAAACAGTGTGCTGTCTTCACAGGACAGCTCCAGGAGTGCCCGTGTCCCTGCAAGCTCATCCTGCTGGTGTTCCCTGGTGGCTGGCATGACCTAGAAAGCAGCCAGCTGCAGTGAGTGCCGGGGCTCAGGGCAGGAGCTGGGCAGGCAGAGCAGATCTGCGGGAAGGCGAAAAAGGGCAGCCACCAGCCAAGGAAGCTTGTGCCTCTCCTGCCCACCTTCGCCTGCAGGAAAGGGGTGTTGGTTAAGTCGTACCAAGAGTTAGTGGTTGCTGAAGTGTTTCAGAAATGAAAGTGTGTGGTGATTTTATACCTCCTGGCTTCAGCTCAGCACTCCTGAGGTTGTTTCCCCGGCTGTCACTTCTTTTGGAAAAGGCATTAAAAAAACTGAGGACAATCTTTCTACTCTTTCAGTTCAAACAATGTAAGGTTTTCACACTCTGAAGAATTATTCTTGTTTCTTTAGTCAGTGTCTGCTGTAAATAGTGTTATTTTGGAAGAAGGAAGGTTCATGCACTATGTCTATTTATGCTTTCTGCATACTACTTCCCGGACTTATGTGTGGTATTTTAAGCTTTATTACGTCCCACTGTTGGTATGTCTGTGCTGCCTCGCTGAATTCAGCTGATGCCTGCTGGCTTCATTCCATGTTTCCAAAAATACAAACTTCAGAACAACAAGATTCAACAAAAGAAGTGTCGAAAGGAAGTAGTGGCAGTATGCTTAGATACGCTATGCTACAAACAACAGTGAACACTAAATGTACAGCACTTTTCAGCTACCCTGCCTCATCATATGTTGGAGTTCTGTCTGCTTGAGTGCTTTCTAACTTGTTCTTTCTGTTTCTTCATGCTTCCCTGGATTCAGAGAGAGGTAAATTATTTTCATTTTTCCATTTTCGTGTTTATCCTTCCAGCATGCATCAAACAATGTTGTATTGGTTTGCTTGTATCAGTGAACAGAAGTTCACTGAGTAAATTCCTATCTCTGTGTCGCCTTTTCACCTTACTATTAACAGAATTGTCAAGTTGGTTGTTTTGTTTTTTCCAGGTCCCAAACCCTCTAATACTAGGACAGTTTAAAATCATGTGATGCAGGAGTTCTAATATTTGCTTCTAGTGTTTGAGATTAAAATTTAGATTATATTGCTCTCCTGAATCTGAAATGCAAGACAGTAGTATTAAAGTCCCACCTTTTATTTAAATTTGAAAAAACATGATACTAAAGCAGGGGATTTAAGAGCTAAGTTTAGCAAGCATTGGAAACATCAATATTTATTTCCTATTTTTAGTATTTGTTTTGGGTCCATCTGGGTTGCTCGCTTGCCTTTCAAGTTTGAAGAAAAGTTTGTTTGATTTGTTTGGATGTACAAAGGGATCGTTTGGAATTCTCTACAATGCTTCCCGTTTCATGGGAGAGCAGACAGTAAGGAATTGTAGTCAGGTGCTTTGCAGCACAAGGGCTGCAGCCACTCCAAAGGCTCTTAGCAAGAGAATTGCATCTCTTAAATGAGATTTGGGGTTTGTTTGCTCTTCTAAATTGCAAAAACTTCAAAGTGGGGCTGGGTGGAAGGAATATGGTTTAGAGATGTGGACCATTCCTCATGTTTGCTTTGTGGAATATAATGAGAACAGTTTCCAGGCTTGACTGTTTTTTAATCAATTCTTTAGGGAGTGTTGGCCTGGGGAAATGTTTGAACTTTCTTGATTATGGCTTTGCAATCTAATGTAGGTTTCATGAATGTAGGAAGAGATGATCGTCCCAACCTAACATTGGCAAAAGTGTGCTGCAAGCAGATTCGTGGGTAGTGTCTGTGCACAACTGCTGTGTTCTCTGTCTGAATAATAAAGAGGAAGCATTGCTTATAAAACAAATCACACTGGAGAGATTAACTATTCTGGTGTAGTCTGCTGTCTTATTCAGTTAAATCTTTAATAGTGCTTCGAACATTTCGACTTGGTGTATTTCTTTATTAAATCTTTAGATATTCCTTATAAACAAAAGTCCACGTCTTCCAATTAGATCTGGAAGACAGAAGCATTGTCAAAAATATTCAGAGGTTCATAGGCATAATAGCACATTCATTTACTTAAAGGTGTTATGACCCGCCCCAGGAAAAGGGGGGGGGGGTAACTCAGGTTTTTATCAATAATTCCCTTGGGGTGGATTAGAGTGAAATGACACTAAATAATTGTTGTCTGAAAACATATATTGGTAAGGTTTATTTCAACAATTTTGTATCAACAGGCATGCTAGCATTTTGGGTGTTGTCATCTATATCATTTATAGCAATATGGCATAGGGATAACTTCGGGGTGGGAAAATGCATAAGGGAGAGAAAGGAAAGACAGGATAAGGGTAAGGGAGAGTAAGGGAAAGAAAATATGAGAGTGGAAAGATGCATATAGTCACCACCCACGGGGTCCAGCGATGACACTTGGTAGTTGCCGCTTCCACGTCTGTCAGTTGAAGTGGTGGCCTTGATCTGCTGGGGGTGAAGGAGGGAAGCCCTCACACTTGAAGAAGTTATCAGTTATTATATCCATGGTTAGTGTCACAGGCCATGTCTCGAGCCTCTAACCTCTCCCTGGACCTGCACAGAGTTTTTTGAGTCTGGCCTGGTTCCCGCCTTCCAAGATTGGCAGAGGGGGAAGGATGGGCCCAGTTGCCCATCAGAGGTATAAGGCAAAAGTCAAAAGCCTGCAAGCTTGGCTCTTCACTGGAGGGAGGGGCAGGCTCAATTGTCCATCCAAGGTATAATGTAAAAGTCAAAAGCCTGCAAACTCCTGGAATGCATAAATCATTAACTATTTCAGTCTCTGACCAAAGGAAATTCAGGATTCATCAGAAATGCTAGAATGGACATCCTGAGGAGTTAAACCACCACTTTACAATGCTGCACAGGAGAAGCAGCAACTCTAATGGCCTTGACAAACTTCCTCATTTGTGTGCGTTTTCCTTGAAAACTGCTGCACAGGGTAAGAAGGCAGGCCCCTGCCTGTGCACATTTCAAAAATGTTGTTAAGCAATTAAGGGAAAAAAAACCTACCATGAAAACTTGGTGTTGATCAAGTCAGTGGTCAGTGAATTTCATATGTTCTGTCACAGAAGTTCTGTCTTTTGTTAAATCCGTTTATAAAACAAGCAGAGGTCTAAGCTACTGGTTGCCTTCTCAGCTTGCCTTGTCTGTCTAGCAGTTGGTGAGCAGCAGTAAGCCCCACCTGATCCCCAAGCACCAGCAGGATGTATAGCTGGGCCCCCTTGGGCTGCTGGTCCTACAGGAAAGCAGTTTCCAGGGCACCACTTCAGTGGTGACCACAGCCCATATGATAAACTGTCCTCCTTGCCACAATGGATGTACTTTGGCCATGTGATCATGAGGTGAGGTTGGGAATAAGGACCAGCATGGAACATACATCTCAGTGGTACAATCTGTACTCTTGTCAATGTGCTAGCAGAGCTCATGGATCTGGACAACTCAGATACAGAATTGCACTTTGACATGATTCTTGTCGATGCAAATCTGTGTCTCTTTGCAGGAATGGGATATAGACCTTGGTAGTAGAAAGGGAAATGCTTTGTAATCTCTCAGAGCCACCTTTCTGGCTTGCAAGGCAGTGGTGGCAAGGCTGACAGGATTCCTGCCCCCCCTGCACAGGAGGAGGTAGTGAGCAGTGCTGAGACCTGGCGACCGCGTCTGAGGGACCGGCTCCCGCAGCTGCATGAGGATCAGACCACAGGAAGGAAATTGGAGTGAAAGTCATGCAAATGCTTTCAGGCTTGGAAGTGCTGGGCTCTGAAGGGCTGAGCTGGGTGTCAGACGTATCAGCTCTGAGAGGGTTTTAACAAATTTTGGAAGCGTGCAGAACTGTGGCAATGATAAGACATCAAAGAAAAACCAGCAGCTGTGAGTTTTAAGGCTGCCAGATTAAAGCCTCTGAGTATCACACAAAGTAGCCATAGCTCCTCCTTGAGAGTTAGCAAGTGACATTATCAAGGAATGAAGCAAACAGCCTTTCAGCAGGGGATAATTTGCCCTACAAACTGTATTCTTGAATTAGAAAAACAAACTACACTCTGTCAATGCCAGACCATTTGAGGAGAATTTAATAAATGCAGAACTGATGTTTTGCTGCAAGGAAATCCATTTTCCAATTGTGTAAGAACTGAAATAAGAAAAGTATCCAAAAAAATCTCTGCTTGGGGAGGGCATTTTAACAAGCTGGATTAAAAATTAATGTCCAGGGTAATGTAGTGGTGGCCCAGTGTGCCATTCTGGGTTGTAGCTGGGGAGCAGCCAAAGAGGTATAGGAGCTCTGTGAGATGGAGCCTTTGGAGTGAAGGAAAATTGCAGGGCTTTCATATGTGTCTAGGATTGCCAGTAACTGTCAGAAACATAGGGAAACTTCCTTCTCCCCCACATCTCTTCCAGCTCTCATCACTGAGAAGAGTACCTGTGGTTAAATGCACCATGACTGTCTACGAGAAATGGGAAGGAGACTCTTGGGAGCAGTTATTTTTCTTCCTCCTCATTCTGAACTTGATTCCAAAGTGGTTGATGTATAGTCACGTGGAAAAGGGGCTGTGGGTTTCCTTTGGAAGATGTGGAAGGGCAGAAGTGGGTTCACTCAGTATCTGTCTGTATCTGCTGGGTGAAATGGAAGTTCAGAAGTCCTCAGTAAATCTTGTACAAACAGATTTTGCAGCTTTTGTGAATGCTGCTTGTTTTGTCTAGTTATGGTTTCTCGCCTTTGGGTTTTTCTCCCTAACTTCGCAAGTTCCTTGATGTGACCCTAATAAAAAGACAAGTGCACTGAACAGAGTCACAGATTTCATCTCAGCTATAAATCATTCTCCTTTCTCCTGTGTGAAAGAGCAGTCTGGATAACAAATCTGAAATGTTAATCTGGGGAATCTGTAATTTCTGTCATACATGTTACTGCAAAGTTTCTTGCACCTTGTCTTCTCTGCCATTTGTGATACTAGAATATTTGTGTGTCATGGAAAAACACTATCCAAGCATGGTGTTGATGGCATTATCTTTATCTACTTTTCTTATGAGTCTCCTCTCACTTCTCTTGCTTTTTCTCCTTCTCTGCTGATTTACTCTGCTTCCATGGGTGCTCATGTCTTGACAGTGAATGGCAGCCTCCTGCCAGGTGTCTCGGACCCGCTCTGCTGTAGCGGTGGCTGCTCCCCCTTTTTTCTTCCTGCTTTCACAAGTCTCTGGTCAGCTGTTTGCAGGAAAGCTAAGTGAAGCCTGAAGGTTATGGACTCAGGAAATGGTTTCCCCACAGCATGGTGGTGTGTGCTCTGTGACCCTGCAATCACAGGAGTCTGTACACCAGTGCAGAGAAATCTGTCATCTTCTGTAGGCTACTCTGGATGAATTTTAAGCCAAACTCAGAGAATATAATTTTCTGGTTAAAGGATTCTTGTTACAATTTGTAATACATAAATCTGTAAAGCAATTTACATTTTCCTGCATGTGTATCATTGTAATATAGTTGTTTTAAATAGCAGCAATTTATTTTGATTGATAAGAGTAAAAAATTTATTTCAGACTTCAAGACTAAGATGTCAGGGTTTTTTAACCAAAAACAAACAAACGAAAGGATTAATGCAATTCTATATTCTTCTGCAGTCCTTTGAAGAAATAAGTTTATAGTGGGAAGGTAATGGAGGATGTGCTGCTCTTTCGGGTTGTACTTAATTGGGATGCCTCCTAGGACTTTAGCCTAATAGTGGCACATGGTTATAACTGCTACTCAAACAGGACAGCATTAGCATAAATTGCTTTTAATGTGATTATATTCATCCAAGGTTGAGCAGCTAAATGATGCTTAGCCAGGTGTTAAATAGGTATGGCTATCTAAGGTTTAGTCAATTACTGTAGACATTTGCCAATTAAGGAGAGTAAAAGAGCAAATAAAAATTAAATTCCCTTCTACTTAACACCTTACATTGTGTTTGCAACTCTCAAAATTGGTTTTTAAAATGTCTTTCTCTAGTCCTGTACTCTTTCAAAGTAAAGAAATTTCTACCGAACTTTTAACTGCTCAGCAGAACCAGTCTTACCTACTCTTGCAGCAAAATAATCCTTATCTATTTTTCTGGGTTTCTAGCTTTTTTCCAGAATACTGATTTATATCCAGTTCCTATAACTGGAAAGATATTAGTGGATTGAGTAGTACATGTGCAACTGATTAAAAAATTAAAAATTACCTACAGTGCAGTACTCCTTCTCTATAATCCTGTATCAACAGAAGTGGTGCCCTTGTGCTATTAAGTTTTCAAGAGTACATAGCTTTTTTCTGCAACATTATTCTCCCACTAAACACCTTGCTGCTCTCCCCACTGACGTGGAATGAAACTTTATCAGGAGCTGTCATTCAGATCCTACAGATTTCATGTGAACACAGACCCTATGGAGACAGAGAAGACTCCAGCTGGATGAGATGTGATCTGTTAATCCTGTGCTAGCTCTCTATTCAGCCATGGGCTTTGTAATGGCTTTTTGATTTCTTTTTTTCACTTGTTTTCCCAGCAGGATATAAAGACAGGGAAGTGGTAAGAGGAGGCATTTGCCCTTTTCCATAAATTTCTATTGCAAACACGTTACTTGGCACTGCTTCATTATCAAAGGGGCCTGTTGCACATAAATCTCACTTAAATGTTAATCAGCTTCCAGTGAGCTGTAGTCAAATGAAGGTTTATAGATAAACCAACCCAGAAGGGATCTGAAGTGGAAGAAAAATCAGAGAGAGGTCTTCTGGCTTTTTTATGATTCAAGGCTTTGGACAAACAAGAAGCTGTTCCATTGTGGTCCTAAGTTTGTTACTGTTGCTGCAGAAAGCAGATACGCTGAAATCTCCAAAGCCATACCTTTTTTCTCCATGAGGGAGCGCGGAGCTCGTTTTTCCAGATGCCGAGAAATGCCTGAAGCAACGCTGCAGGGCTAGCACTGGCAGTGGAGGAGCCAACTGGCACAGCCTGTACCTCCATCTCCAGGTCTTGGGTGCTGGGGTGCTATGTAGGGCCTGTGCGAGTGCACAGGCATCTAGGTGACTTCCATGAATTAATGAAATCAGTAGTACTGTTTGTGCACTGTTAGAAGGGGGAAGGACTGCTTCTGGGCTAATTTTGATTGATGATTTGAAAACAGATGGTGCTAGCAGGGTTGTACATGATGCAGCACCACAGGTTTTGAAGAACTCACATTTCATACAGATGCAGGCCCTGATCATCTAAAGGTTTATGTATAGTCATAATCCATGAATGTAATTAGCTGATTTACTTTGTTCAAGGTGTTCAGGTACTTAAAATGAAACACTGGTGTGTGAGTCTGAAACAGCACCACAAGGGTTTTATTAGCTCTCAGTACTTGAAACTGACGTATTGGCTGGCATTTCATTTTCTTCTGTAATTGTGCTATACAGCCTTTTTTATGATTGCATACCTTTACAAGCAGAAATATTTACAGAAGGTGCAGGACGAAGTGCCAGAGAGTCTCTACAGCAGCATTATGTGCAGCACTGCAGTATTGAGGCTTGTGGAGCCAAGGCGTGGGCCAGGTGTCCTGGCAGCTCCTCCCCAGCACCCAGCAACAACCCTGTGGGTGGGAAGTGCATTTCTGACACTTCTACAAGGTGACTTAATGTGAGTGGAATTTCACAGGACAAAGATGAGACATTTCTCACAGCCTCATGGGCTTTCCAGGCCACACCCTGGAGACTTTGTTGCAAACAGTGCAGTGATAGATAGATAGATAGATAGACAGACAGACAGACAGACAGACAGATGGGGGGTTAATTTAGAACAATTTAGTTGCAATTGAAAGGAGGTATGTAGCCATTTTGGTTATTACCTATAGAAATGTAACAGTATAAGGGGATGAAAATATCACTTAAGAAAATACATAAGGAAAAGAAATACTTGATAGTTGCAATTTTGATGTCCGTTGGTGAAAGCGATGGTCACAGTCTTGATTCATCAGGGATGGGGGAAGCTCACAAACATAAAGTTCAATGGGTTAATATGCGTTCAGGTTCAGGTGGGAACTCCCAGGTACCTCCCCTGGGGCAAGAGGGGTAGTTTTACACTGTTTGATGTAACACTGGATCATGTCCAGTCCTCTGGTGGAAGGCCCCAGAAATTAGTCTGGGGGCACTTTTGAGGGTTTTTGATTTGTGACACCTTCTAAGACATGACTGATGTTTCTCACACCAGAGCCCGTTTTGCCCCATCAGAAGGGATGAATACCTCCAGGCCTACATGTGAATGTCCGATACCTCCTCGGGAGCAGGGCAGAGGGGTTTATGCCTGAGCCAGTTGCGTAAGGGAGGACATTGACATGGCAGGACTAAAGTGGGACACCTGCAGTGTCCCGCTACAGATACCACATCCATAACACTCATCAGACTCCTCTGTGCCCTTGCCACAGGTCTTACCTGTGGTCAGAATGGTCACTGAGCTGGGCTCTGCGTGTGGCTCATTCATTTGGCTGTCATTAGCCTTCCAGGAGAAAAGAAATGTTCTTACCCAAAAGCATGCAAGCTCATTACTGTTCATGGTGCCCTCCACATTGGTCTCCTTTGATCAGAGAAGTAAATTTAGACTTGAGAGAAAAACTCGAGGCTCAGCAGGCTGCCCCCAGTCTACCTCTCTGCCTTTAAAATGCTGTTGAAAATACTTTTACCAAAGATGTTTCCCACTTATGGGGTATAATTATGAGCTATGTTCCTTTACAACCAAGATCTTTGATCCTAACAAAATTCAGTCTTTTAGTTTAACAGACTTTTAATTCTTTGACTCATTTTTATCTCTGCAGTCCTTTGAGTCCTACCTCCACTGGGAGGTAATGTGCTGACTAAACACATTTAGTATTATCTTACAGATAAGACTGAAAATCCTTGCAGTAGAGCTTGGATCTCAGATAAACTCTGCAGGGTGAGATTTACTGTGACCCCGGTGGTTGTCCAATGTAGTAGGGAGGGATTTGGCAGCACAGTGGAGATGCCCATCCTGATGTGAACTCCCACAGCATGGTAGTTTATTGTGAAAGTTGTGAAGTTGTGGTGTACCAGCGCATTGCCAGAGCTACTGATCAGAGGTTGGACCACAATTTATTGGGCTGTTTCAAATGGATTTTGCTGGCAATGTGTTATGTCCTCTAAGCCCTAATGATTTGCTTTGGTGGCTTTGTCCCACCTTAGCTTTTATTAACAGTAAAATAAGGTTCTAACAGATAGCTGTATGGCTAACAGAAGGAGCAGGTTTTCTTCTGTGAGTGTGCAACTCTTCAAAGGTGCTGGCCTTAAAATTGGAAATCCTGGTATTGTATAGCCTCCTCGGGCTATGCAGATTTCTGTTTAGTCGAACAGGCTTCTGTGCAGTGCAGGCATCTTGGCAAAACAGCACCAGATGCTTTTTCTAGGATCATCTTGTAAAGGGATGCATAAATCACCTGTTTACAAGTCCTTAAAGGAATAGTATTGACTTGACATAAATGGTTGTATATGGTAATAAATAACGATCTAATGGTCTCACAGATGACTTCTGATGTTGTTTTAAGTTAATGTGAACACAGATTTCAGCTGTTATGTCTGCGCTCTGAAAGAACAGACCTTGATCCAATAATAAGGTGTGTGCAGCAGTCTGCTTGTTTATGCTATGTGTCTTTGCTACTCTGAAAGTCATGGTCACTTCCAGCAAGTTTTTCTTGCATAGAAAGTGGGGGGAAGTCTCAATGAAGTTATGGTAGAAAATCCATGTCTGATAAGTGAATGATGTTTTTGCATTGCAGTTAAAATATTTGTTAGGGAAGATATTTGGACTCAAAAATGTGAAGTCTGTAACTTAGGACATTTAAAAGACGGCAGCTAAAGCCAAACACGTAGAAAACAAAAATTCAAAATGCATAGGATGTTTGGAAATTCCTCACAGCTCTCAAACCAGGCAAGGTTTCTTTAGAGCTCAGGATATTTTATGTGGGTCTTTTGTGAGCCTGAGCATTTTTAGAGACCTGCCCTGCAGGTCTTTCAGGAGAAGCACCAATAATGTTGAAAGCTTATTTCAAAAGGCAAAATTCTCAAAGGTTTTTTATGTGGCACTTTCATTTTTTAACCCATAGCTGCTAATTTTTCATAAACCGTAGGTAAGCCATGCTCCCTTTTCTTAGTCTTATTACTAGAGTCCAGCTAGGAGTCTTCAACTTGCTTTTGAAACATTAAGCTAGGAGGAAGCCATTCTAAAACAAGACTTGGCACATGTACGGATGAGCCAAAAGCATCAGCCT
Source organism: Neopelma chrysocephalum (assembly GCF_003984885.1). Taxonomy (NCBI): domain Eukaryota; kingdom Metazoa; phylum Chordata; class Aves; order Passeriformes; family Pipridae; genus Neopelma; species Neopelma chrysocephalum. The sequence goes on along the minus strand of NW_020897731.1, from coordinate 15,244,147 downwards.
TTTTCCAGGAGCAAGACTGCAGCTGGAACTCAGCACCTCTGTGATCTTGCAGCAAAAGGGCGAAAAGGCTCTTGTGGACAAGAGTCTGAGGGTCAGTCTGGAGCTAGGAACCTTAGGGCATCTTCTAATTGACAGCACCTTCCTGGATTATTGCCTTGTGATTTTTCCTGCAGGTCACAAGCAGTTGGGTAAAACACCATCCGTCCACAAGGTGCCTGTATCTTACGTGCTGGAAGGCAGTGTTGCAGTGAAAACCAATGCAGCCTGTGGGCTGCATTCCCTGTGCAGGAAGGGTTCAGGTGGCAACACACTCCACGTGCTGCCCTGCTGCCTCCTGTCTCTGCTGTGCCCTAGTGTGCCATTGCAAGTTGGCATGCAGTGAGATGGAGAGGGGCCTCCATCTTCACTGTGTTTCTGCACTGTTCTGTCATGTGGAATTGCTTCCAAATCTCATCCCTTGATAGTTTTATGTCATTTGGTTTTCTTAAAGTATTGCTCATCAGGCTCCAGGTTGCAAAGCAGTTAGATGGAACAACCACCTGTACCTGTTACTGAGCAGCCCATATGTTTCAAGGGCTCATTAAGGGCAAAATCTAGTGCTGTTCAGTTAGATACGGGTACTGTACTTAACTGCAGGACAGTGTTCATCTCTTGTACAGAGCTGGAAGGCCAGCAATCCATCTGCCACAGTCTCTCTTTCTCCCTAAATAGCTTCGGTATAAAATTCTTCAATTCACTGGGCCTCTCAAATGAATGAAGAAATTGGCCATCCATGCTACATTAAACCCTGCTTGGAATATTTACAGATTTTTATAAACATATACTTTTGTTTATACTAAGCCTGGGGTTTAGGAGTATCCTTTACCATTCTAACTCTTTACCAGTTAGAATCTTGCTGGTAATTATTTATGTGGAAAACAGAAAGGCATTGAAGACTTCAGAGAGAGAGACTTCAGGCATAAGAGGCTGTTGGGAGCTCCAACTTTGCTTGTCTGGTTTAATTGTAGTTAACTACTCAGTATAACTTAGCTAGGAATGAAAAGTCCCAGAGAAATGTGGAGGTAACAGGAGGGTCACAAAGTAGGAGTGGGCTGTGGTTGCTTGGAGGACATGAAAAAGCAGACATGCAAGACCAATGAACATAGAGTCTGGTATAGCAAGGATGGCAACTGGGCAAAGCCAAGCTTCTTCCTGACTCAGCATATACCGCTTCAGCTTTTGCAGAAGAGCTCCAACTCTTAAGAAGCCTGAGAACAAATAAACCTAATTCTGGTACTTCCTTCACCCGTGCTTGAAAGCTATACTGTGCTGTGGTGACTAGCCAGTACAGTACAAAAAATATCTTTTGTAGGGCAGCTTTATTTAACTTTTGAAAAAATAAGGTCAGAAATTTAGGGCAATTAGTGTGAGCAAAGCTCGGCAGGTTCACATCTCCCTTATGCAACCAGATCTCTAATTACTATCTGCATATTTTAAACACTTTATACAGTCCTTTGAAATACAGTTTTTCTCTAACTACAATCTTGTATGCAGTTTCTCATTTTTTTAACAGTTGAGAGCTGCATGTGTTTTCTGTCTTAATTTGTAATTCTCTCCCCATTTCATCTTCAGTAAAATATTTGAGTAAATTTTCCTGTGTATTTACAATTGCATTTGGAATTATGGGTTATAACGTCAGTAAGTTGCATGGTTAGGAAACTGTAATGAACTTTTTAATTATATGGATTGAGCACCAAACTTTATATATATGTTTCATGGGTAGGCAGTTTATTACATTTGTAGATCTGCTTTGTCTAAGGCTGTGTTTTATTCTTTGAGAGCTGAGGCACACACCTGTTAAATTGAAGTAGGACTTGCTGTTTTGGAGATACTACTGATTCTACTGATGTAGTTTGTTTTGCTTGTTTCTAATATGTCAGTTTATTTTGTTTACACAGAGACTTTGCTTATGTGGCAAGAGACAAAGACACGAGAATTCTAAAATGTCATGTGTTTCGATGTGACACACCTGCAAAAGCCATCGCTACAAGTTTACATGAAATCTGCTCAAAGGCAAGTGGATTTAAAATCAGCTGCATTCGTTTGTTTAGAGGTCCCTGAGCCTTATACATACATGTAATCAGCGGTTGTATGCAGTGTTAGTTTAGTTTATATCACTGGCAACAAGAACGATGTAGAGAATTTGTAAAGGAAAGGATGCAAACGGATAGGAATTATGGGAGGGTGAGCATTTAGATTTGAGAAGGATGATATATGCTTTTGATTTGACAAGTGTGTATAGAGACTGAAGGTTTTCTTGAGTAAGAAAGAAGCTGCAGGTTCAAAATGGAAAAAGAACACAGAGCTTCAATGAATAATAAACTGTGATCTTAAACTCCATAAATAAATCAGACCTTGCTTGAATGGTGTTATTCAATGGTATTATCCTGCAGGAGAGACAGAAAATAGTTGCTAACTATATTTAAAAAAAATGATGGAGAAGAGGGGGTGTAAGCTACTGTGGTTATGAATACTAAAGAATCCTAGCTCCTGCTGATCATAGTGCTGTCTGTAATACTGGAGAGGACTGTACTTTTTGGTCATTTTACCTTATAGATTTGGCACCATTTCCTGGTTATTAATTTTGGTTTTCTTGGATGATCTGTTTATGAATGTCCTCTACACTCATTTCATGCAGCAATAGCAAGGCAGCACATTCTTTACAGCAAGCTGTCTGATTGAAAGGCTTTATAAAGAGGAAGTTAAGCCAATCTACTTGAAACTCTTCTTTTACTCTTTTATTGAGCTGTGGTGGATTTGCAACTGCATCCCCCTTTTTAAAAATACTGTGCTTCTTGTTTTGGTTTTCATTAAATTATGGCAGTTTGCAGCACAGGAAGAGTGAGCTGTGGGGACTGATAAGTGTATTAGTATTGTGTAACTTGTCCCTCCTCATAAGTCACAGCTCTTCTAGAAAAGTTATTTAGAAAACCTTCAGGTTCTGAAATTCTGCTGTATGCCTGTAATTTGCTTTTTACATTTTGTCTTCATGTTAGTGAATGGAATCAGTGATGCCAAACCCTCCTCTATAGTCAGTTGTATAGTCTAAAAAATTTTCATTTTTCCAACACCACAGATGTGGTACTGAACTTGTTAGTGATATCTCATGCAAGCAACGTGAGCATTTGCATAGTGTGTGTTACTGGAACCCTCTGGGCAGCACAGTTATGCCTGAGGCAGAAGGTAGCCCAGCAACTGTGCAAAGTCTGGCACGTTTGTCCTGGTTCAGGTGCCAGAGGGAGTAGCAGTAGCAGCACTCAGGTAGATGTTTGGTTTGGCCAAGGAGCTGCAGGCTGTACTTGGTGAAGTACACCAGGGACTGCAGCAGTGGCTGACTGGAGAAGCCTAGACCTGTTGTGTTGTTCCTAGTTCTTCTCCAATTCTCCAATTCACACAGGTGTTTCCAGCAAGTCTAGCAGGAAAAACCATGCTACACAGGCCTAGCGCAGCTGCTTTTATCCAGTAAGGTCAACATCAAATAAATGCTGTGGTAGCTATATGCAGGGATATCAGAAGGGGAGCAGAGCTGTCACACAAGTAACTACGGCATGAAACTTCTGACATTAATTTTGGATAAGAGAACAACAAGAGAACAACTAGACATTTAAGACTATAGCTAATGGAACAGACATAGCGTAAAGAAGCAGATAGCAATGGTTCATATACGAGCTTTGGGAAACCTCTGTTAGCTTCCCTGGATACCTTCTCTGTCATATATTTGTAGGGAATAACCATCCAAAATGGTTATTTTGAAGTAGGTTTGTTTTTTTTTTTTTCTTTTTTGCTACTATTATATATGTTGGGGGAAGAACAGGTTGTATTTTGCATGGGATTTTTAATTCCAGAATAAACATAAAAATGGAGGAAAAAATCATATACAGCAGAAGATAGTTCAGAGAGAAACATAAATAATGAACATTCTTCTCTGTGCATTAAATATTTATATTTCTTGCTATATTACTCCTCCTCCTATCAGCTGCAATTTTACTGTTCATAAAAATGGCTAGAGTTTTTTTCCTCCTCCATCTGCCTTTTATCTAGGCTTGTACACCACTTAAGTTCTTTACGTAGTAAAGGAATGGTGAATAAAGTGGAGGAAAATTAAAGTTGTTATTTAAAAATAATAACCTGCTCAGTCATATGGCTTCTGACTTACTTCAGATTTCAGAAACTAGGATTGTAATATCAGTAAATTTGTAGTTGTTGCTGTACTTTTTTTAAAAAATGCTGTATTATCACTGTCTTCTTCAGATTATGGCTGAACGGAAGAATGCTAAAGCCATGGCTTGCAGCTCATTGCAAGACAGGACAAATGTCACTCTTGATGTTCCTCTGCAAGGTACTGTGTTGCAGCTAGTATCCTCAGGATGGTCCTGTTTTAGATGCATTTTGTTTCTGATGCAGCTTTGGATGAAAATGGAGCATGTTGGGTGGAGAGCAAGCCTGTCTTTTAATTAATGTATCTGACTGTAACCTGTTCCTGTTTTACTTTAAATATTTTTACTTGTTATGTTGACAGTAATGGACCTCTACTCAATTATGTCAACTTGTGCATTTCCTCTTTTATTTTGAAGTGCAAGTGTTGCAAATCCAGTCTTACTTTTTGGGGGATATTTGGACATAATGTCCTTTTCAAATCAAAATACCTCCTGACTTGAGACTGCACCAGTTGGCCAAATCCTCCTGTTACAACCTGCCCCAGAAGGCAAGGGTAACCCAGATTCTTTTTAAAAGTTCCCTTGGGGTGGATTAGAGTGAAACAAAACTGAGCGATCGGTGTTTGTAAATGTATATGTGTAGGGTTTATTTTAGAACAGTTTGGTTGCAAAGGAAAACATGTATGTAGCCATTTTGATTGGTATTATATACAGTACTGTAGCAATATAAAAGCATAAAAATAACACAATGTATAAGGAAAGGTAAGAGAAAGAAAGGATAAAAGTAGAAAGATATATAGTCACCACCCGTTGGATCCAGTGATGAGAGTTGGTAGTTGCAATTTCAATGTCTGTTGGCTGAAGTGACAGTCACAGACTTGTGGAACTGATGGTCTTGATCCAGTGGGGGCAGCCCACAAAACTCAAAGATTTCATGACTTATATACTCTTGGGTTCAGGGGGGAACGCTTAATACTGCCTGTAGACTGGGGAGTTTTACACTTGATGATGTAAAACTGGATCGCAGGACATTTAATGAGTCTTTGACACCTTCTAAGATGTTACAGCTGCCTGTTAGGTCAGCACAGTTGACTCCATTATGGCCCATCAGCAGAGATACCTCCAGGCCATGTGTGACTGTCTCAGTGCTTCTCCAGAGGGGAGTTATCACAGCTGAGTCATTTGTGTAAGGAAAAAGAAACGTTACCCTGCCTCACAGGGCTTGCCTCTTTCCTTATCTTGTTTAACACCCAGCTTGTAGCCTGAGGTGTCAGGTGTGCACACGTTCAGCACCTGGGCAGCCACTCTGCACATTGTTATCAAAGCACCCTGCTGGTTGTTGGAGCCCTTGGCATTAACAGTCCAGTCTCTCAAGGGAGTGGGAGACTGGAGTGGGAGAGTGCCAATGAGTCTGTGGGCTGTGGCCTCCTCCCGGCCTTGTTTACTTCACCTTAAACCTGAGGTGATTAGACAATAGCACCACATTTATCTTACCTCAGGTTCCAGTTAGGAGGCTTAACTCACAGTCCAGTTCTCTGAAATCCAGGAGGCATATTCGGTGGGGATTGAGCTTTAATGATCTTAACAATGTTCTAAGCCATTAATCATTTCAGTCTCTCACACTTAAAACCAGAATATACTTCAGTTAATCACTTGGATTCAGAGGAGCCGTAGGAGTACTCCTCCTAGGTTTCAGCATCTATTTTAGAAATTTCTGAGGCAAGGAGTGTAAGTGGGTTTTTGTCCAGCTGAAGGGTCTTCTGCACACTCTAATACATTGTAGAAGGAAGTTGCCTTTTTGTGCCTTTATTAGTCATACCTTAGTAGTTGCTATTTTGAAAGTATTCCAGGAGAACAAACATACTTTGTGTTAGCTTTATAGGACATTATGTGCTTCTAGATCCACCAGTTTGTACTGAATATCTTACTCCTAATCCATACATCAACTTGTGTAATGGTCTGTGTAATGTGTAGTGTTCAGAGTAGTATTGATTACTTGGAGACTGTATTTAGCATATTAGCAAGGATGGTATTAAAAGCAGATTCCAGATTTCACATAGTTATTTTATTGAAACTTAGGTCTGTATGTCTCAAAAATCCATTCATCTATATTTTCTGGTTTTTAATATGCCAGCAATATAATCTGACCTTATTCTTAGCGTACACCAAACATCAGCTGATGAAAATTTATTCCTAATTCCTTTCGAAATTATTGAGGCTTGTTCTTGTTAGAAGAAGTAAAAATCTGTTTTAATCGATACAATACCTTCAGAGTGCAATTACTGAGTAAACTGTTCTATGTTATTGATGAAGTAAAAGTGGTTTTTCCTGCTGTGAATGCTGATTAACAGAAATTGACTTTTGTTCCCATGCAGTAGATTTCCCAACACCAAAGACAGAACTGGTACAGAAGTTCCACGTCCAGTACCTGGGCATGCTACCTGTAGCTAAACCTGTAGGTATGTAACACTTAAGTGTCTTCCAAAGTACCTTGCATAAGCTCTGAAAGCTGCACTCTGGCTAGCCTAGGGTAAATGCATGGTTTTTGAAGGGTAGCAACTCTTGTGTTTCAGCCATACGAATCAGGCATGAAGACATCAAATATTCAGGGCATCATATGAACATGTGTTTTTTGGGAGCTGCCAAGAAGGTGAAGTTTCTTTCTACAGCTTCCTCTGAATATAAGCTCTGCTACTAATGAGAAGGGCCCTAGAGAACTGAAACGATGCAGCAGCTAAACAAGATGCTGTCCTGGTTTTTATAAGCCAGAGACACCTGTTTTGGTTTTGCATATGAAGAAATACAACTTCACAATACTTCCTTCCATTATCAAAATAATTTTAATAAGGAGCCCAGAACAATCTGTTTTCTGTACTACAGTGTGAAGATAAAAAGTTTTGTTATTGTTAACATATTTTATTTTTCATTATTGCATTTTCTTCTCTTTTAGGAATGGACACTCTGAATAGTGCCATTGAGAGTCTAATAGCTTCCTCTAGCAAAGATGACTGGATGGCAGTTACCATGAATGTTGCTGATGCTACTGTCACAGTAATCAATGAAAGAGTAAGGCAGACTGTCTTGTTTAAAACACATTTAACATGAGTGTTGAAAACCAGGAACGCAGAAATGTTAGTAGAGTTAATTTACACTGGAATTCATTTGCTTATTTTGCATTTTGTTTCTTTCCAGAATCTGCAGAGGCTCTTACTGCTTGTATCAGCTTCAGCTTTCTTTACCATTCCAAGCATGTTCTCAGAAATAAAAAGTATTCATAATTCAGTTTCTAGGAATTTGGAGCCTAAAATGTTGTAGGTTAAGCCCGAAGTAACAATCCTAAATTCCAAACTGGTTTTACTTTATTCTTGGTATGAAAGCCAAGAGTAGTATTTAAATCTGTGTTACAGAGGAAAATGTAGAGCATTTTCCATAGAGATTAATACAGTGAAACTTTTGAAGAAAATCTTTTATGTATGTCTTTTGATGAGATACTAAACCAGCATCTCTATAGCATACCAGTGATAGGGGAGCATATTTTGGAGTCATTATAGGCATGTTGTTTTGTTTCTTCACAAAACAAGCAGTTTGTGAAATGCACAACATGCTCTGTGCTAATGCTCAAAGCCTTGGTTTTCCAGTGACAGCCCAGAAGGAGATCCAGCCCAGGCCTGAGCACGCTGGGCATATGCAGATAAATCAGGAATTACAATACTATTTCAGTGTATCCTCCTATTAATCAAAATTGGAAGTTGCACAGAATATCCAAGAGTAATGGTCATTTGTTTCATTACCAGAATGAAGAGGAAGTCATGGTGGAGTGTCGTGTGCGGTTCCTGTCCTTCATGGGAGTAGGCAAAGACATTCACACATTCGCCTTCATTATGGATACAGGAAACCAGCATTTTGAGTGCCACGTTTTTTGGTGCGAACCAAATGCAGGCAATGTATCAGAAGCTGTTCAGGCTGCTTGTATGGTAAGTGACCTTCTTCAAAGGCATCTAATAGCACTTAGATTTTTCACTGTCTCCATAAATAATCATCTTTCCAAATTTTCAATTATATTAATTTCAAGGAAGAAAATGAAAGAACAGATTAAAATAGGAATTGGTATTATGATATATTTAATCAATTAAAATCCAAACATTTAAAGTTTGAAATGCCAGTTTAGTGAATAATGCCCCTTTAATCATCCTCCCTCTTAACCTTTCCAATGTCTCTGTAAGTTAGAAATCTTTTCTTTCACTACACAATTGTTATACAATCCAGTGGCAATATAGTGAAAATAATCCTTGTTCCAAAGTAGCTGAACCCAGAAAACTTATTTTTCAGTTTTCAGATGTCTGTTTATATGATGTAGTATCTGTTGTGTGCTAATGAAGTTTCTGCCCACACACTGACAGACCAATGTCCCGTTAACTTGAGCTAAGCTTTCTGTCACAGCCAAAACAGAGATTTGGCTATATTTAATGAGAAAGTACTAAAAGTGTATTTGAAATGCTCTGTAAAATTATTGGATAGAGTATTGATTGCAGAATGGTTTTGCTTTGTTGCAGTTACGGTATCAGAAGTGCTTAGTAGCCAGACCTCCTTCACAGAAAGTTCGACCGCCCCCACCTCCTGCAGACTCCATGACTAGAAGAGTTACAACTAATGTAAAAAGAGGAGTGTTGTCTCTCATTGACACTTTGAAACAGAAACGTCCGGTCACTGAGATGCCATAGCTGCACAAGAGAGAAGATTCTCCTAACATTTAACTGAAGATAACAGTAGCTACACTAAGGAAAATGAACTGACGATATCTGGCCTTCCATTTCAATTGCTGATGCTTTGTCTTCAGAGAATTTACCCTTATCAAAACAATATTAGACAAGCATGTTCTCTCGTTCTTGCCGCCATCGTCTGATATGAAAAGAAGCATGAATAATTTTTTTGCTGTCAGTGAGTTACATCATGGGCAATGGAAGGTTTGTTTGATTGTAAATACATGAACATTACCTAAACTCACACAAAAAAAGAATATGGCCATGTCCCTCCCAGTGAACTCATGCTAAAGTCTGTGGAGTGAATGATGCCCAAGTTAAAATTTCACCTTCTTGAGCTGGATTTGTCACAAACCAATCTTAAATCCTACAGCATTTTGCTGTGTTTTCAACACTGGAATGGGTACCAAGTATTAGCTACCATTGAATTACTGTAGATTAAATAACAAGTTTTGTTTTTTACAGAACTACACCTGTTAGTTTTAAATTGTTTGTCAGCCTTGGTCTAGCAACCACTTTAACATCTCCCTGACATGCTTTGGAATCATGGTGTAATTATTTCATCTTTTGGTTACACATTGTGGTCTTAGAGAAGAATCGTGTTTAAAACCAAATCAATGATGAATAATCCAGAAATGTTTTTAGTAATTGAGTTGCAGGGTGATCAACTGAAGCTTTTCAGCTTTAAACATACAAATGAAACTGTTGGCTGTTAAATTTATTCTCCTAAGTCTGTCATTTATTCATCAGAAATACCATTTGTTTCATGCAGGGCTCAAAACAATCAGGACTAAGTAAGAAATAATGATTTTATTGTCTTAAAACTGTTATAGAGGCTAAACTATTCCATAGTTTTTCCATTCAAGTGTTTGATGAAATGTTCAATTCCGTGTCTGGTTGCACAATTCCCCCTTCCCCTAGAGTTTGCTGCTGAATACTTAGCATGCCAGAAAAAGAACAATTATGTTTCTTGTTATTTACGAAATTCCATGAAATTATTTTACTTTTAATGCTCTTGTAACAAAATTAGAAGAGAGTTGTTTTCTAACAGGGTAGTGCTTCAGATGATACAATGTGATTTCAATGCTTTTGCTCCAAAGGCTTCATCTGATTGCTTTCATTGACACACCTGTAGACCCTCACAAATCAGCCCAGCATTGACCTCAAAATTGTACCTCAGGCTAATTTTGAAATGCAGTTATGCATCTTCAGTCTTTCCCTTGGCCGTCTTCTGTCTAGACCTGCAGATTGGTACACACTTTGGACATGGAACATTAAAAGTATTTTTAACTACTAATAAAAATGTTTTGCCTCCATTTATAGATAAGTTCCAAACCGTAAGTGTCTCCCAAGTCTGCAAATCTGGTCATACTGCAAAGATAAAGGAACATTGTCAATGTTATTCTTACAATAACTCTTTTTTATTTTACTATGCAAGAGACTGTTACAAACAAACTATTTTCTTTTTCATTTCCTTGTTTAAAGAAATTAGTGACAACACCTGGGCAAAGTAACTCAGGAACACAACAGAAAAGAATGACTATTCCAGAAATGTCTGCATTGAAAAATGCAGAAATATCATTAAACTAAACTCAGCATGATGTATGAGCAAATGTCAGGTGAAGGCTAGCTATGCAACTATGGTAATTATATTTAGCTCTCTAGAATACCCTCTGAAGAGCTGATCCTCCACCCATCTGAGATCTCTTCATGATGGAGATTCTGCACCTCAGGCACTGAAACAATTGTTTCCCCTCTCAAGGCTCACATTCTTGCCATCTCCTTTGCACCAGCTCTATTGCTTGTACAGCTGGAAAAGAAGCTGCTTGTGCTGAGTGTGCAGGGAGAGCTGGAGGTGAGGGGATGCAAACAACTCCCCTCCCCCTAAGCAGTACCAGTGGTTTAACCGAGTACAAAGCCAGATCACAAAGCATGAGCATGGCAGCTTGCACACCTGCTTCTATAGTTTCTAGTATTGATCCCAGTCACCTCTGGTAGGGGCAGTGTAAAAACTCACTTCCTATCAGAGAACCACAGAACTGCTTGGGTTGGAAAAGACCTTAAAGATCATCTGGTTCCAACCCCCCTGCCATGGGCAAAGACACCTTCCACTAGACTGGGTTGCTGAGCCCCACCCATCCTGGCCTTGAGCACTTCCAGGGATGACTGCCCTCAAAATGGGGTGGCTAACACTGTACCTTTAGGTATATTTGTGAAGTTAAGAGATAAAAAGTTTCCTTTTTTGGCATTGTGCCAGTGATTCAAATTTTATTTTAAATTACTTTGACAGTGTCTTTTTAAAGTTCCAGCTGGGAACAGCATGATTTGGGATTTGCAACTGTTGTACAGCAGTGAAATAATTTTAAGCAGTATAATTAAATTTCATCATTGCACCTCTACAGTGCTGATTCTCCCCAGGAACGATCTGGACTCTAACTAAACCAACACTTAGTGAGCAGCAGTGTGAAGTTCTGCACCGGTGTTGTCAAGATTATGAACATCTGGTTAGTTTTCAGTAGTAATGTGTGCAATTGCAGGAAGGGCTGAGAAGATAGAAGGGTATTTGAAAAGCTGTACTTCACTCACCAATGTTTGTTTTAAGAGGTTTGTGTCTGTTAACAAAATGTTGTTGATTTTGCAAGTATTTAAGTAGTGTGCTTAATGGTCTGACTATATGTGGCCTTTTTGCTTCAGTAGATCTCCTTATTCTCCAAAAGTTTTAATATACATCCAGGTGTTTGCAGAGTTGGAGCCTAATATTGCAAAGCCCATTATCTTTTGTTAAACAATATATTCAGATGCTCTTTTTACCATGGCCAAAAAAGTACGTATGGGGTGTGTGTGTTTGAGCAACTGCCACTGTTCTAGTTGATGTTATAGCGACCCTTCAGTTATCTATGCATTTTTTATAATACCTAGTGATTCTGTAGACTGGCAGCCATGTTCACTATGCCTTGTATGTCTGATGCCATATTCTAACTTAACCTGTTAAATACAGCTTAAAATATTTTTATTTTATTTATTCTATTTTTACTGAAATATCCTGCATTATTATGTTGATGTATTGTCTTTACCGGACGTGCTCTTGTAACATTCTCCACTCTGTATACTATAGGTTGCCTAAAAAAGGCAGGCTTTGTAATTATTTGTAGTCACATTTTTATTGAAGTCTGTAGAAAAATCATGTAAAGCAAAGCTAATTTCTTCATTTTTTCAATGCAAGTACTAAGTTAGAGGTAAGTATCACGTGTCAGTCAGTCATGTCATTAACACACTCCCTTGCAGAAGCAAGGAAATTTATTGTCAGTCAATGACTAAAAGATAAAAGCCTTTCTTCTGAAATCTGCAGTGCTGGCTGAAGGTTTTATTTAAGCCACTTACTGTTTCATTGGAAGAGGAGCAAGGGGGGCTGTGAGAGATGTAAGGCCACACAGGCCACCTTACAGGGTTGTTAAATGGGAATAATGAAAATTGCATGGAAGGGCATAGAATCCATTCACAGTAAAACGAGGTTTTAGTGATATACTTCCTGTGCAGAGTCACATGTATCTACAGAAGTAATATCCCCTTTTGAGACAGAGGAACAAAAACTGTGTAGTATCTAATAGCTTAATCAGTTCTGTGTCACTGAGAGTTCTACATCTCTTTCCTTTTAAATGTATCAAGCATTTCATAGATCATTTACCTAGAGATCTAAACCTGTTAGTATATCACCCATGGAAAAGAGAACTTTCTCATTTCAACAGCAAGTATGGCCTCAGCATTTCAGCATTACCATCGACCACATTACTCCTTTCTTGGGCAGGTTAATTAATACATTGCTACAACTTGTACGTACGGTCAGCCAAAGCAGGTTTGTTTAACAGCAGTAAGAAAGAATGAAACACATCCACTGTTTATTAGCAGAGCCTAGTCTTACATAAAGCACCTGACTGACACAGAAAAGGACAATTTTCCCTGCTGTTGGCCACTTCTCCACATTTAAATGTAATCTGTTCTGAGAATAAATTTAGCTGCATAAAGTGATTGTCTCAACTGTTACTGCTCCATGAAACTGGGAAATTATTTTTTTGTTCCAAATGGTGACTGAGGGACGGGAAAAACATAGTGGTGGGTTTAGAGGCAATAGCAGTACAATGGAGACTTTTGCATCTGGAAAGTATTTTCAACAGTTTCTAGTTGAAAATTACAAACTGGAACAACTGGATTACTGAAAAACAGTTACATAAGATACAGTTTTACTGTAAAAAGTCATTGAGTGTTAACTTAATGTACAAGCATCTTCAAGCCATCTGGACTCAGTCCTAGATGTTTTCAACACGTGAAGCTCAGTGCTTACAAAGCTGCTGACCTGCAGAGTCAAAATATTCACTCTCTGATATTCTTAGTAAGACATCAAGATTCTAACTGGTTTAGCTTCCATACCATTTCAAAAATGCAAATTCCTGAAAGCAAGATGAGGCTGATTGTGGGACATCATGACATATATTACATACGTAGCGCAGAAATTCTGTCATCAGACACGTACATGTATGTTCTTTTACAAGTAATTTTAACTTTAATAATGAATGATACAGATCTTGATTTAAAAAAAAATCATTCTCTAACCACAGAATCTCTTAAGTTTATTTTAAGCATTTAACAACCATACTGGAAGAAAAAAAATAAAAACTTCTTAGTGTCCATTCCTACTATCCAACATGTAGAATCTCTCCTCCTCGTAGATGGTTTTGAAATAAGAATTTCTTTTTTTCCAGTTCTACAGTGCACAGGTCTAAATCTATCCTTACAGGTTTGCTCAAAAACAAGAGCAGAATTCACTATGTAAATGGAATGGGTAAGGACCATGGGTTGCTCAGAGGGATATGCAGGAGGTGTGGGATGTCTTTGCCTAGGAGAACTGGCTCAGATTAAAATGCTAAAAGAAATTTTCAGTGATTCAGTGAAGCAACAATATCCAATGAACACGAGCCAGCTGTTTATGTTGCTGGTGTAGTATCATTCACATCCTTTCTTACAAAGGTACTGCTGATCCAGCGACACGGACTGGTGTGGGTGAAGAAAAAGTAGAGATGTTATAACATTTTCTCTGGATCGATCTAAATCCAGACCCATATGTCAAATCAATTAAGATTCCATACTACATTCTGTTGCTGCTCATGGCAACACTCTTGCCAAGTATCTTAAATAGTTGCCTAGAGGAAAATTTCTCTTCTGGGCCACAGCTACCTTTGCCTTTCTATATTGCTATGCTGTTTCATTTTTAGAACACTTCTAAACACAAATCAGATTCTTGTTAAAAGTATCTTTGTGTCTCCCTTTATGCTCTGCTCAGATTATAAAACAACCATACCTATTTTACAGTTATTTAATCTTTGCTGGGAAAGAGCAGCTTAGAAGCCCATGACTATTTCCAAAGACAGGCAAACTACTCTGTGTTCAGTCATTATTCAGCTGACTAGCAGTAACGTTTATAAAAATAAGTTGTTTTGACAGTATCAGCTCTTTTCAACTAAGAAGTGCTTGTGTTAAGAAATTGATCATAAGCAATTATGAGCCATGACATAGTCTGACATGACATTATGATGACAGTTGAGCATTTCTAACGTGAGAATATTTTATCTATTTTTCATTGTTAATATTTTGAAGTACACCTGAGTAGAAACCAAGGGAGTAAGTACCAGAAAGCCTGTGCATGGCCCTTAGTATACTTGGCCAGTTTCCTGTACAAAAGTTCACATCTAGTTTTAGAAATAAAGGTGAGCTAACGGGCTTACTGTGCAAAGCATCCAAGTGGAAACTCGCAAAAATGGTACCTAGCACTTGCAAAGAAAAGTAGCCACTTAAAAAATGCAGTCTCACTTTAAAAAAAAATATCCATTTGAAATTGATTATTCTTATAGAACTAGGCCATGATGGGGGGTCAGATGTATGATTTAACTTGTCAATTTAAAGTGTATAGCAAGAGACTACAGTTTTTTGACCTCACTCCTCACAACAGTCTATCAGCCTTAGGCAGCTGAGCTTCATTCACTTTAAAGTGTGATTAGTGGATTAAAAATTACTATATAACCTGGATATTTCTACACAAATAGCCCATAACATAGCTCTTTCCCACACCAAGATTATCCTGCATAAATATATATTGTAATCAAAGAGTATTGATTAATATACTTGAATCTTCGTCTTCTGTATAAAGGAAGAGCCAAGTTTGAAGGTTCCCATGGTCAGAGATGTCTAAGCACAGTTGGCTTGACCATATTAGACAAGGTGGAAATATTCAACCACTTGGACCCTGTGCTCCAGTCTGGCTATGAAAGTGATGGTGACTTGATACCCTGAGTTTGTTTCCTTGCAAATTTTCCTACGGTGTTATCACTCTGGAGGCAAAGTGATTTTCTCAGGCTTCAATACAACCCCGTTATGTCCTGCAGGTGCCCTTCGAGCAGGTGTCTGTCTCTCAGACACCTTACCCAGAGGGGACAAATGACGTACGCTTTGGCACTTCAGGCACAGCGGTGTGTGAATCAGAGTCACTGGATTTCTTCAGCTGAACGTGGCTGTTTGTTTGGTGCACGTTCATGTGCGTTACTGACTGCTTTAGACACAGGTATGTTACGGACTGCTTTAGGCACGGATGTACTACTGCCTGCTTTTGTTCTGGGCACATGTTTTTGTTGTGTTTTACTGACTGCTTTTGTTCTGGGCACATGCTTTTGTGTGTCACTGACTGCTTTTGTTCTGCACACATTCTTTTGTTGTGTGTTACTGACTGCTTTTGTTCTGGGCACATGCTTTTGTTGTGTTTTACTGACTGATTTTGTTCTGCACACATGCTTTTGTGTGTCACTAACTGCTTTTGTTCTGCCCACATGCTTTTGTTGTGTGTCACTGACTGCTTTTGTTCTGCCCACATGCTTTTGTTGTGTGTCACTGACTGCTTTAGACACAGGAACTTCAGCCTTAATATGAGCTCCAGTTTGATGGTGAAGGGGCTCTGCAGTCTTTGGCTTTCTATCAGTACCAGTAACATTATGTTTACGTCGTTTTACTTTCTGCTTTTTCTCTTCTTTTGGTTTTTCTTCAGAAATGCTATCTAGTAGTCCTTTTTCTGCAGCATAAGCCAAAATGTCTTTAGCAGGCGCTTTTTTAGAAGAATATTTCTGAAAATTTCAAAGGAAACAACAATGAATCTAAGTCACAACACAGAGCTGCTCAGAATTTACTCCATGAGAAAACTGTGGCAGAGTCTAGCAGAAGGACTTAAGTCACATGTGATAAATGCTAACCAAACTATTTATTCATGAAATTAAGAACATGACTGTTGTGTAAAGAGTATCAGAGCATTTGCTCCTCAGAAACTTTGTTCTCTACCAACCCAAAGAGGGAAAGCTCAATTCCAGCCTCTGTACTGCATGTCTGACTTGTGGTTTAACCCCAAACAGCAACCAAGCTCGCTCATTCCCCCCACCAGCAGGGTCAGGGAGACAATCAGAAGGGTAAAAGCCAGAAAACTCGTGGGTTCGTAAGACAGGGGTTACTTGGGAAGACAAGTGCCATCACTCCAAATGTCCCCACTTCCTCTTTCTTCCCCCCACCTTATATACTATAATAATAAATAATAATATAATGGCCAGTCTTCGCGAACGAAGATTTGGGGAAAGGTCTTTTACCTTTCCAGCCTGCGCAATGGATTTTTTTAGGTGAGACACAGCCTGCGCTGAACTGAGCCCACCCTTTAATCCTAAGGTTCATCTGCTGGGGCCAAGCAAGCTTGGACAATGGCAGTGAGGTCCTCAGGACGTAGGTTTGTTTAGAGTGACCTTCTCATAGATGGATGGCCTCACAGGGCTAACGGGCTCCATCTGCCCGGGGGGACTGGGATTCAAACCTGGGTCGCAGCGATGAGAGTCCCGCATGCTAACCACTAGGCCACCAGGGGTCCCCACCTTATATACTAATCATGATGTCATATGGTATGGGATATGCTTTTGGTCAGTTGGGGTCACCTGTCCCGGCTGTGGCTCCTCCCGATTTCCCAAGGACCCCCAGCCTCCCCCAGCGTGGCAGTATGAAAAGCAGAAAAGGCCTTGGCTCTGTGTAAGCACTGCTCAGCAATAAGAGAAACATCTCTGTATTATCAACCCTGTGTTCAGCACAAATGCAAAGCACAGCCCCACACCAGCCACTGGGAAAAAAATTAACCCTACCCTAGCCAAAACCAGCACACTCCCACACTGACCTGCTCTGTAATGTGTCTGTAATGACATGCATATACATTACACATGTGTGTGCGTGTATCAGAAGTAGTTACTAAAACAGAGAAATGTTATCAGCAACATTAAACATGAATAATTTTCCCTATAATGAAAATCTTCCCTCATAATACATAAGTAAGGAATTCTCAGACTAGATTAACTAGGAACCAGGTCAGCATCCAAGCATATAAAGAGAACAAATAGGGAAGAAGCTAAGCTAAGAAGAAAGTTTCTGTAAACCAGAAATTTCAGTTTAAATTGTAAGTACATGTTTTCTGCCTCATGGAGAATGATCATTTCCCAAATAACCTAAAAATTAGCCATAGGAGCAATTGCTTCTGTCCATTAGAATTTGACAAAAATTTGACAAAAATTATTCAAATTAACTACCTGAAACAAAAGTACTTGTTTCTCTGGAGGGAGACAATATGGTAAACAGATGTACATAGCATGATTAACTAAAACTCAGGGAGCCAGGCTAAAAATATTTTATATTGAAAAGAAGGTGGTCAATAATAGGTAAATTAAAGGCTTCGCATATGTGATTCTCTTAATAAAATCTTCTCTTCTAATTTCCCCTAAGAGACAAGCTTCTTTCAAGCACTGTGATCACAGTATGACAGAAAGTAGCACAAATGACCAAATAAGATCATCTATCATAAATTTGCAATGAAATTCTAATTAGCCGCTGCCCCCCCACCCCTTCCTCTTTTGGTTAAAAAACTTTTGCTTTTCTCAGACACAAGAGGAGAATGTTGATGTTCAGAGATGCAAACTAGCCCTTTAAGGCCTTTCCTCAGGAATTGTGCCAACATTTTTCCATTTAGTCAGCAAAAACCCTGTGCCTTTCAAGCCAGATTTGCATATGCCTTAGTTTGGGAAGGAAACATATTCATACCTATTTCATTCGAATTACAATCGTGTCACCCATAGGGTTTAAGACTTCGTCTGCTTGGACACTGCAAAATCCTGGTGACACATATAAAAAAATAACTTTACTAGACACCATTTATCATGAGTCTAATCAACCTATGTATTTCATTCCAAGGTATGACAACAATATATTTCCTCTTGATGTTGCTGGCACTGACTTGGATCATGGGCCTGCTCTGACCAGGAACAGCTCCAGAACAACAGGCACATGTTGGAAATCTGCGCTCAGCATAAAACTCCAGAAGTGGCACATTTCAACTGCTCCCTATCCTTTGGTCTAAGGACAACTAAAAAGCATCCAGGAATTTTATTTCAAATGTTCAATTTCATTCATTCTTTTGTGGAAAATTGCAGTAGTCATCTTCTGTGAAGTGATTTTAAATGGTAACTTCCTTAGCTTACCTCTCTTTCTAGAACAGCTACAAAACAGCCACTGGAAATTTCTGATGGCTCCATTTTGAAAAAAATTTCAGTGGAAGCCTCTGAATTGGAGCAAGGAGAAAAAACGGGAGGAATAAGCCTGTAAAAAATAAACAAAATACCAGAAAATCATATTTAAGGATAGAAAAGGAAATAAACAAGGATGCATTAAAAGTAATTTCCAAATATGCCTTTCGATGACATAGCTTTATCTTATTTTTAAACAACTGCAATTCAAGAAAGGCATAAGAATTCATCTTTTTAGAAACAATGGGGGTCTTTCCATTTTTTTCAATAATTCCCATTTTTTCCAATTAATTATATTAACCACCAGATAATAAATATGTATTAATATAATGAAAAACTTTATTCTTTCTCAGGTCTGCAATTACTGGGTTATCAAGTTGTCCATGAAGTTGGGGAATGACCTGAAAACACTAAGGAGCTCAGAAATTGCAGAGATATTGACTTTGAGTTAATAGTATATGCTCATAATAAATAATATATCTAAGCTAAAAACCTTAAGTTAGCAAAATTTGCTAACCTAAAAATATTTTTAATAATTGAGTGATGTTTTTCCACTTTTACAGTTTTGCAGTGCATCACTGGGGAAGAAAGAACTAGCCTTTTCTCATGTTTTCCTTGTATTCCAGGAACGCCTAGCTGTTATAAAGAGGCCTCAGGGACTTGGCTCATAAGGCTGCTAAACTAGTACTAAGAGGTCTCAGTATGGAAAAAACACTCTCAAAATGTCTTTTTTGCAATTATAACCCACTTCATTTTCACATCGCTGAGGAATATAAGATAGAGCCCCTCCTCAGTGCTCCATTAATCCTCTTGAGAGAGAGCTTTATTCAAAGATGGTTATGGAGAAATGCATTTAATATTTGTAAGCAATACCCTGATTTGGCTGGCTAGTTCATTGCTAATGGGAAGTCTGCAAAACTGTTTGTTTCTAAGTTTCCACCATAATCTGGATTTTTTCAATGTGCCTTGGAACTTGATAAAACAGACTACAAGGCTCACATCCTCCTCACATTATATGTCCTGTGACACAAGAGATTTTTCATTTTACATCAGCTCACTCAATTAAAAAAAAAAAGTGGTAATTTTTATTGATGTATACAAATTATTGTTACCAGGAATCCCTTCAATGGATGGTCTGACCCTGAAAAATGATGCAGAAATTAACTCAATTTTGATACACCAAAAAGAAATGCATGAGTGGTTTAGATTCCTCTCTAAACACACCTGTTCACAATGTGTACTCTTACTTTAGGTGAAGCCTTTGCTATAAACTGTCATATCCTTAAGGTAAGCTCAGCTTAGCCTGTGGGTACATGTTTAAAATCACCCTTACAAGTGCACAGCCCTAAGACCAGCTGTATGATCCCAAACTCCAGCAGAGCCTTAATTTGTTCAGCACTATTCCAGTACTGCAGAGTAATTCCAAAAGCTATAATGCACATAAGCACAAGTGGTGTAAAAGTTTCTTGAAAGCCCTCGATTTTATTGGAAAAGGAAAATAATATTAAGTAGACCTGTGATGATTGTACAGGATGTTTTATTAGTGTAACTTGCCTCTCAAAGACGCTACTGTAAACACTGGTGCTAGTAATTCTGCAACAGTTTTTTCATTCTATACTGCATTGTTTTATACTGCATTGTTTCGAGTAGGGTCTCTAATTAGTTCTAAGGAAAGTGTAAAAGGAATTGTTCTAAGTAATACATGCATCTTAAATGGCTTGAGCCATATAAGACATCTTAAGACAAGCATAATCACACTATACATTTTATTTATGGTGTTGCATTACTGCTCTGTTCATGCTGGTTACCAGCAACTTTACTGTAGTGAGAACTGTGCATGAAAACATCCAAGGTACTGCATGACAATTCTGAAATTGTTATTTATGGAGCTCAATCAGTCTTCAGTCACAAATTTTCTCAGGTCTGCCAAAATCCTAATGTAATTTTATTGTCCCTTTCTGACCATCTGAGATGGCCTTGTATTTGGAAGTAAAAGTATAATTTGGTGGTTTGACAAGTTTCATGATGTTTCTGCAAAACACTGAACAGATTTTGGGTTGGCTTTGGGGGATGGGGAGGTGTTTTACACAAGGGGGAATTTTTTCTAAAATATTTAAAGCTCTGAGAACTTCTAAATACAAATTCTGTTATATTTGTTACGAATTTATGTATTATTTGTGTTCAACTACTTTGGAGACCATTACATTCCAAGGTTCCCTGGGTTCTCCCCATAGCATAATAGCTGCATAAAGATCAAGACATGACAGACTCCACAAAATTTCAAATTCCAAAGGAAAACACAGTTTACAGCAAGAGTCATAGATGCTTTTGGACTAGCATAGCATCACTGGCAAGACAAGCCCTGATTTAATCCCACTTAATGTAAAAATTCAACCAGGCTAATTCAATTATCAGTGACTTGCAAAAAAGATGCATTTTGTTGCACTAGGTCTTAACCTTACGAATAATATATAACTTTTCAAAATTCTTCGGACTGGCCACAGTTAACATTTACCATTTTAATCATGCAAAATTTCATTACACTGAATATCTTGAGCCACAGTACCTTTCCCTGTGATAGCCAGCTTATTAACATCATCTAAGGTAATATAAAATCTAAAAATATGGTATTACTCTGCTGTGCTTTTGGTAACATACACTCTCTTAACCTACATCTCGTAATCATCTATTGTATCTATGTGCAAGTGAGTGCCAACTGTTTGCATTTGTCTGCTGTGACTGAAAGGAAAATCCAGAAAGTACTCACCAGCCTTCTAACGATTTCTCTGTCTGACAGGGGTGACAGCAGACAGGTTTTAACTACATATAAAGTATACATAACACATACTTTTTTCATATATACTTGTATTTGTTATGATTGCACAGGATGATCTCTTACTGTAACCCATCCTCCCCACAAGTCATTCATCTGAATACAGGGATGAGCAATCCTATAGCTAGTGTTCTTATTCTTCTATATTATTCTCACAATTTAAGATTTAATTCCTTTTTCCTTCGAAACTGATCATTCTAGGTCAGAAGCTGAGAGCATGCTAGCAAGTTCCCTGACTTCTAGTCTCCATTTTACCTTTAAATAGCTTCATTCTCTGAATACTGATACGATAAAAGCAATAGCTCTATCAGAAGAGTGTTATTTCCAACCAGTGATGGTTTCCTCCCATCTCAATTTGAGGTGAACAAAACTATTAGATGAAAAAGTCAATAGAATACTGCTAAGTACTCTCATAAACATCAGAAAAAATGGCATGACAGGCAGCAAAAACTATTGTAAATATTAATTTAATGCAAGACATATCAGTCTGGGAGATAAGAATTATGCTATAATTTAAAGTTATACTTTAATTTTTCCATAGATAAAACTACTCATTCCATACCTATATGGTTGTACTTTATCTCCTTCCACTCCAGATTCCAGTGCTTTTTTCACTACTAGTTCATTTTCTTGTGGGTAAACTGAACAAGTGCAGTAAACAATAGCTTGTACTTTGTTAACTACAAAACAAAACAAATTTTCTACTGTTCAGATTCTTCATACAGACAGTGGCTTGGTAGGGACTGAAAGCATGACAAAAATTATGCTTGGATGTCACTTTTACCAATAAGAATACCCTCCTGCACACATTAGTATGCAAACTCTAGTGGTTTTTAATAATTAAAATGTTAAATATTTGCAGATCACAGCACAAATTCAAAGCTGTATCTATCTTTTCACACAGCTACAAAAGGAGAGGGGAAGAAAGTGGCAGCATGCAGATGGAGTCTGACTACATTTGCAGCACTTCCAAATCAGAGTATGACTAAGTCACAAGCCAGTTCTATACGCAATGCTGAAGACTGGTGAACACTAGGACACAGAAACACCTTCAGATTGGAGGCGATCATTATTCAGGGGTTTTGGTTACATGCTTATTGTTAATTAATAGAGTAATCCATGTATTTTTACTATGTAAAAACTGGTGATAGTACAATGGAATTGATAGTACAAGGTCCTCCAAGAAATTGGAGAACTAGCACACTTACATTTCAGTGCATGAATCAACTCGTTAAACTGCCTTTCAGCAAGAATACCGAGTTTATCCTCAGACACAAATCCCTGGAAAAGGTCTCGTAGCGATCCTGCATCTAAAAGTAGAGAGTTGTAAATTTAGTATTGCAACTTAGTGTCTTAAAATTCAGTTGTTTGCAGAAACAGACATGGTTGTTACTAGTGCAGTTAGAAGGCAGGTTTTACAAATTAGAATACCAAGCAGTGCCTAATTTATTTGCTTTCCTTCTTTACCTGTAATTACTGATGCCTCTTATTTGCTTCTATTTAATGAAAATTGTACAGTGAACAGACTTACACAAACAGTCAATAAAGGAATGTAAGCAAATGGAAAATAATATACATATTGGTATATTGAAATACATTTTCTGCCTAAAGTCTTTTTACTTTAAAAAAATATATACATTCTGCTCCCCAGAATAACCCTCAAACTTCATACTGCCAACTTGAAGCAGGCAGAGAATTATGCAAGTTAATATATACGTTTTATAGTAATTAAAATAAGGGTTTTTAAATAAAATGATACAATTTACTGAAGTACCTACACTGTCTAGACCACAATACTTGAATTTATTCATTTCTACCAGAAAGCATGAGCTTTTCCGTATCAAAAGTTACCTCTGTGTTCACTTAAAATAAACTCCATTGGATTGCCAGCACCCAGTCCAGAGCATTGTGGTAGCAGCAAAATAACTTTTGCCTTTTGAAGTCTTCGGTCTGTTGGTTCAAGCTCAGTAAAGTCTTCATGCAACAACTGAATATCTGCAAAATAAAGGAAGAACTCAACAGTTATACATTGCAAGCAAGCCTACCTACAGGTAATACAAGTGAAGAGACTGTGTTGTTACATAGATTTTGACAGAGCTAGAGCCTGTTAGACCCAGATCCTCCAAAGTATAACCTGTGGATTTCAAATGGATTGAAAGGCTAACTAGACCTGCATCTTCCACTGAAAAGACAGCTGATGGGGTTGCAGGGTCTTGTTGCATTCTGTTCTGATCGTGTCCTCTGCATAAACTGGACAAGTACATGTGTTTTGAATTAACACTCAAACAGCCCGAAATCAGAAAGCAACAGCCAAAGCCCCAAATAAATGGACCCAAAAGTTCCCAGCTACCAGCTACACCAACTGCTATACAGTAAGTACTTCTTGACATTTCAGGAGCTTTCATTTATGACATGGTTAATCTGCAACCTTCAATTAACTTGACTGTAGCTGAAGAGCTGTCAGTACACCTTGTGACAAAAAAAAAGTTGTTACTGCCCTCACCGAGTCTTCAAAGAAGAGATCTCTGAATTCTGATAGAATTATGCTTTATTTATAGATATCACAAACATCTGTATTACAATAGTTTTTGCATACCAACTGTTTCAGCACCTACTTTCACATCCCATATGACTGAAAATATTCCTCAGTTCTTCTTCTTTTGCTGAAGATTTCACACCACAAACGAAAATTGTGGACATGCCATGATTTGTCAGCACTGACATATGGGCAATGGTCAGATAGGAACCTGTGTGAGCCACTATAATGTCATCACCTGCATGCAACAGCGCCTGTGCAGAGTGTACAGCAAGGCTGCGAGACTTATCCTAGAAAACAATGACACAAAAATTAAGTACAACCATCTATTTTGGTTTCTATGAATGCCAACCTTCTTTTCCAAATTAGCAAAGTATTTAATTGTTTTCATAGGAAATGGGAAAGAAGGGAGGAAAAAACTAACCAGAGATAGCTCCTAACACAGAATTAAAAAAAGTACAAATCCAAACAGTTACTCAATAAATTTAAATAACTTAATTCTAAATAATACATTAAAAAAGCATAATATCTCTATAGGTGAAAAGAGAGAATGCATATCATCCCCATGAGGGATGAAGAACTCCTAACAACAGCCAGAAAAGAACAAACATAGGCCACAATTCAGAACAGGCAGAATTAAGAGAGAAACACAAAACTATTCACATAGCTCTTGACAATCATTACAGGAGAAATGAAATCCTTACAGATTGAAGATCAAAATTTTGCTGAAATCTGAACAACACAGAGCCAGATTGGAATGCAGAAAACACAGGGACCACTCAAAAGGAGTCAATGGCCTCACACCAGTGGTGATTAAGAAAAAACATCATCTCCATCAAATTACTTAAAAAGGCAAGGAGTAAAGATACTGACCACACGCACAATGTCTTGCACCAAATCTGACAAACACTGATAATAAATGGAAGGGTGGGAAAACAGTGCTAAGCCTTTAAGTTCACATCACTGTCTATGTACTCACAGCATTCAAGCACCACCCTTCCCCACCAAAAAGACAGAGGTTTTGAGAGTTTTCTTTCCTCATTTTGAACACTTTTAAGTAGTAATACTCAGAATTTGTTCCCATCACCTATGGGGTTCTCATGTATTGTCCTTTTCTGTAAATCTTCTATTAAAAATATACACACTGAAATTAAGTATTGAATAGTGAATCACTATTTAAGTCGGGCAATAAATTTTGAGGCTAAAGTTTCCCGACAATGCTAAGCATCTAGTGAAAATGCCCATTGAAATGTTTTTGCTAGGCACTCAAGAATCATCAGACAGTTCAGATAATTCGTGGTTGTGTGTTGTTCCATGGTTACTCCAAACCACTGCTCTACAACAGGAACTTCCAACCAATCTTGCCTGGAGAGTCTAATGACAGTAAGTCAGGAAAAAGACCAGTGGGGTTTATGGAGATCTAGGAACCACACTGCACAACATACAAAGAAGTGTGATCATTCCATCCCAAACATGCAGTTGAAGAGGAAGAAATACTACAATAGCACACCAATATCTACTAACTGGGGGAAAGCACATAGAGATACATCAACACTTTCCTCACATTTTTTAGAAGTGAGACTCCCTCTTTGATCACTCTTTATATTTAATGTCAAGAGTTTTAAGATTAAATTTAAAACATTCTACTAACCTAACTGTACATATCAATTTTAAGCATTGACATTTGCATGCTAAATTTAGTAAGTGAATGAGTTTGTAACCTTCTAATTGCCAAAAATAACCCAAACCTTAGGAGACCATGTTGCTGCCTGACTGATTTAATAGGATAGTCACACAATACACGACCTCATTCTAATGCAAAGCAATTACTTAAGTTTGCAGATCATCTGACTCAAGGGTGACATCAACTCACCTGCAGTAAGAGTTTGCAATCTGCAAAAAGATCTAAATTAAGCAATTCTTCTTTAAGAGAGGAAGGAAAAACCAATACATCATGGCAGTGTTGGTCCATGGCATACGTATAATGGTCAAAGTCTGACACAGATTCAACCTTTGTGAGTCCCTTTGTCTCCAAATCTCTGATAACATCTTCAAGGCTGTTAACATACAACTCTGACCATTAAATATACAAGAGTTACTTAAGCAATATAATTTACATTGATTATATGAATTTTTACCTCTATTAGTGTGTGCATATGTATGCATACATACATAGGTATAGAATGCCATACTGCCTGTAGGAGGGGAACTTACCATATTTTAAGCATATAAGTTCTGGTTTGAAACAATTAAGTTAATAAGTCTGATAAAATAAATTAAGAAAGATGTACGTGTCTCCAGAGAATGATTCAAAGCATCAAAACAGAAATGTCCATGTGCTCAGGAGACACTGTAGTAAATTTACTGCTGGAATGCTTTAGTTCTTTCAACTGCTTTCAATTTAGCCCAACTCACCAATGATTTTAATGGCTGATAACTGAAAGAATCCTTGTGTAAATGTAATGAAGGCATAACTGCTGAGGTTAGCAATTCAAATATTATAAAGATTTAAAGGTATATGTAGCAACGCTTGTTTGTTGAACAGTGCCATAGCCTTATATGGTACAGTAAATGTGGGATGAATGCAGCAGCTTTTAGTCCAGTCTTATTTAAGGGCTGCAAAGTCACAAACAGAGTAAGACACATTATCTTCTGAGAATCAAACACTGGTCCAAGACCAGAGTAGAAAAACAAAATTCTTGAAAACATTATAAAATGGATTACCTGTCTAACAAAACAGATAACAGGATAACTTCGTATGGTTCATGTATCAGTTAGTACAGAACTGGGAACACCAGTTATAGTGATGCATAGACTATATTAAGTAGTCTATAGAATATAAGAACTTTTAAAAGTGTGTTTTTATTTCAAGTTTACACCATCCTTACAGAATGAACACCAGTTTAAGTATTGCATCTACCTCAACACCTTTGCCAAGATTATGGCTTACACTAATACATCCACTTTTAAAGATGTTTCCTCTATCTTTTGTCACCAAGTTCACTCATCCATATTTTTTTTAACTTTATTTCCTTGTTTTTTTTGGTTAAAGACCTACATAAGCAACCCACAACAAGAAAAACTGTTTCACAACCTTGTTACAGGGTATGAATACCATTACGGCAACATATAAAAACTATAAGCAAACATAACACAATGGAACTGGACTAATCAGATTTTCCTGTAAGAAGTTTAAATTACTGGTAAAAATACAACCTGAGAATTCTAAAACAAGTATGGAGCAACCTATATCACTTCATATGTAAAACATCAATACCAAATGATACTTTAAAGTCCTTACCTGATTTTAAATGTGTTTATCCAAACATAGAAAGGTAAAGCAGAAACCCTTTGTTCCTGCTTCCATATGGTTTCTGGTACAAAGTGTTCAATTGAAAGAGCATCATATTTAATGCGACATCGTGCCAGTGCAGCTGCCAATTTGGTCCTATAACTACAAAAACATAGTCATAAGTTTAATAGGAACATTTCCTATCCTAGACAATGGTAGATGCAAGGCAGTAGTCCACAACTAATATTATTTTATTTAAATGCAGGTGGGACTGGAATTATGACAGGTGACTCTCAAATACATTCACTTTCTCAAACAGCTTAAAAAACCCCAACCCAATATATTTTGGAACTTCCATCTGTGGATGAGATTCATTCAAATGTTTGAAAATGTAAATACATACATGTGCAGAATGAGCATTTGACGAAAGCTGACCTGTTGTACAGAAACAACACCAACACAAGTATGATGGCAACCAGGAGTCAGAGAAAACATGCCCAGTCTTTTCTCCACACAAGCTCTTGATACATGATAATTCACAGCAAATAAAAATTGTTGGTGAACCACTTGAGATATATTACTTACTGCCCTTCAGCAATACCTTGCACTTAAGATATTCGTGAACTTTTTGGGCTACTCTAAATCCAGCAACAGCAGAATTTTGTCTAATAAATGCCTTTAGAGTTCCTCATCTGACTAACGAAATAATAAATATAAAAATGTTTATTTTACATACTCTCTTTTTTGTTCTAATTTTTAAAAATAATAAATATTTAACAAAGTTCCATAATAGAGGTATTGCTAAATAGATGCATGTTATTCCTTTCCATGACCTCTTGATTCTATTACACTCATATTTGTGAACATTTACTGAATATTTAATTTCTCTCCTAAAATTGTGTGAAAAAATTTCAACAATGCCAAAATAAGACAAGATGCTAGTAAAATAATCCATAATATAAGGACGGTTTGTTAGCTGTGTTTTTCTTAACTATATAAATATGAAAGTTTCCCTTCAAACTAGGCTCTCATTAAAAATTTAAAAAGGTCACAAGATTTGAAAATAAAAGATATGCTTAATAACTATTATTAAAAGGTACTGCTTATACAAATCTGCATTTTTGCTAATATATATCAACAAAAAAAGCTATTTGCACATATACCTATATAAATAATGCCCTATTTCCTGAACTTCTTCTACAGGTTCCTCTTCATCAAAAATCTTTCGTGCTCCAAACTTTCGGTCTTGTAGGTCATAAAGCATCACAACAAGCAAGCTGGTTAACTCATCTGGCTGCAACAGAAATGCATCTGGATAGCAAAAGTGACACAAAGTGTACCTTACTTCTGCAAAAGATCCATATCAAACAGCAGTCTCCCATGTAAGAGGCATTAAAAACTCCAGTGAAATGCTTATTTGCAAGAATACAAAAGTTAATTCCTTATGGAGAGCTAATAAAACACTGAAGATTGTGTTTTTTTAAAACTCAAAATACATATTTTGTAAGTTATTTAGCTTATCAAAATTAAAAACATTCTCCATACACAGATAAAACACTACATCTTAACAACTTCTAATGTTATCAGAATTGAACCATTGAAATTGTTTTCTCCTTGTTAAGGAATTGAATAGCAAAGCTAACAAAAACTTCTTGTCTATCAATTCATCTCTTGTGGGATTCTTCCGTATGTAGTAACCCATAAGCTCAATTGTAATAACTGTTCTGCTGTTGGGATTTATGTAAAATCTCCTTTCCATGTCTACATTTTTACACGAGGGAGCATCACCTGCTTAAGGACAATAATTAACAGCACTTCTGTTACTATTGTCTACCTCTTTCCATGAAATTCCTACAGTTATTATGCCTTCTAAAATGCTCAACTTCTCACAAATATGACCAAAATTAGTTAGAAAACTCAAGTTATTAGGGAAATACCACCCAACACAGAATGTTAGCACGTAAGTCTTACTTCCTTACAAAAACAAGTGAAAGATAAATGTGTTAGATCATTTGCCTGCTCACATCAATCTCCACAAACAACATCAGCTCATCTTGCAATTTGCATAGCCATCAAAGACTGAACTGGAAGGAACAGCAAATTACTCTGTAAGGTCTAGAATTTCTTTTCATGTCAAAGTAGGAAAGTATGTTCAGAGAGTAACCTGGACCGATTTTTGCCAGTACAATATTCGTATACAGTATGGTTTGCCCAGGAAATGAAATGTGGGTTCAATGCATTTTTTTTGTCTGATGTGATTCACTCCATGCTTTCTAACTCCCAAGGACAGAAAAGATACATGTTTTTTTTCCCTGCTCATAAGGGGACACAGATGGAAAGGAAAGCACGTGGACAATCTGACTGAGCAAGTACTACACTGCAGTAAAGATTATGGCTCTCTCTCCCACCTTCTTTCTTTGAAGGTTTTGATTCCCTTCAAAGGATTGTACGGTGCAACAGAATCTCACAAACAACATACCTAGTACTTTGGAGACAGATGCTTTGGACAACTATCTAAAATGGTCAGCAATATTTCAGTCTGAGGCTGTCATATAGTTCAAAACAACAAAGGTTGCTTTGAAGAATGTTGCAGAATCCTCAGAAAAGATTCTAATTACATCAGTGTAAAAAATATAAAATGTATTTCCTCAAAACAACATTCACTTACTATTGACTGGCATGGGTAAACACCACTATCTAACAATATTTCTTCAAGAAGATCTTGATCTGCAAAAAAAAGAAAATGTTGACAAGTTATGCTATGAAATCTACTAAATTCTAGGGAAGAAAAAGAAAACCTAAACTGTAAGTTTAAACATCATGAAAATTAAGGGCAAATTCAATCACAAAGAATAGCAACTCTATATAATTCCTTTACATGAAAACTTATAGGGTTTAAATGTTTGATTTCACAAAACGCTAATAACACAGGTATATTTAACTATTTGAGGGATATGAGTAGTCTTGTAATAACCTGCAGTTTAACAAAGAATTTCTCAGATCTCTGCTGTCAGGCAGACACTGAACATGTTGCTTTCCTGTGTTTTCTCTGCTGCATCATTTCTGTTGGCAATTGTTGGAAAAGTTTTGTACTTACATTTTAGAGCACTGAAAGCCAGTTCATAAGATACACGCCTGGAATGCTCATCTTTAAAAGCCAGCCCAGGAGATTCTGAGTTATTGCCGTACCGCACTAGCATTTTATCCTTACTCTTTTCAGTACGAATGCCTTGAAAAATCTTAGCTGCATTCATGTATACGGAGTCGGGATAGCCATCCTTCTCAATTAGAGTCACTGTTCTTTTTGCAACAGGTCCTTTTTCATCTGAAATTTTAATTTCACTCAAGTCTGACGTATCATTTATAACATCCTCATGTGAAGATACCAAGTTACTTTTAGAATCTGGCATTTTTCCAGTTGCTGACTGTGTAAGTGCAAGTCACAATCCTGCTGCCTCTGCAAAAAAAAAAATTTGCACTGAATCATGAAATTTTCTTTTGCTAGAATAAACTTTTCCCTTCATTTTCAGGTTTTCAATAAAACTTATTTTCTTTTTTAGGCTCTAATGTTGCAAAAACATGTATCACCTACACTTGTATACATCTATAATCTTACAGTATACAGAGAAGTATTTATAAGAGTTTTCTTACCTTATTTGTTTTCA
Organism: Neopelma chrysocephalum; assembly: GCF_003984885.1. Lineage (NCBI taxonomy): Eukaryota > Metazoa > Chordata > Aves > Passeriformes > Pipridae > Neopelma > Neopelma chrysocephalum. The sequence goes on along the minus strand of NW_020897731.1, from coordinate 15,213,227 downwards.
CCAATGCGTGTGCAAAGACTGTTATTTGTTTCAAAGAAGTCAATGCTTTACAATAAATGATCCTAAACAGACTGTACAGGGAGATCTGATTCTCTGTGTCTAATAAGAAGCATTAGTATTGCAGACAGAATAGAATCTCTTACTAGGAATTCTCCTTTAAGAAAAAAGACACCACTGAAATTTCAAAGCAGACATCATGTCTTCCAAAGAAAAACCATCTTGAAAAGAGTTGCAGTGAATTCCAAATGTTTGTCCACTAACCTGCACATCTGTTCTTAAAAGTGGAAAAGAGAGATCACCTAAGTGTTACATATTTAACACAATACCTAAACAGCAGAATTCTAAATGCAGGAAATCCATTCTGAGAGTTTCTGAAGGTATTATCCGACTGTCCATAATCTCATATGCATTTCTTAAATTCTCTACACATCCTACATAAACAATAAAATAAAAACTACCTTCCCCAGAGATGGAATGGGGTTTCAAGGAAAAGAAAAATAAAAAGGCCCAGTGTTAGCTGAATGCAAAAATATGCTAAAGTCCCACATAAAACACATCTAAAGTATTGGATTTACTCTACTTGCTCTGGTTGTTATAACATGCTTTTATGATAACACTGGGAGGTGTTCAGAAAAGGCCTAAGCCAGAACAAATTTAAAGATAGAATTAATATTTATTTTTTTAAAAAATCAAACTAGTCTTACTGTCTGGGGAAGAATAATACAAGAGAACTGTGAGGAACTTAGCAGCTTTAACACAGAAAGTCGGGCATGGATCTGATGCTGATAAATATTTTAGAACTAACAGCATAAAACAGCAGAATTTGGGGGTTTTGCCAGTCTGGGAAAAAAAAATAAAATAAAAGAAAAAAGGTGATACTCTGGTCAAATGGAAAGGATCTTCCTTTTGCTACATAATTTAGTTCAGTAGCATTCTCAAGCTTTTTCCCTGCACTCCCCAACACCCCTCAGGGTAAAATACATACTTCTTCTCCCCAGGCCAGACATAGTTGCTCAGCACGCTTTTTTTTCCTCTTCCCTTTCCTGCCCACCATCACAATAAACCATAGTGGCAACACTGGATGGCAGCACAGAGTTGGAGGGGAAAGAAGGAATGCAAGTCGTTGCTTTTCCATGAAATGCCCCATACTGAGCCAGAACTCCCCCATTCGAACTCCCTTTCCCGAACATAGGTGACACTCAGCCCATTTCTCCCCTCTCCATGACCAGCACAAGTCAGTGTCCAACAGCTCAGCATGCTCCAGACAATTGACCAGTGTTCCTTCCTGAATTCTGGCAGCTCACCTGGAGGAGGCCACATCTCATTCTCCTTCCCCAGGATTTGCTCTCCAAAACTAAGAACTGCTAACACTATCAAAGCAATTCTTCCCATTTCTTTGCAAAGGCTTCAGGCAAACAGTTTCCTCTGGTGGGAGCTTAGCTCCAACATCTCTAGTGTTAGATGTAGCGCTAATGAATCCATGGAGCAAACATAAATTAATTGTATGAAGCTATATTGAAACAGAATAAGCAGTGTTATCAAAAGAAAACACTATTCTTCACTAGAATAAAGTACCAGATTATCTAAACCAAACAGAAACTCTTGTGCTTAGAAAAGAAAAAAATCATAAATACTTTCAGGGTCTTTTACACTAATGTCACCAGCAAACTTGTATACGACTTCACAGAAACATGGACACCATCTAACAGGGACCTGGAACTTGAACCCCTTCTCCAGGTGAACATAAATATTCCTGTTTAGAATATGTAGCAAGTGAACTATGTCTGTGGTGCCAGGACTTCGAAGACTTGAAGAGTTCCCAATTACTCTTTGTGACTTCTTTGCCACAACTGATTTTGCCAAGCCACAAGATACACCACTATTAGGATGATGTGATGAATATACTTTTCCAAAAGATAAATGTCACCCTAACAAAGATGAGATGACAGTGTTCTGCCCTGTGCAGATACACTGCACAGCTGCAACACTGTAAATCACTGGATTACTGAACACTCTGCCAAGCAGAGTACACCAAGTGTGATTAATATGAAGCTCAGCTGGGAAGAAGAGCTTCCCAGAGAAGAGAGAAAAGATCCTGCCTTTGTGGAAGAAATGAGTTGGATCTCAAGCAGATTATGCAGCTGATGGGGAAAAAACCTTTAAAGGTCCCAAGGAAGCTATCACACTACTAAAACAGAATGGCCTTCAAAGTTCAGAAGTATTTCTTTTTCACTGTTTAGTTAAGAAATTTTTCAAATGAAACATGAATCTGTTGTGTTACGGGGTCACTAAAGCAGGTGGAGATATAATGTGAGGACAGAAAAACATAAAATAAAAGTTTATAATATTCCTGAGTCATACACACACTAAATCAACCTTATTTGGACCCAAATCCAGCATCTCTCCTTACAGTCTTAGCACACCGATTCCATGTTAAAAATACATACATACTCTCTGTGATCTGGCTAACTAGAGGTACAAAGTAGAAACTTGTTGTGGCAATAAAGTTTCCAAGTTCCTGCCAACATAATTCCACACTGTTTTCCTTAAGCTTGATGAAATTTACAAGTTAGAGTAATAATAGGGTATGCAAAACAAGGGAACTTAAAGACATCCATGACTAAGATTTAGGCAACAGCTACTGGGCAGCTGTTCTCCATGACACCTAGAGTTCCTGTGTGAAACAGCACCTATCTCAGGATGATACAGGTTGTGAAAGCACAGAAAACAGACAAGAAAGTTTCTCCCCACTTCTGCTTCCAAGTCACAGTCCACTAAACTGATGACAATGATCAGGACTACTCACTGTTAAGCACAACAGTTCAACAAGCACTACCAGTAGCAGGGTGCTTCTTGCATACCTTATCTGTGCAAAGGGATGTACAAAACTCTCTTCCAAAAACACCTGTAATTACGGATACAGACAAACTCCCATAACAGAAGTCACTGTATCCACATACGAACAATAGCAATAAAGATAAGAAGACTGCAGATTTCAAATAGCAGAGTGCGAACTAGGGGTGAGACTGGGTGACTAAATTGGACTATACTGCTTTACAGTCAGGCAGTGTGAGGTACGAGGCCTGGAGGCATTCACATTTCTTCCTATCTTTTTTACACCCAAAGATTGAGCGGAGCTCTCAGCTGCTCTGATAGGCTCTGTGTTTGAAGCATTCAACACATCTAAGACTAAGCCCACAGGAAATCCACTGGAAGAGCACCTGAAGAGAACATGGGTGAGAGAGAACAAAGACTTTATGCTCATGCTCTGAGAAAGCTCTTGAATAAGATGTTTTAGTTAACCTATTTCTCACTCCCTGAACATGGCTCCTCACACACCAACAAACAGTAAATCCTTGACAGCCATACATATACATGGTAGTTTTTGTCTTACTAACTCTATGAGTACACATGACCCCATAAGTTTCCTAACATCAACTGCAACTGTCTGACACAGAACTCCAAAGCCTCTGCTGTCCCTAGCTACAGTCAACTAATTCGGAGGGGACGGAAGATTAGTGAGAGTCAGGAAAAGAAGTCAGCCATGAGACCGTTCCCCAGCTCCGCTTTACTTAGGAGATACACCTTAAGTCGACTCACAGGACAGATATACAGCAGTTAAAAAAAGAAGAAAAAAATGGGGGGGGAAAAAAAGCTACTTCTTTGTATAAATAGGCAAAACGTTCCAAGATTGCCTTCCCTGGGCCGAGTCCTCGGGGCTCGTACCCGGCTGGGCCGCTCCGCCCGCGGCCCCTTTGGGGAGGCCTCCCTGGGGCTGCAGGCACCCCCCTCGCCCATGCCCGGCAGGGCTCGCCCCACGCCCGGCAGGGCAGCCGGACCTCCGGGCTGCCCTGCCGGCGGGGCCCGCACGCCCCGCTCGCCTCACCCGCCCGGCCGAGCCGCGGCCCAGACGCACCTGCGGGGCCGCTGGGGTGGGGAAGGGGCGCTGCCAGCGCTGTGCTCTGGCGGGGGGTCCCCCTGCCCAGGCCCCCCGCCAGCCCCCTCTGCCGGGCCGGGCATGGGCTCGGGCCGCGGGGCCGGGGGCGGCGGGGCCGGAGCCGGAGCCGGAGGCAGCGGCGCCCGCTCCCGGCCGGGCGCCGAGCGGGGCCTGGCGGCCGTGCTCCATCCCCAGCGGGCAGGCCGAGCCCCTCACTCCCTCAGGATCCACCGGGAGGCACAAGCAGCCTGGCAACGGCTTGCCCGGGGCTGGGGAGGGGGAGTGTATGGCACACAGGTTTTTCCCGAGGTTTCCCTGAACGGACCTCTGCGAAAATCCATGTCGCAGGAGCAAAAGGTGCTCCCACGCTCCCTTTGCAGCTTTGGTTTGGTTTAAAAAAAGAACAAAACAAAGCAAAAACCAACCAAACAAAAAAACAGAACCCCCCCCCCCCCAAATGGCATTAGTTCTTGCAAGCTCATGACCACGTTTAAAGACAAATGTTACTGACATTCACATTTGTAACTGTATCGAAACCCTGCCAATTACAGGACTGGGTATCTCCCAAGCAGGGCAATAGCCCCAGATAAAGTGCTGGGATTTCACCTGCGCTTGAAATTAGCTGCTTGGTATTACCTTGCACCATGGTCTTGTAATGTTTGAGCTGTCTCAACCTCTACTTTTGAGAGTTTGGAAACATAATTGGAGCATGCTTTAAAGTTGTTTCCAAAAATTTTATTTAAAAAAAAAAAAAGGCCGTAATTGAAATTATGCCAATAATCAATCAATCAGCCATAACCTTGTCAGAAAGCTGCTTTTTCCCTATAAACTTTGTTCCTGTTACATCAGTGCTGTCATGGACAATCTTTAAATTCTCCTGAAAAAGCGAAAAACCCTGTGATTCAGTTAAAATCTGTGATGACTTTTGGTGTGTCATTTCTCCAACACAATCCTACCCAGGACCTCACAGAAGAATCTGTAGCAGAGCTGCACAAAAGCTAGGTGATCAAGGCTTTGGTCTAGGTTGGCTGCACACTTAGTAAAGCTCAGTATAAACCTTAGTACATATGTGCTTTTACAAATTGTGAGGTTGCAGAGTTTTTGGGAACAAGCTGCGTTGAAATGTACAAGTCAATGCTTGTTATTCCTGTGAAAAACTTGGGTGTTAGCCAGATCCCTTTCTGGTATCAATATTGTCAGATATCTAAGCAAACCAAGCTATGACTCTATGCAGTTGTGTGCATCAGGACTAGAAAATTTGGAGAGTTAAAAACGGTGCTAAGTTTGCTGATGGTACAAAGACACCTTTCTGGTCTGGATCTGCTACATGCTCCAGCATGGCTGCTGCAATTGTGATGGCAGCAGTTAATTACAAAGTGAGCCAAATAGGCTGGGTAAACTTTGCACATAGCAGTTCAAACAAATCTTGACTATTTCCTGATGAAGTGGTGGAATACATGATTAATGGGTTGTGTGCATCAATAGGGCACAATGCTAACTACAGTATAGATGGACAGGAGTTTTTTATGCTGTTTATTTCGTTTTGTCCAAATAGATAAGACAGCTCTTTTTAGAAGACAACTGGAAATTGCTGCCCAATGTCAATTTAATTTCTGTGTACTACTTTTTCACCTTCACTTTGAAGTACTTTATTTTGCTAAGAGTTCTGCTAAGAATTTTCAGTACCTGGAGCTATTTGTCTTTTGAAAGAAGGAAATATATTTTAGCACCACCATCTCATTTCCTTTTTGTCTGTGACATTTTTAACTACTGCCCCCTCACTGAAAGCCCCCTTAAAACTCCTTAGACTTTTTAGCCTGTGTTCTTTTGATTCATGGAGGAGGTAAAAAAGAAGCAGTATTCTGTTTAATCTGGGCCCTTTCTTCATAGAGCATAGCATGCTCTGGAAGCTGAGCAATCTCATTACGGCTAATTCAGTGGGAGCTGAAGTGGCTCGCTGAAGTGCACTGAACTGCAGCCTCAGCCCCCAAAGTGGTGCATGAATGAACTGCTGACATAGTTAGAGTAGAACATTAAGAATAAAAGGTTGAATCTCATTTTTTTCCTGCACCAGTTGTAATACTTGAATGTGTTTGTTAGGCTAAGTCATGTCAAATTTGTAAATTAATTTGTTTCGTTGAAGGTGAGTAATAGAATAGAAAGCCGTTAGGCTTTTCTATGTAAGCTACTGGTTTAAAGTATATCTAGTAGGACTCAAGGATTGGATATGGTAAAACCTGAACTTGGTAGCTCAAAGATGGTACAGTGCATTGAGTTGATACTTTTATGGGAATGAGATCTTGCTCCTGAGTGACAACTTTCCGCTCAGAGCCCACCTGCCTATATTTAAAGCCAGGGCTCTTTTTTCCCTATGTACATAATTTATCTCATTTTTATCTGTTGTTTTACTGACCACTCGCTCTGTCTCATAAGGTCTTTCTGCCCTCATTTATACCGCTTCCCTCATTCTCACTACTATGAATACTTTCATGGATTGGCAAACTATCATATCTCGTTGCTTCCTTCCCTGTCCAGGTTGTTGCTGAGAAAAGTCCTTATATTCTGAAATTACAATCCAAGTATAATAAATTATGCAAAGGCAAAAAGACCAAAATTTGCCAAGCCAGTAGTACCCACAAACATCTTACATGCTGATATTGTCCATGCTGATTTCTGAAACTCTGAATTTCTTGAAGAAATCAAGAAACACCAAATATTTGAACTTTTTCAAGTGAAGTGTCAAGTGCTGACATGGTATAGCAATACCTAGGAGATCACTTCATATGAATTTCAATTCATCCAAGTCTTTCACATTGTAGAAGTTTTCATTACTCATTGAATCCACAGGAACTTGGGATTACTGGCTTGTGAAGTTCTTCATAATGAAAGACCAGTAAATAATTTATCTAAAGCAAGTAAGAAGTCATATATTATATATACCAGGATGCCACGTGTAACAGGTATGTCTGTATTTAGCACCACACTGTTATTAGTAGCCATGGAACCTGATCCTGTGTGATGTTGCTCTGTTTTGATAGCTCTTTCAGACTGGATTAAATAGATGAGGAAGGGTGCCAGTTTTATTTGACACAACCCAGGTTGCAAAATTAATGTGTAAACAGATCTATTATATAGCAACTTGGAGTTGGTAAGTGAACAAAGACTTCAACGGTTTTGTCCCTTTTAATCACTCTGTGAGTAATTGTGGTTTAGGTGAAACTGATAATAATTTTGTTGCAGAAATGTTTAAAAATTTGGTGGTTCAAAACTAATAGTCATTGTAATACCTTGTTTGACTCAAAAAAAAGGTTGTCTTTTGTTCACATCAAACCATTTAATAATTACCGTATGTTAAACTTAAAACCTTTAAAGAGCTATGGTGGGGAAAGACATATGAGATGTTACCTTAAATTCTTCTTTTTTTTTTAATATCTTTCCTTCTTGTTGAAGTGTTAAGTTTAGTGTAAATTTCTGAAATATTCATTGGTATCCTGGTTATGGTCAGTTCTTCTGCCTCAGAAGTGGAAGATTTAAGTTCTATAGCAGAGTGTCTTTCATTATAGTTAGAAAGGAATCTGAATGAAGTATAATAACTTCAAAGTTAAATGCCGTTCAAGCATACACAAACAGCTTCCTGGACTCTCTTGTAAGCTGAAAGGAAAGGACAGAGGAAATACAGTTGATAAACAAAACGTCCTCCTTTGCTTTTCTAGTCTAGTTGCAAATCCAGCCAAAAAATGTAAGGAGTTCATTCAAAAAACCATTTTTTACATTTAGTTTTTCTAGATTTTTTTAATTTTATTTTTACAGGTAATGGCCAAATGAGTCCCAAAATGTTTAATGGCTTCAGAATAACGAACAGTTCACTGGAAAGGTTGCCTGGATATGTTCTGCATTCAACAACTGAGCTTTTATTTAATTTTATCTCATAACAATTACAAGAAATCTTGAATAAGTCTTTATAATAAGGAAAGACAAGTTTGGTTTGATATGGAATGTTATAAATCTACCATATTCACTCTTCTGACTATTTGTTTTACAGCTGGGAGGACCACGACTGTAACTCAGAATAGCAGAGAACAGCTAACAGGAGTTGGCTTGAGAGTAACAAATGCCCTGGTAGAAAAGAGTGGGATAACTAAAGAATTATTTTAGAAATTTGAAGTGTGGAGGACAAGGGAAAGTTGATGATGAGAAAAGCCGAGGAAGAAATCTGAAGATCAGACACCAGAATAGTTGCTATTTATAAGAAGGTAGGAGCTTGGAAAAGAAATAGAGGAATGTGAGCTGCTTCAGGGGTAACAGGAATGAGACAGAGGAAACAGAGACAAAATTTTTAGACAGAGGCTATCAGAGAAGGAGCAGAGCAGAATAGGGGGAGTTTTCAGTCACACAGAAGCAAGGTAAAATGGCCATCATTGCATCAGTAATTAACATTTGTGGCAATCATGACCTTAAGTTTTACAAGTCTTCAAATATTATTATTATTATTATTGATTTTTTGTAAGAGTACAACAGCCTGGGTGTTAATAAAGCATTCCTCTTCAGTTTCATTGGTGTATAGGTTATGTAAATGCATTTCTATTGTTTATTTACCAAGAACATGCAAAGCTGAATTCCTTAATTATAGTGGTTACGACCTCTAGCTAATATAGTAATCATTGCTGCTAACATTAAGATTCAAGAATTTCTATTCACAAATGCTTTTCACAGACAGACAGGCAAAAATTCCTGTTGATATACATGGACAATTATCAAAATAATGTTTTTTAGCAAATCTAGAGTTTGACATATCCATACAAAAACTCCCAAAAACTTTCAGATGATCTTAAAATAAATAGAGATATGTTTGTAATATTATTCTTTGAAGTTAAGAACAGGAGAGTAAATACCAGTACAAATATTTCCCTGTGTAATCTAATTACAGTGATATGTAAGGATTTAACATATAAGTCACCTCAGTTGCCAAAGTTTACAGTTCACCAAAAAAACCCCAAAAGTACTGCATACATTCCATAGAAACCATTTGTGCAAGACAATATGTATTTATGCAAATCCTACTAAAATTGCAAAGGTGTCTGCCGGGAAGATAAAGCAGATACATTACAGAGAAGTAAAGCACAGTCAGATAATTTGACATCAAAAAGCAGTAGCTTTGTGGTTTGGCAAGGTGTAAGATAAAATGTTCTTTTACTTGTCAGGGACAACTTGTTCAGGTTTTAGTGACATAAACAGCTCCTTTAATTTTCATCTGGTACATAGGTAAGCACACTTATACAGAATGGAGAGCCGTGAAGCTATAAATGCATAATGAACCAAACCTCAGAATATTTGTTCACATCCCTACAGCTGCAAAATAGAATTAAAACCTGCCTTGTTAGTACGTATTTTGTGGAACATGTGTAAAGTGTTTCTCAACACTTTTACTGTCTGTTTTCCTCCTTTCTCCTATGACTTAGGTTCAGAAACAATCTGAATGTCTAGGAGAACTTGAGATGAGACCCTTCTTCTCCAGCACCCCTGCACAGGTAACACTAGACACCAGGACAGAATTAGGCTCCTGGGGCCCTATCAGCATTCCCTCTCACCACCTGCATCCACTAAGCTAAATTTAAATACTCCTACTGAGTTCAGTGATACAGGATCAGCCTTTATTGTCCCATGCCTCTGCCAAGGCAATATCCACCTGTGATGTCAGTTTTGAGTCCTTAGTTTATTATACCGATTGTTCCAAATTACTTCCATTCCATTCACAAGGAAATGGCAAGTATCAGTTCTGTGGGAGGACGGGTGTTGTAGGGTTTTGCCTGTTGCCTCCCCGACTCTGGCACTCCGCTCTGTTGCTGGTACCCCTCTTACTATGATGACAGTTTTAGTTAAAGAGACCACAAATCTATGCCTGCTAGTTCTACCTGAAATCCAAATTCACTGCTGCCTGTGTCTCTCCTCTGATCTTATCTCTGCTGTATAAGTCATGTATCAAGGCCCAGGTAAACTCTAAATGAGACATTAAGGTATCTGTGGTCTAAACCAAGCGCAAACACATGCTGCTAATGTCTACAAGCACCACTTTACTGTGCCTAGTTTTATTGTTAGCACAATCAGTGATACGCCCAAGAACTTTCCCTAGCTTGGTTAAATTTTTCTCGTTTTTCTTGAGGGGAATTCCAGTTTTCAAATTCTTCCATCTGTAACTGTCTCCAGACCCTTACTTACAAAACTGAGACTATCTGCCAGATAAAACAGCTCTTACAGCTCTGCTTGTTTATACAGGATACCTTGTAAATACAGGGGTGATTTAGGAGATGAACTTTGCATTCCAGTAGTCTTCCCTGTGACTTGCTATCATTTAATAGCACACTTTTCAGCCTAGATTATCTTCATGTCTCTTAAAAGTTTATAATATGTGTTAGGCAGTGTTATAAGAAAATTGTAAAGCTTAAAAAGATGGAGATTTGTACTTCCAGAGCTGAAGGCAAATATTAGTAGTATTAGTGTTATTAGTATTGTTATTTTATATTAATTTTATATTAATTATTATATATTAATTATATATTTATATTAATTGTTATATTAATTTTATTGTTATTGGTACAATCCAGTAAATTTTATACCATTAGGCTGTTAACTATAAACTAAGGCAGAAAATCAGCATCTTTGTCAGGATTTTCCTACTTTCATTGCCTGAAAACTAAGTAACTTAGTAACAACCAAAAGTCTCAATTGAATGTCAAGATGTTGACTTTGCAACTTAAAATACAGGTGTGTTACAGACACCTTTCTGATTAAGAGCATTCATCACAGTGCCTGTATGCAATTTTCTGCACTGGTGAAGCTCATTCCTGTTTCAGAAATCTTTGGCACTGCTCTTCAGATAGGAATATTGTAGAGAAGTCTGGGAGTCTAACCCTCATTGGCATACTGCCAACCATTTTAAGACTCAAAATTAACTTAATTCAGCCCTATTCACAAGATCAATGAGTTCCCTCTCAAATATATTTTATGTGAAGCAGATTTGTGAAAAATGTTTCTTAAGCAGTGCAATTTCATTGCAGCTATTGTGGCAGGGCATATGCATCGCCAAATCATTGGCTGGGAATGAGGTTGCTTGATCTATTATGCAGTCACAGCAATAAGAAACACACTGTGCTCCTATTTATTCTTTTTACCATTTGCAACTCACTTGATAAGTGTGGGTGCATAAAATTGTCCATTTTCCCCTCTGGAATACTTTGTTGCAATTTTCCAGCAATAATGACAAAATAGTCTGTTAATAGCATGAATTGACAAGTTTCTTAGTAAGACCATTGTGTTCTCACCAATACCTAGCAAACAGAGATAATGAAAAGGCAAGTTCTTAGTCCTGGCAAGTCACAGTTGCATTTTCATGTTCTTGAACAAGCAGAAATGAGACAGTCCTCCCAACCAGAGATTAAAAGAGTTTAATTCACTCAACAAGCAGAGGCAACATAAGAGTATTCATCAAAGCCAGGAGGATGAAGAACACACAGTAGTTTTGAACTGCATTTAGTGTTCCAGTGTTTTGCTGAAGTTAAATATTGCTCAGGACATAACCTGAAATTAGAAGCAAGTTGTCATTGTTTACCTCCTGACACATCTCACATTAGTGGCTTTTTTTAGACCTTTCATCCGTAGAACAGGTAACCTGCATACTCTGATGATTTTTAAGCTTGTCTTTTTGTTGTGTAATAGGATGCTGCTAGCGCTTGGAGACTGTCCTTTCCTCTCTTTGTGTTCCTCACTGTAAGCCCAGTTTCTTTCAGGGAGTGAAGAACAGCAGTGACCTGTTATAAAGTCTGGCACTTCACTAGCCTGTATCCTGCAGTGTTTAAGTACTTTAAAAAGTGGGGCAGGCTTTAGAAAACAGCCTTCCAACTGATTTCATGTGTCTAATAATAACCTCTTAGGCGAGGAACAGTGCATGTGCCTCATGTAAACGATCATACTGTCAAAGTAGACAGAGACATACAAGCTACAAGCTCAGAAAAACAGTCTTACAGGCTGTGGATAGATTTTTGTTCTTTCCATCCTGGACAAAGGCATCAATTCAATATTGGGATGGCTATCATGGAGTGAAGAAGACAATTTTCTTCCATGTGGTTTTAGCATAAAAGGATTTAGGCAATTTTCACTATACTCATTGAGGACTGGTCTGAGTATTTCTTGCATGTGATTTCATGGCTTATTTGCTTTTGTGCATTACTCAGTGGATGTTGGTGATAAGGTTGCACTTTCTGAGTGGTTAAATTTGTTAACATTAATAGCTAGAGATATGGAATGCTGTGCACTACTGTGATCATATTAGCTCTCCGAACAAAACTTCCCTGAACAGAAATAGCAGTGTGCTTATCTGTCCTAAATCAAAACAACCATCAGGCTTCCACTTAAAATTTCACTGATTCTATATCTGTATGCTAGTTTGGTCCAAGCCAAAGAGCACTGTGTACATTAGCATTTCACAACTTAGTAATCATTCTCAAACATTATAGGTTTCTGTAGAGACTGTTGGAATTAGATGAGTTGCTTTTCATAGGAGAAAAAACAGTTATATTCAAAATACTAACAGAAAACTAACAGGAAAATATTAAAAAAAGAATGAGAAAATAAAAGATTGAGAGTATATTCCCATTTATCATAACCTCCTTTTTCCAAAGCTTTACATACATTATATTTTTTGTGAAGCACTCATTCTGCTATGCTAGCAAAGGATGTCATAACATTAACTTGCAAAATGACATAGAAGGTTCTTGCTGCTCTGTTCTTTCACTTGTTAAAACCTTCAGTGATACTATCAATCATCATAGAAGCACTGCAGGGACCTGAGTTTTCATCTTGTTACATAGGTGAATGAAACACTAATTGTTTGATATCAATGTATTATTTGGCAGTTTGAAGGTTTTGGTTTTCCTGACAGCAGTTTATATGGGCTTCTGAATTTCCCTTGTTCTGTAGAAGTATCAGTGAGAGGAAAATAAAGGGATGCAAGTCTAGGCAACCTTTTTCTTTTCTGAAAAAAGAGCTCAAATAGGTTTATGTTTAAGTTACAGAAAGAGTCCTCAATTATTTAATATTTCTTTTCTAATTTATTAAATCCCTGTCTTGTTCATTCAGATCAACTCCACTGGGATTCAGCAGTGTGTTATTTATCATAGCAAGCTCTGGACAGGCAAAAAACAGCTCACCCAGTTTCAGTTAAAAATGTCTCTGTTACATGGAATTGCATCTTTTCTTAATTTATGTCAATTCAGGTGACCGGCAGTTAGAAAAACTAATAAAGGTTGCTAGAACAAATGAAAAGTATTTTACTTTTGCCTGAAGATATTAATGTAGCAGATTCATGTCACTTAATTAGCCACTTAATTGACTTGAGGTATACCAGTGAGAATGAGAAATAATATCACTGATTTCAGTGGTATCACTAATCACTAGAAATATCACTAATTTTAGTGATATTCCAATGACGAACCTGAACATTGTCTTTTGAACATTGTCGTCTTCTTACTCATAAGAAGCCTTCCAGATTTAATCTCTCAAGTTTGTATTTCAAGTTCACAGGATGAAGTCCAACGACCCATTTAGAGAAAAAATCTCATACTCTTTTTACAGCTCAGCAGTAACCCCTGATATGAAAGCTCCCACGATGTGTGGAAAGGACATTTGTGGGATAGGGGGTACTCTTATCATCTAAAAGATTAGCATTAGTGAGCTGTGTTATAACTTCACTGCAGCCAATAGTGTAGTTAATAATAGTTAAAACCTGATCTGATTCTGGTGCTGAATTTCCTATGGTTCTGCTACTTCCTGGCAGTGTTCAGACTCTTTCAGTTTACCTTGCAGAGCTCAGGCCACAGTTGCATCCTGATACCAGAATTGAACCATTTGTAAATTGAAATATACTGCCTTCTGTTTCTTAGCATGGGAAGAAATTCCAGAGGACGAACAATACTCACAAATTGAACTTTGCCAGAATATATTTTTTTAATTAAACATTACAATAAAAGTCTGTAACATTACACTGAATTTACCATACCAAGCATGTATATAAATTCAATAGAAGACATTGTCAATTTGGCAGTGTTTCATCAGACATCTTAGTTATCTGATTGCATTAACGCTGCATATCCCAACTCTCCTTGTTCTGCGTTATATCTCTCCCTGTTGGAATCCAAGCCCTGGAGTCAAATTAGAAAATTTCTCTACTCTTTGAAATTGTTGGATCAAAGAAATGAGTGACATCTCTGATCTCTGAGAATAGAAAAGCACACGCTTTAGTAAGATCTTACTCACTGTTAAGAAATTGTGACTGGAGACATAACACATGGTTAAAACAGAGTTAGGGCCAAAATCATGAAGCCCAGAGCTCAAATCTCATCTGCAACTGACCTAATGTGATTCCCAGTGTTAGTGTTCAGATTCAGTCCCACACTGAAAATTGCAGATCCAACTTTTCTGTGTTTGGAACATAATGTTTAAATATGATAAAAATCACTAAGCTTCTCTTTAGCTAAGCTTAAATTAATCAGAGCTTTTCTGAGCCCCTCATGCCAATCTACTTTTTTTTTTTGCTGGGTTTCTCATCCATTGCCATCACTTCAAATGAAAAAAATACCGCCTTTATTCAAATGAAACAGTGTCATTAGCTGTTTCAGAAAACTCCTCAGGTATTAAGGAGATGCTGTGAAGCCAAGTGCTCTCTGCTAGCTGTTGCATTCAGACTGCTGGGAGAAAAGTGATTATCTGCAGGGTAGTGCATCCCAAAATCCAAACAGTAAATCAGTCCCCATACGTTTGGGCGTGCTGGAGCTGTCATTAACTGGGACGCAGATGGGGAGCTCTAACCGGTGTAAGAGATGCCCTCCCGTGCCCTCGGGAGCGCCCGTGGGCCAGAGGCGCCTGTGCCCGGCTCGGCATTGCCACCTCCCGGCCCAGCCCCGGCACTCCGGCCCGAGATTCTGCTGGAACACCAACCCCTCTTCGTTTCCAAACAGCCGAGAGCATGGGCAGTGTCACAGGCACTTCGAGCTTCCCAGCAGTGCTGCAGGGCGTTTTTTGCTTTACTCTGGCCCTGTAGGGAAGCCTGGATAGCAAGAAAAGATGGGGCACAATGGCACTGGGGATCTTTCCATGGAAACCCATGCGCGACAATATAAAGGTGCTTTCATACATGTGACGTGTGTGGATTGACGTATGACACTGCAGGTCATCACTGTGTTTTCAAATTCTAAGCTAGGCTGAGGACCCATTGTTGCACCAGGGATGTCCTTACCCATCCACCTCATTGGTACTACAGTGGCACAGCATTGGCTGACTTCTGGCCAAAGTTCAGTATTTCTGTACTAGCACACAGAACGAATGGGAAGTGGCCTAAAGCCTCATTTTACTTGCGCATTCTCCATTTATCTCACCTTTTTATATAACCAATAGTTTGTAAGGACATATGATGTTTCTTCATGGCAGAGTAAAGCTAGGCTTAAGACATACATTCAATTAGCAGATGAGTTAGAGCTAATGCCTTCTTACCACGCCTCTTATCCTAGGATTTGTTATTGCCTCTGTGCCAGATATCACTGGTGGAATGGCACTCCTCAGCCACGTCAGTGCAAAGTCTGATGGCTTAACTTAAGCTGTTGCGCAAGGCAGTTCAAGCTAAGCTGCAGTGTATTGCATGGACGATAGAAAATGCCCATATATTTTCTTCCATCAGCAGAACCGAGAGGGGCTCACACTCAGAGGGTAGCAGACAGCTGGGAGCTGTAGCACTGTGAATCTGTGATATTTTTTCTGTGAATATTTTGTCTAGGACTCCTACCATCCGTTTCACTGGGCACTTTTAACAGAAGTGTACTTAGAACTTGATCTTATTATAGTACGGTGAAAGACTCATACTTTCATTTAAGTATTCCTCAACTTGCTGGGTATGAAACATTTTAACATTAAATTTAGAAAATGCACCCTCCCCTTACAGTTTTAAAGATTCTATTTAAGTCTCAGCAATACATCAAAACATTCAAGTGTTGACTAGTTAATAAATACAGCAAAACTAGGAGAAAATATTATATAGTTAGCATTACATAGCTTTTCATCTGTGCGATGAGTATGCCCAGCTATACAGCAGTCAAGAAGCCATTTTAATTAGAATTTAAATTAGACTTTTTAGACCTGTGAAGAAGAAGGCGGCAAAAATAGGCCAAAAGATACCACCAACTGCAGAGAAACTCATCATGCACCACTAATGTCCTGGCAAAAACGAAAATGTTCTCTAGCATGACCACAACGGAGAAAGAAAGCGTTGCAAGCTCTAGCATAGAAAGAGTGCTTATGTGAGGGCTTCAGATTAGCAGGCATGAAGAGTGTTTCTGCATATTTGAACATCTCAAGAAGACATATAAGACAGAGGAAAACCTGAACTTTCAACAGTGTTTTAGATTTCCTGCATTAGTAACTTTATGCACAGTTTTCCAAAGGAAAAATTTGATGAAAATTTTGTAAGATCCTATAGCAAAGCTAAGGCTAGTTTTTGGATGCTTTTTTCCTCTGGGTAAATAGTACATCCCAGTCTTCAGGACTGGCAGCTCAGCACTTTCACCACCTTTCCATTAAGATAAATTAAAATGTAAAAAAAAAACAAACCATGTTTCTGCTGTTTCTGAAATAGAGCAGAAATCACAGTGCTAATTGAGAGGCAAACTTCTCAGACCTTGTTTTTTCTATATGCAGGTCATGAACTGAAATTTAACTAGATTCAAAGAGCTGACAGGATAAAAGGGTCAACATTCGGGGTCCCACAGATCATGGCAACAATTATTGTGAGGTCAATAGCTGTAATATGGATACTAACTTTTGAGTTATTTTTTCAATTAGTCATCCGAGTGATATGAAACTAAATGTCTGGGCTGGTACTGACTAATGCGTGTATCACCGTAATTATCAGGGTATTTTGGCATATTTTTTCTTGCTATAGGGTCATCTCAGAGTCAAGCATGCAAACCAGAAGGCAACATCTTTTCTTCCATGAAGACTACTGGCATATAACTGCACTATTTTAGTTCTGCATTATGGCTGCAGATGTTTTCAGACTTTTCTCTTTATTGAACGATGAAACGTTTCATTCAACTCGGGAAAATGACTGGTCTTGTCAATTGCTTACAACACAGGGAGCAAGCAGCCACTCATTCCTTTTTTTTCCTGCAACTCTGCCGCTCGTCCAGCAGGGGGAGATGCAGGAACAAGGAGACAATTTCTCTCGACGTCTAAAGAAAAAGACCTGGGATCATTTGTCAGGAGAGTTCCCCTTTGTCTAAGCTACTGTACAACAGGTCAAATACAAGACATTTATGAGACACTTATTTACTATCTTAGTTTAGTCTTCGTTTTGCAGAGGAGTAAAAGGTCTATCAAGTAATTAGACAGTGTTTTCCAGGCCCTGGTATTGAGTGCTCATCAATAGTAAATCTTCTGAGTTTCAGCTGTCAGTCATTAATAACTGAGTACATGTTTGAGCTGTGCAAATCCAGGTAAAAGAAACATAAATGTGGTTGAAAGGGAAAGCATAGGTTTGTTTAGCTTTTTATTACTTAGTGCAGTATTTTTAAGCAAACAGAATAAGCAAAGGAAACTGAAATGGCAGCCTAAATTAATTGACTATGCATGATAATAGATATTTAACTATGGATAAAAGGAAGTTTAGCTATCTATTCAGCATGTAATTTTTCCTGTACCTTACCAGTGTATTGGTCTGTTTCATTACTAAAATGTATTCATCATGCTGTTGTATCTCGGCCTATACCCTCACTCTTCGTCATGGAAGTTTGTTTCTTATTATTCATTTATCTTACTATAGTACTCTGTCAGGATCAGATCATGTGAACGTTCCCTACATGGGTTTGATTTCATTCCTACTCTTGTGCCCACAAACACTTTTGTACTTTTGGGGTACTAGGATTGCAAGTAGATGCAGGAAACAATGGCAGCAAATAGACAACTTACCTGCTCTAAGTTAAGCAAGTACAAAGCTCTGTACGATTTTGGCTTTACTCATGCCCAGTTTATCCAGTAACTTCCATCTGTTTAGGTTTTGCTGGCTGGTTTGGTTATTATCTTTGGTCCTCATGTCTCTTTCTCAAACTGTGCAGTGTCATGATGATCTTTTTCCCCTCTCTCATTAGGTATTTGTTAGACCAAGACATATTACCTTTCATTTACCAAGCTGGGCACTGTAATAAACCAGAAAATATCTGGCCAGATCCTGAAAGCATTTGACATTCATGCACAAGGAATTAATATAAAGTTATTTGACACCCCAATAACTGTATACTTACACTGTGCTTTTTGCCTTAATCCCCTTTATAAATGCTCTGTGTGCAGCTCTGGTAGAGCTTTGCATTCCGGCATAGTCTGTCACACACTAACTTCTTTCGTTAGGTGTGCGTTGAAGCTGTGAAGCAGAAGCAGCCTTCAGGCCGGGTAGAAGATATCCAAGTCTTTACTTATCAAAGTTTGGGTTTAGATATGAGTCCAGACTTCACAGCTAGCACTGCCTCTGAAATAGTCTTTTTTGGGTGGTTTGCTCAATGCTCCCTCAAAACTACAGAGCCATGCTCATGAAAGTCGACAACACTTTGCAGAATATGTTACTTACCAGTGTATTCTCCTTATGCTTTTCTGCCTACTGGTTATATCAGCCTGATAAGCTTCTAAATACAGATAAAAAAGTAGCAGAGGTGAGGCTTGTCTTATCTGCCTACTTCATCACATGGTCAAAGGATACATTAGCAACCACTTCACTGAGGATAAATTTCTGTGGGTCCTGCCACACACAGAGTTGTTACACTCAGGTTGAGACAGACAAATCTCCTTTTCAAAGAATGGGTGAGGCAAAGCCAGAGCTTGTTCTGGAAGCTTGCCATGCCAGACTAGGCGATAATGTCAGATCCTCTCTTTTCTTTAATCAAAAGGGTGAACTTTCAGCATGTGTCACTGTGAACATGTTTATTGGTTTAGAGCTACTTGATCAGGTGGAAACAGGACATGGTCACAAGGGATAACCACAGAGCAGCCAGGCTGGGAGATGTCCTTGTAGAGCTGTGCAAGTCTTGAACTGAAAAGGAAGAAAATAGGAGACGGAGCTGCCTCTGCCTCAACAGGCAGGATCACCACGGTTCTGGAGGAGGAGATGATGTAAGGAGGCTGCAGCTGCACATATGCCATGCTGGGGGCGGTTCTAGGAACTTCCCCATCTCTGCCTGCCCAAGATCCTGATAAGTATAAAATATTGTGAAATTGTTGTAGATGTTTGTGTTTAAGTAGGAAACTGAAGATCTATTGCATTTGGCATCTTTTTTTCCTAACTTTTCTGGTAATTTTCAGGCGAGAATCTTGGGCTGGAAACAGGTAGATCTTGGGGTGTAAATCTGGTGCAGTTGCATCCTGATAACTGCATGAGCACACATGCAGACACTGCATGAAATGCTGGCATTTGAAAATATGAAAGGGGAAAAAAGGTGGATCTACATTTGATACTATTGTGAAGGATTTGCTCTGCTTCTGAAGATTGCCTTACATCTGCGCTTTCTAAAGTCAGGGCAACCAGATTTTTTTTCCAGTTTCTCTGCCAGAGCTAATGTGCCTAGGGAAATGCAGGGACTCAGTCCTACTTCAAAGTCCAGTTAAGACCCAGGGATGAATGTGCACTATTATCTTCCTTACACTCATTTTTCTGGGAGCTCTTCCTTTGTTTACTCTCTCCTGAAACAAAACTTATCTGCCACCCTGTTCAGACTGCAAAGAAAGTGATTTTCATCACTTGTATTTTTTTAGCTATCACCTTATCTCCAGCCTGAAAGATGGGATAAGTTGTGTCTTCATTTGAGTATAGCTCCAGGCTTCCACTTAAAACATTACAGACAAGATGTTTTAGGGTCTAGTAAGAGCAGTGATCCTCCTCCATGGATTTAGTTTTGAAATGCGTAGATTTAGAAATCCACCTCTGTAACATAATTATTTGTTAGATTTTAATCAAGAATAAGTATGCTAAATTTGCTGTCTAAATATGTCTAGGACTTGGACAAATTTTTTCACCACCGATATTCTAATTATATAAAATAGATGTGGATGTAAACAGAAAGCATTTTTTTCATGACTAATAAAAATATAAGTGGATCTAAATAAGTATCATATGGTGTTTGATTTTAAAAGATAAGAGATCATCAACTGTCAGATAAACTCAGAGTTTGGCTTGATTTTAGCTCAACTTCACAAATTAAAGGCAATAAAATATAAGTTCATGGACTATCATTTTAAATTATTGTCATTGATGGATAAGATTGTTAAGGAAATAATCCCTATATCTTTCTGTGCTAGGCACAGTCAACTGTGTCAAATTTCTGAAGTAATATTGTATCAAATGTATATCTGTTGTTATGTTCCCCAAGCTTATAAGAAACTGGGTAGATCTAATAAACGAGAACTGCTTGGTTTTAATATGAGGGAAAGAATAGTGAAAGTATTATTCTTTGATACAGATTCTTGTAGTGAATGGCTATTGCCATCTGAAGTGGAGTCTCATTCTGGCATTTCTTACTAGAATAAGAAAGATTATATTTTAATGGAGTATCTCTATATAATGGTCTACACAAAGATAGAGTCCCCACTTCTTCCCATCCCCACCCTGCTCCCAAAAATGATAAATTACTGCTGTGTATTTACTACAGTTTTTCATTATCTTCATTTACTATGTTCCCTTTAGCTCCCTGATAGATAATTAATAATATATTTGGTTTTGGGGTTATTTGTATTTGTAACTTTATTCTTGGGGAATCTTAACCAGTCCAAACTGTATCTGACCTCATTTTTCAAGTTTTTGTTAAAAGCAAAGTTATTAATTTTCAGATTTCTCAAGCCAAGTCATGCATTAATGTTCTCAAAGTAACAACCACAACTGAAATCTCTGGTAGCAAACTAGCTAACCAAGAAAGGTAGTTTCATGGTGTGGCCTCTTCACCTTTTTTTTTGCACTTCCACTTTTGCTCTGATGTCATGAGCAGTACAATGCTGGCGTGGTCAAAACTACAGTCATGTCCTTGAAAACTATTACAATCACTTATGTATTCCTTAAATCATGACAGACACACATGTATGCACATGTGCACACATTCATGAGGATAAGGACTTTGCTAGTTTAGTAGGGGCCACTGAAACGATGCTTGTTATTAACAAAATCCTTAAAATGCACCTAACAGCAATAATCACTACTGAACTTTCAGCTGCATTGTTTGTGCATCATTTGTATTGACATGCCTCCTCTTTTTTTTGCCACAAAACTAGCAAACCACTCCTTTCTAATGTGAAGAGAAGGCAGAACATTATTGGTTGAGAGGAACTTGAGGATAACAATTACAGTGATTCCCAGGATGCTTTTAGTGATCCTGAAAGCGGAGCATCAAAGCATTTGCCTTTGTTTCACATTCTCACAAAGCAAATCTATAGAGGTAATTGATGAATGTAATTTTTCCCCCTTCTTGTGCTGCAAGGAGTGTTCTGACTTCCTGCTATTGTCCCTATGCCTGATGCCACTTACTGCTTTTGTTGGCAGATCACACGTGCTCCGTGTTGCCACACAACTCCTTGCCCTTTAGAAAATCCTTTAACTCCACTTTCTCCTCTGATAGTACGGTAGTGTGCCAGCAGCTCCTCGCTTTTCATACTTAAAGCATCTAGGTTGTGTAAGAGGCTCAATATTGGATGCCACTGCTTTGGAGGGTTCTTTGTGGTGGCTTTTAATATAGGAGAGCACAATCTGGATGTGGCAGAAAAGGCAGGGTTCAGAACTGTTTTCCAAAGCAGTCATTAAGAGTCAGACCCACTACACTAGGTCAATGAGTAAACTATCCATGCCTCTCTATACCTGTCATGGCAAAAATATACTGGCATGCAGCTGATCCCATTAGCATCACTACTTTAGCCCAAATTCCAGTTGTTTGGGCTTTTAACCAAGCATTAACTTGAAGGTACCCCGTGATTGTGGCATTACAGGAGGAGATTTCTACAGATGTAAATCCTCCCCAAATTCCTCAGAGGCAGAGAGTGCCCACCTTCCTAATCTCTTCCTTTCCAGTTCACGAGAAGGTAGTTAGAAATTAGTCAGAAGTTGTGAAACTGTAGACCAACTACCACCCCCATCTGCTGAAGAGCAGAGAATTCAGGAAACCAGTGGCAGTGACCAGAGCCACTCAATGGGAAAAGATTTGCAGAAAAATAAAAAGGGAAAAAGAAGGACCCCTATTTATCTTGTCCAGAATTGACCAAGAAGCTATATACTCCCTTTTGGGGCCATACGTGATTGGGATGGCAGGAGTAAGCTCTGTGGTTTCAGAGTTGAAATCTTATTGGCTAGCAGAAGCTTTGATGGTAGAAAATGTAGTGTTTGTGCTTCCTTAAACCAACTTCAGTGAATCTGGCCCTTTGTTGCTTGTAATATTCAGGTGATCTAGATTTTGCTGTTCTGTTCTCCAGATCTCTATTCCATGACAAAAAATGAAAGTTGCGCTTCATGACCTTTTTCCTGTGCATGGTGAATTTGAAATTACCACTAAAGTAGACCTAGGAACATCCGTGTTAGTTCATTCCAATTAGATAATATATATATCTGTGTATGCTTCCCCTACACGTCACGGTGGTCTTACTTTGAAGTCTTGAACTAGAACTAGTACTGCACTGATTTCTAAAGGCTTTGTGATACATAAAGGAGTTGCTAATGATGCCAAATACCACTAGAAAATGCTAGATTTGACAATGTAGAAGAGGTAGGCTGAGACAGGTTTCCATTCAAATGCATCTTTCAGATGTGTCCTTAGGAAACAGGAGAAGCTTTTCATTTGAAGAATCAAGGCAAATCTATCCAGTGAGCTTATACAAGCCAGAGACCAAATGTCTGCACTTCACTTTGCTCTCAGAAATCTGCAGGTTCTGGTGCTAGTGAAGCTGAAGACCTGCATTATGTAGCTCTCATCACAGTTTTCAATGGATTTCTCTTAATATATGAGCTTCCTTATATATCCCAATATCAAACAAAAGAGCCATTCTTCAATAATGTCAGAGAATGAGATAGAGATTAGTATTATTTCACCAGTCTACTATAGGCCTGGATAAGAATTTTATTACCAGTAAAGTTTTGAAATTAATTTGCAAGATAGAATTAACCTAAACAGAGAAAGTTGAACTGTACATTTTTCTACATACTAGTTCAACCCTGCACAGCTCCAGTGCAACAGAAATGTTGAATTGGACCTATTTTTAATTTCACCTCCTCTTTCTTCAAAGATATGGCATCTGCTACAAGAGTTGTGCTTGTCACTACCTGTGTTCTTAAGGGTTCTGAATTCTCATTATGTTTAAACATACTGTCTGGATTCAACCAGGAGTGGAGGAATGCAAGAAAAGAGAAGTAGCTGGGCAGAGAGGGAAGCAAGGGTTGACAGTGCTTCTGCACTGCTCATTGTAGTCAAAAAGGGGGTGGAAGAAAGAGCTGATCATCCCTTAGGTTGTGTTTCCAAGGACATTTCTCCTGGTGAACTGTGCTGGTGCAGGCAGCTCCCCCATCTCTTAGATCCTCCTTCCCACCACCATACAGTCCCATCAGTTATGCCTGCAAACCTTAAATTTTCTATGGGGGCTGGAAAGTAACACCAGAAATTAAAAACGTGGGATAAAAGGCTTATGTTGGCAGTGCTACTGAAAAAAAAGACCCATGGAACCACAGGCTTACAGTGGTACCTGGGCAGCTGCAGATCTGGAAGAGGCTGTGAGACCCTGGTGTGCTTTTTATCTCAGACTTCTTGCTCTGTGAAAGGTGGACAGTGGTGAGTGTTTATCTCTAACAAGGCGAATATTTGGTTGCCTCTTCCGTAGGATTTTTTGATTACTTTATACCATCTTAGGAAGTCATCAAAATCTGGCCAGTTCTTGAAAATAAGTAAGCCGCTCAAGTCAAAATTCAGGAATATTCAGTCAGAATTATACTATGACAGAATTTCACCACATTGGTGCCCTGTAAGCAAGGAAAGACTGTTAAGCTACTGTTTACTGTACTGTTATGCCAGATGAGGAAACCAGAAGTGCTTATATACATCACTCGAGAATGGATGGAAGCATTCATTTAGTGAAGTTCCCACTAACTGCATGTGACCAGGAGAGATACCTTGAGGCAGGGAAAGATTCTCATCTCTCTATGTACATTTCACAGAATCACAGAATCAATTAGGTTGGAAAAGACCTCTGAGATCATTGAGTCAAACCTATGACCTAACTACACCTTGTCACCCTCACCGTGGCACTAAGTGCCACATCCAGTCTTTTCTTAAACACCTCCAGGGACAGTGACTCTACCACCTCCCTGGGCAGCCCATTCCAATGTCCAATAATTCTTTCTGTGAAGAACTTCTTCCTAATGTCCTACCTAAACCTCCCCTGGCACATCTTAAGACCGTGCCCCCTTGTCCTACTGCTGGTTGCCTGGGAGAAGAGACCAACCCCCACCCGGCTACAACCTCCTTTCAGGTAGTTGTAGAGAGCGATCAGGTCTCCCCTGAGCCTCCTCTTCTCCAGGCTAAACAACCCCAGCTCCCTCAGCATCTTCTCATAGGACTTGTGCTCCAGGCCCTTCAGCAGCTTCGTTGCCCTTCTCTGGACCTGCTCCAGCACCTCAACATCCTTCCTAAACTGAGGGGCCCAGAACTGGATACAGCACTCCAGGTGTGGCCTCACCAGCGCTGAGTACAGCGGAAGAATCACTTCCCTGGTCCTGCTGGCAACACTATTCTTGATACAGGCCAGGATCCATTGGCTTTCTTGGCCACCTGGGCACACTGCTGGCTCATGTTCAGCCTGCTGTCAGTCAGAACCCCCAGGTCCCTTTCTGCCTGGCTGCTCTCCAGCCACTCTGTCCCCAAGCTGTAGTGCTCCATGGGGTTGTTGTGGCCAAAGTGCAGGACCTGGCACTTGGTCTTGTCGAACGTTGGATTTGACCCATCTGTCCATCCTGTCCAGATCCCTCTGCAGAGCCCTCCTACCCTGCAGCAGATCAACATTCCCCTCTAACTTGGTGTCACCTGCAAATTTGATAATGGTAGACTTGATCCCCTCATCCAGATCATCAGTAAAGACGTTAAATAGAACTGGGCCCAACACTGATCCCTGGGGGACACCACTAGTGACCAGCCACCAAGCAGATGCAGCACCGCTCACCACCACTCTCTGGGCCCAGCCATCCAGCCAGTTCTTAACCCAGTGGAGAGCGCACGTGCCCAAGCTGTGGGTTGCCAGCTTTTCCAAGAGTATGCTATGGGACAGTGCAGGGGATGAGCCTCATCCAGGGAAAACCTGTCTGATCATGGTGTCTCCCCTGCCAGGTAAGTATTTGATGCGTCTTCTACATGTTCTTTTTTCTAAAATGGCCTCACCTGCACGTGATCACCTGATGTGGCTTAGCAGGAGAATCCATGCAGCCTTTGTGATGTGCTATAATGTACAACAGTAGCAATGCTGAAGTTCTGGGTTAATGTGGACGTTCCCCCAGCACTCAGGTTCATTTTGTCTTGCTAGGACACCTTCCCTGGTAGCCAGTGGTGGCTGAACTGCCAAAGCTGAATGATAGCTGCTGCCCAAACTGGAATCAAACCAACAATTTCCAGGAAAAGCATACTGTTCTGAGCAATCAGATTCCAAAGTTCAGGAAGAATTATCTGTGAGACCTTCACACTGAGGCATATGGCATTTTTTTGGGGTTACTAACATGGTTTTCTGCCATTCAAGAGTTCCCAAGTCTTCCATTTTATGGATAGCCCAATTTACTATATATGGGGAGGAAAGGCAAAGAATTTCTGGACCTGTGTTTCCTGACAGTGATAGATTTGGCACATGTTCTTTTTCCACTAAACTACATCATTAGCTTTATTTATCTTCTCAATTTTGTATAGAATGTTGCAGGATTTGTTAAAAGGCCTTTGCTACTCTGCTGGATCTGTGGAATCCATACTAGAGCTGACTTTGAATAGCTCACTTGTCTGCATTCACAATCTATCTTTCAACAACCAGCACAAAAGAAAAATAGCCAAGTGATGCTGCTGGTTAGAAGTTTCCCCTATTGTTCGTCAAAAATAAGCACATCTTTAGTTTAAAGCCAGCTGAGAGTTTTGAGGAGAGTGGATACGGCCTGCAAAGCCCTAATTAAAAAAAAAAAAAAAAAAGAAAAGAAAGAAAAAAAGTGAGAAAAAAAGAAAAGAAAAAAAAGGTTAAAAAAAAGGTGTAACAGTATAATTTTTACACACGTCAGAAGGAATTTAGGAAAGGTTCCCTAGGTCTTATGTTTTAATGCCACTGAAGTTTCCCCAAATACTTTACAAATGCTTGCTATTGCTGATGAATTTGACACTTTTGTTCAATACAATGATGTGTTTGCAACACTGGAAAGTAATGTTTTTCTACAATGAAAGGGGTTTTTTTGCATAACTGTGTTTCCTTTCTTTGATGGGGGTGAAGTGATCTATACCCAGTCAGTGCTTTGGAGTGCTTTATAAAATGTTTAAAAAAAGAGAAATAAAAATCTTCTAGATTTCCTATATATTAGATCCCCTTTATTGCCTTGCAAGATGCCAAGAATCTAAACAAAAGCCTGCCTATCTATGAAGAGAGCTGTCAGGCCAAAGAGGGTCTCATTGAGCTTTTGTTCACCTGTTTGGTTTGTCTGAAGCCTTTCATGCGAGTCGTATTTCTGAATTCTGTTGTTCATGTTTTACGGGAATGGCTATCTGGTTGTACTGGCTATGAGGAATGCCTGCAGACAAAAGACCAAAAAGTCATCATTTTAAAGGCTTTTGTAAAGGAACTACTCTGAGATCTAGCCCTAGTTGACCGCAATCCTTTAAATTTGGGGCTTGAGGCTCAGCGTGTCCTGTGCTGTTCCTGCCCTGTTCGGGAAGGCACAAAGGCTGGAGTTCTGTCTCTTTCCACCCTTGCTCCCAGGGATCAGCACTTACCAGCAGTAACTAACCACCGAGGTCTTGCAGAGAAGCCAAACCCTGTAAGCATAATTTGCATTTACAGCACAACACCTGCTGCGGCAAAGTAGCACAGCACTCTTGGTTTCAATTGCCGTGTCACCCAAATGAGTTATGTCACTATTATGTGATATGACTCATTATGAGGAAGACAAGGTTGTTTCCCTGTAACTTGGAGCCTGTGAGTTGTATTGTTTCTGCATAGCACTATTAGGTCCACCTTAATAGACTTGCCTTAAATAGCCTTGCAGGGAGGGTTTTTGAACAGTTTTCTGTTAAATACAAAGAGTTTAAATTTGAAGGGTGTTCCCTGGTCTTGGCATTACACTGTCAGAATTCATATTCCTCTAAAGAGCTCATATTCAAAGGCAACCGCTGCTTCTGAGCAGCTCTGCATTGCCATCAAGGTAATACTCCAGTTCTGATATGCACTCTTAAAATCAGATGGGGTCAGGGGAAGGAAAAGAGTGCTTTTAACTCTGTATCAGCCTCTTCCAGTTCTTTCCAGATAGCTTTTTCCAGGTCAGAGCAGGAAAACATGAGGCCAGAGGCCTGTCCTACCATTTCATACAGCCACGCTGTGGAGTTCATGGGATGATGCCATGGGGGTTCACCTGAGATAAGGGCTGCTATGTGGCCTGACAGAGAGTTTGAAGAGATATTTAGACCCTTAATAACAGAAAAGCTCCCTTGTCCTGGTGTAAGGGACAGAAGGAGACAGCAGTATCGTCCCAGGAGCTCCTCATTAGCCTCCTTCTGGTCCTGGCCAAACTGGTCACACAAGCCACCAGGAGGAGAAAGCTGTGTGAGCACCATGGTGGCCTGTGTCCTCACCTAGTTCTCTCTCTTCCCTGTGCAGAGCACACTTGTCATGGCCACTGCCTCTCTGGACAGCTTCAAGGAGTGGTGGGTGCTCTCAGGGACACTCTGCTTGGTTTCTCCCTCCAGTGTTCTGCAGATTAATTTTTGAGCTTGTAACTTTTGTACCGTTTCCTGTTTTTTTCCATTTTTTTGTCCCATGGAATCCGTTTTGGTTTGTGTTTTTGTGGGTTTGGTTTTTGGTTTGATGGCTTTTTGTGTTTGATTTTTTTGTTGGGTTGTTTTTTTTTCTTAAGGCCTTTCCCTTCTTGGAAGGGCTTGAAGGTTTTGCTAGTATCAGGAGCCGAACAAGTGATCCGCTGTCCTTGGTGCAGCCAGTGGTTACTTGGAGAACTTGGGAGCTTGGCTGTCACCCAAGAGGTCTAACCTGCCTGGAGATAAGGTGCTGGGCTCCCGGGGTTGGCAAGAGACCAGAGTGTGGTAAAAGCTCAATTGCCCCATCAAGCTGGAGGGATGGGAGCTCTGCTTGCTCTGGTGGAGAGGGGAGAAAATGTCTGGGCTGTGCCTGCTGTTCCCCCTTCACCAGGGTGAATGAGCCTCATTTCTAAGAGGATTCTCAGGCTTTTATTTTCTTCTTAAAGCCATGCTTTCCTCTTTTGCTTGATTTTACCAGTTGCTGTTCTGTATTGCTTTTTTGAAACTCAATAGTTCTGTCAGAAGTTTTACATCCCAATACAAGCATGATTTGTGTTTCCTAGTAACTGTTTTGGTGAGCAGTGTGGGAAAGAACATAGGAATTTTCACACAGTCAACTGTTTTCTGGGTTTTCCTGACATTGGTAATGGCTGGGATTTGGCCCATGGTTTCAAACCCCCAGGCTGGGACACATGGAAGAAAATCATAGGAGAAGGTTTTTTCCAGAATACCTTTCTCTTTAAGTAACACAAGTGAGGTCAGCTCCCAGACATGATGTTTGTGTAAGCAGAAGACAACCAGCCTAGCTGAGGAGTTTGCACCGGAGATGTCAAGTTAAGCAGGAAGGAGTTTATCTGGACATTTTCAGACCGCTGAAACTTGGGAAGAAAATTTCCCATGCAAAGTGTTTCAGACTCTTAATCTCAGATGGTGCTGCTGGATCTTGATGTTCTTCAGAACATCTGAAACTGCTTGGCATTGGAGAATATACCTGCAAATTGCTAGCAGTCATGTTTGTGCTGGGGTTTCAGTTCTTGTACCAACCACAGAGGCAAGTGGAGTGTAACTTGTACCAGTGCTGCACACAGGAGTTCAACTGGTGCATGTCTTTGGAAAGACCTCACAGTTAAATGTTTGCCTAACTCTACACTATTACAGTGTTT
Source organism: Neopelma chrysocephalum (assembly GCF_003984885.1). Lineage (NCBI taxonomy): Eukaryota > Metazoa > Chordata > Aves > Passeriformes > Pipridae > Neopelma > Neopelma chrysocephalum. The sequence goes on along the minus strand of NW_020897731.1, from coordinate 15,184,041 downwards.
TTAAATATAGGATGGGATTATATAAATGAACAACTTTACTCAGCAGTTTTCTGCAAATAATAGCCACTTTATTAAAAAAATTCCAGATCAGCTTACAGCTTAAACCCAGTCTCTGACAACCTTTTTTAATGAGAAATCTCTACTTTTCAGAGAATGGGACTTGAGCAAAATATTAAAAGATCAAGCCTGCGGTTGACATACTTTTTAAAGATCTTTAAAATTAGATAGCTCAAATATCCTTGTGGAGTGACAGTTTAAACAGCTCTTTGCTCTCATTAGGAAGGTGTCATTTTTTGAGTGTCAGAGCCTCTGACCAAGGTAGTTTGTAGCAGTTGAAGTATTTCTTTACCAGCATAGTTTATAACAGTAGTACGTAAGAAAAACAGTGTGTTGATAGTATATGATCTAACAGTAAGCAAAAAATTATTTTGACAGTCTAATTGCCAAACCACTGGCTTTTTCTTGCACAGGCTGAGTCATTAATTTTGCACTTCTTACAACATAGCTAAGCTGGCAAGAGCTTTAAGCACCATCTGTGCCTGTGCTTACTTAACAGATAGAGTAGAAGCATCAGAAAAATCTGTGAATATAAAAAAAACCAAAACAAAGTTATTCAGGTGTGATTCAAAATATGTAATACCAGTCCCCATACCCTTTGCCAGTGTGCTTTCCCTCAGTCAGTCTTTGTTACAAACATTTGCAAGAAAATGTAGGTATTTGGTCCTCATTTTGTCACAAAAGCAAATGGCTTGGATGAAGCAGGCTGTAGAATGGCTGTGTTTTTGGTAATTCAAATATAAAAGGTCCTTTAATCCTTCTGCAGGGACTGTACTAGCAGCAGAACCACAGCGTGGCCAGGCTGGGGAGACCTGCATCCCCTCTACACGCTTCCAAGCCCAGGGTGTCTGCCTCCGTGCAGAGGTGTGCAAAGCAGCTGTCGTGCAGGCATAGGTTCACTGGTACAAGGTGCTCATCTGTCACTCAGCCACAATGACAGATGAAGAAAAGCCTGAAGATTGTTCTTCCTCCACCATCCTCCACCTCCAAAAGGAATTTCTTTGGCAGGTCTGGTTATTTCATCCAGGCATTAAATAGCTTTGCTTTATCATCTTCTCATTACTGCCAAAAGCTCTGAGTACTCTTGTGGGTCAAAAACCAGCTTTGCTTTTAGACTTCAGATAAATAAAATCAAATTTTATCATTACAAATCATTACAATCATTACAACTTTAAAAAAAAGCTTAAAACCTGTGAGCTGAAGATGAGCTGAAGATTTATTCATTTTTTTAAAAATAATTTCTCCAGTTGAAAGAGTTTAGAAAGCTTCTGTGTTTATACAGGTACCTACAACCTCTCCATTGCTTAACCAAGCATTTTTGTAAATAAATGGAGAAGACATTAATTTCTTCACACACAAAGACTCATGGTGCTGTATGGTTGCAACATCAGCAGGGACAAATTTTTCTGGCTTCACAAAACAAAGCCATCCATATAAGCCATAGCTTAGAAACCTGGCTGCACTTCATGCTCTTTCTGTTTTCCAGCAAAGATTCATTCCTGGAAACATCTTGTTGTTGGAATAATCCTGGCAGTCAAAGAGACAAAAATGGCCATTTTTTAGCTGCTTTTATTTGATGGACTTAGGCTTAGCAGGTTGCTTGTGCTACTGTGTACCAGGCCTTCCCCTGAGGGACTTAGCAGTGGGTGCACTGTTGGTAACTGCAGAGTTTTGAATCCATAATTTTCTTCTGAATTTTTTAGAAGCAAAATATATTACTCTTCTCTGAGTTTTTCCCCTTGAAGTCTATGTAAAATTAGAAGCTAATTCACAAATGTAGCTCTTCCATAGTAAAGAACAAAACCCTCTTTTGAGTAGAACTTGACACCATGTTAGTATTGCTGTATTTAATCCCTCAGACCACTTTTGTTAACTAATAAGTAATTTTAAGATAGTTTACTTCTAAACTTAGATACTAGGTTATTACAGTGCCTGCATACTGCAGGCTTATATGCAACAGCTAAAATATACTTCTGATCATACTCTGTAGTGAGTGTATAAGGCTGGTCATGTAATATTAGGTCTCATGTAACATAGGTCTCCTAAGCTTTATGGACATAACCTTCCATTTTGCTTATAAATCAATAATAATAATGATGGTTTTGGCTTCTAATTTTCTGTGTTCTTCTGTTTGAGAACTAGGACAGCTGATAAATGTATGAGTACCTAAAGGAATCCCAGTTCCATCTCAGACTGTGTCTTTTCATAAAGGATTGCATAAGCTGACAAAATACATGCTGTGACCTTCCCTCTGCATTTCTTATTTATAAGGTTTTTAGAGATGCACTCCAAATATACATTTCTTATTTAGAAAGAACCATTTTATTTAGAGAGCAAATAATCACTCTGAATATTTGCTTATTCCCAAAATGTGCTTTTGCACATGGGATCACAGGACCAGTCTGCTTCTCTACAGCAGTAGCAAAGCAACCTTTTTTTGCATCTTCTCTCTGCAAGGGTGCAGTTTATACAGAGTTTACCATCACAGAACTGCACAGGAAGTGAAGAGACAGTGACAGAGATGGGGTGTACCATGGGTGAAACACACTTTTTCCCATGTAACAAATGCAAGGCAATGCCCAGGAGCAATTATGGTAGTTGGAGACTTCATGGTGCCCTCCACTCCCAATGCAACCCCCAGATCCTGGTTCTCCTAGTCACTACTCCCAGTTGTGGCTGCGCCTCTGGCCTGGGCAGCATGCTCTGACAGCCAGAGTTTTCTGAGCATGCTAAGGAAGCTAAAAGAGAAACATTTTCAGAATAGCACAGTGGGATGATCACAGGCACACAGCTCCAGTACATCAACTGCCCCAAGTGATGCCCCTCTCTTCTACATTTTGTATGGGATTCTATGCATTTTCTTCCCCTCCAAACAGGGGTTAAAAAATGTACAAGACAAATTAAATCATCTCTCTACTTCTGGAAAGCCAAACTCCTCCTCTGACACTTTAAAGCTTTAGCTCCAACTGTGTCCTGGCATATCTCCTCTGTCCTGGTTTCCCTATGCATTCTCTGGTTGTTATTTGCACCATTAACTAAAGGTTGTCCCCCGGAAGAGCTGATGCAACACACCAGTGCAGCATCCCATGTGTGAGCTGCAGCTCGGCAGCCTCCTGTCTCCCCGCCATTTGCGCTTCTGGTCTCCGCCGGGGATGACTTCAGTTCTGTTTATCCCAGGAATTCAACACAGACTTGTTTTCCGTCTAGTAGCTATGAGTTTCCCGAGATTACTCCCAGCTATGGGAATTGTCCCAAAGCATCTCTGCTGTTGCGACTGCCTTAGCCAGCATCTCTTTGAAATGCAGGCTCCAGGTGATTGACTTCCAAGTAAGAGGAGCTGAATGGGTTTAGACAGATTAACATTCTAGCAGTAAGTGGCAGTCATTCCAAGGAGCTAAATCAAATTCTCAAGCGCTCATTAGCAGGGGGAAAAAAAAATAAGGTAAAAACCCCTAGTTTGAGAACATGGAATGAACACATAATCGAGAGATTTGGTGAAAGCTGTTTTTTCATTAGAGTTTTTCATTGATGGCCATCTCCCTAAAACACCAGGTCATGGGGTGCTGCTGCATGGTGTTTGTTTATAACGCAAAGTAGGAAGGTGCAGTTGATCCAGGTTCACATAAAGTTTAGAATCAGACCGGTAAAGTTTGGCTGGGAAGACGTGTGTTAGCAATGCCACACTTCAGCGGCAGGGGGAAAACCCGCAGCGGCCATTTGCTGTCCAGTCTTGGAAGGACTGCTCAGCACCCTGAAAAACAAAATACAAATCTACTGTGATGAGTTCACTCAGGTTATCCAGGGCACTGCGTGTGCTAGTAATAATTTGTCTGTTTGGAGTGTCCTAAGAGGATATAAATCGTTGTGTGGAGGAGGTAAGGAGGACGTTCACCACTTAGCAATCTGGATGAGAAACACCGCTCTGCCTCAGGGCGTGCAGGGACAGTGGCTTCACCGCAGGTTCAGAAAGGTACAGCCCGCCTTTCTCACTGACGCTAGCCATTACCGAACAACATGCTGAGGAGGATGGCACAAGGTGGCCGTGCAGCAGCCGCCCCTTGCACGACCGTCCTGTGTCCCCCTCCTCTGGCAGCGGGACTAGCCAGCCCTCGAATGCTCCTCTCCCCGCACTGTCCTCTTCGCTCATTTCAGACTTAGGAGCAAGGGTGAAACCCGGGTCTGAATCTTACTAATGAATAGAGTAGTTTACATTAATACAAAATATTTACGGTTTTTTCTCAATCTTGTTTTCCTAGAGTTCTACAAATCGTGCAAACAGATTTTTTCAGTTTAGGCAACTGCACTGCAGAACTTCACCTGTTGTCACTAAAAGCATAATAAAAGGCATAAATAGGAAAAATTTGAAATTATTAACAATTAGTCCCACAAAAGTAAAATCGGTTCTACCTGAGTGCAGAGTGAAGTCCCAGTTTACCGTTCACATTTCAGAAACAGCAGAGGCAAATCCAGCCCCAGGTTCCCTTGCCATTTGATTTACTCAGAGAAATATTTTCACTGCTGTTTCACAGCACTAATGAGTTTAAAACCCAGTAGGTTCACAGCAGCTCAGCAGCAGTGAGAGCACAACACCGAGCTGTTCCCTGCTACAGACTCACCTTGAAGGGAAACCCAAAAGCACCTTACAGTCTTGAATGCTCAAAGAAAAGTTGTCTAAGAGTTTGGTTTAAATCAGGCACTCGCACCTGACTTTCTGCACATCAGAGCTCCTCCTAGGTTCTGCCCTGCTGCTGGTTCATGCTGCTCCATTCCCTGCACTCTTTACCTTCCCTGCACAATAGTGCTTTTTGAGTGAAGCTCACCCTTGGCACAGGAGCATCCCTGATGGAAAGTGCCTGGGTGTTCTAGCAACAGAGTCAGCATGAAGCTTAGAGACGGACAGTTAAAAGATTCCTTTGATCAGCACCCACATTTTTTGGAGCCCTTTAGAAAGCTGCTTTCACTGGGAAAAGAAACAGCGGCGAAGAGTTCAAGACGTCAGGAAACACTTTTGCTGACTTGGTGCAAAGAAAATATTTTTCTTATCCAAAACAGCAGAAGAAGCTGAATAAGTCACTTGACCTTCCTTCCTTTCCTCTTCTCACCCTCTAGGCCTTCTGCCTCTGCAAAGGACATTTCTTCAGCCATTTGCCATCCTGTCTAGCACATTTATTCATTATTTGTTACTTTGCGTAGGCAGCTCCTTGGACTATTCAAAATGTGAACACCTCATGGTTTGGCTCCTGCCTTACACCAATAGGCATGGAAAAGCCTTCTGCTTGGATCCATCACACACACATGGTGATTATAGGTTTTTGCAGAAACAGAAGCTGAAATGAGAGCAAGTGAGTTTTCTTTCTGTGATTCTGAATCTCTCTGCTATAGTTTTGATACTTTACAAGCTGCAAATTTGTGGATCTAAGTCCATTATGCTTGAAAGTGCTGCATTACCGCAAAAATTCCTGCAGGAATTTGAGTGATTTTGCTAGGAAATGTCATGCATTGCTTCCATGATCACTATTACAAAATATAATCCTAATTAAAAGAAACACAAACCACAAAAATTACCTTTGTGTTCAGAATCCTGTCTCTTTGCTAGTGTAAATTATTGTTTACTTCCCTTCTCCTCTGAATTTTTTTGATATCCTCTAAGCCAACATACGTAAGGAACAGAGAGGTGGATCTCACGTAAGGAACAGAGAGGTGGATCTTTTTCCTACAGTATCATGCATCAGGACAGTACAGTCCCCACTGCAGGCACTATGGCCACAACATGGTCTCCAGGCTCATAATTAACAGTGATTACTAATGAGATTGTATCTGACGGAAATAGTGTGGGAATAACTGATCATCCCTTTAGGAAGGGGGACACACAGTATGACCTCTCAAAGCTTTTTCCAGTATCGTGACTCTGTTACAACATGAGGACAAAAGGTGCCCAGCTTGGTTTTCAAGTAGCCAGGTGTTTGCAGGGCTGCAGCCAACTGGTAGGAAAAAAGCATCCTTCCATCTGCAAGCAGAGCTCGTTGATTGGTGTGCAAAATTCTCCTGCCATGTAAATTTTCAGGAATATTTGACTATTTTCTTCCAATTATTACCACAATTGTACTAGGATGCTAGCTGCTAATGGCAGGATCTCTGTTCAGAATGATGCTTTTTGTGATAGCTGTAATTTATGGACATGGAGCCTGGAAAATGGAGCCTGGATTCTGGTAGGTGGCCTCCTACCTTGTTAGTTTAGAGAATTCAACCCAATGAACTTCCTTAGTATTCAACCCAGCTCTGTAGTAAAACTACTGTTTTCTTATGTGCTTCAGTGGATATATGTTTATATTAAAGAAGAATGGAAACACCACATCTCAGATATTGAGATTTTTATAAAGCCATTGTCATCATTGCTCTTCCTTTTATCTTCCACAAGAAAACTAAGAACAAGAGCAAACTTGAATGAAAATTTCAATTTTTTAGTAAAGATCCTTGCTTTGAAAGGGGAAAAATATCTCACCTGGTGAAACTTTTCATGGTGCTGATGTAAACAGAGGTGTGATGGCATGAAGCTGGTGCCACTGCAGTAGCTTGTGTGCATGAATGGGTTTGTTCCCAGGTGGCGGCTGTTCCTCAATAGCCACACATTTCCTCCCCGCTGCCTTCAGTAGCACCACGCTGGTAGCTCAGGGGCTATTTATGCTGAGTTAGATGACTTGACCTGAACAACATTTTGGGAGTGCTTACATAATTTTTCTCTGTTGATTCAACTTCAGCTTGTACTAATGAAGTGGTAGCAGATGGGAGGGAATAGGGTCAGAGCCCTATAGGGTTTTGCATGGTGTCTGCCTGAAACCTTTTCACAGGTGCTTAAAGCCTACTTCTAGTTTTCTGTACTTGCTGCTGCATGCTGGGTAGAATCTATTATTTTTGCTACCTGCAATTTTAAGTGGCAAATTTTGGAAAAAGGAAGGAAGGAAGGAAGGAAGGGAGGGCGGGAGGGAGGGAGAGAGGGAAGGAAGGAAGGAAAGAAAGAAAGAAAGAAAAAAACAAAAAAGAAAGAAAGGAAGAAAGAGAAAGAAAGAAAGAAAGAAAGAAAGAAAGAAAGAAAGAAAGAAAGAAAGAAAGAAAGAAAGAAAGAAAAAGAAAGAAAGAAAGAAAGAAAGAAAGAAAGAAAGAAAGAAAAGTGTAGTAAAGATTATGGAAGTAGAAGAGAAAAGGAAAAAAAACAACAACAAAGCAAACCCACAAAAGCACCTTGGCCATTGCAGTAGAAAGTTCTGCTAAAAACACAGACCTGTCAGCATTGGCCTGAGGGAAAGTGCTGCTGACTCTGTGCACCGTGTTCGTCTCTGTCTCTCCTGCTTAAAACAATTCTGTCTATAATGCCAGTAGATATTTTGGCTTTGTCAAGGTAATTATTAGCAAACCACTAATTACTAAGCTAATAGAATTTTAAAGCCCCCACAATTAACGCCTGTGAAACTCATATAAACTCTCTATTTTTGTAGGAGCAGTCTGACAGGGATGGCAGAGTCTCATTACACAGCACAGGAGGTGGCTGACTTCCAAGCAGTGTAAGTCATCAGGGCTGTGGCAACTTGTACTTCTTACTTCTCTTGGGAAGAGACTATTTTAGGGCATACAGATTTATTTGACCTTCTCTTACTAAGACCAGACTAAGCCATTAGTTTTTCTTCTAATTAATCAACCTGCCAAATGTTTCAAATGAGGAGAAAACCTACAGAGGAGACAATGTTTATTATGATCACTAATGCAGCTTATCTTACTGTAGATCTGGAAGGACTTGGCCTTGGATCAGCATCTTGTTATGCTAAGTGCTGCCAAATGTGGATCACATCCCATGTTTTTACCCACAGAACTTATCATCTGAATAGACTTTTTCAACAGGTCTTCCTCAGCATAGAGTGCACCTGGACTGGAAAGCTAAAACAGCAAGGGTTACCTTTTTTGTTATTAGTTATTACTTATACCATATATATTTTACTTATTCTATATGTATTTTAAGGAATTACTTAAAAATTAATTTGATCTCATGGAGGTTGGTTTGTGACATCTGTCACCCATTATTTAATGAGCTCCTGTACCAGAGTGGGTATTAGAAATAAGAGCAGTTTCCAAATTTGAGTATTGATGCAGAGCTTTGCTGAAAACCAAGGCAAATGCAAACGTAACCATAATTTCCTCCTGAACTTTGAGCATATGTCCTTCTAGGGTTAGAAGGTCAAGAACATGAAAACTGAACATTTTTACAAAAAAGTGTTATTTAAAAGTGTTACCTAAAGTGTTTTTTAAGAGTTTTAAACTGAAAGAGGGTAGATTTAGACTAGATTTGAGGAAGAAACTCCTCACAATGCCTCAACTCCAGTTGAGGCACTGGAACAGATTGCCCAGAGAAGTTCTGGATGACACATCCTGGAGCAACCTGATCTGGTGGAAGATGTCCCTGCCTATGGAAAGGGGGTTGGAATTATATGATCTTTAAGGTCCTTTCCAACCCAAATCGTTCTGTAACACCATGGATATTCATGGGTGGGTAGGTAGACTGGAGACAACTGAGGGCTCAGGTGCTGCTTGCTAACACGGAGAACAGAGAAGAAGATGGAAAGTGTACAGCAGTGCAGGTGAACAGTCCTACTAAGAGCCTGGGGAGGAGCATTCTAGTTTATAATCATCTGTTGCTGCAAATAAACTATTTCATTATTATTTGATTTCTTCTGTGTCCCAGAAATCACGTGCTTAAATATTTTTGTAAATAGTCTGAATTGCAATAATTTTTCCTGGTTTTGTTGGGGGGAAAGAAAGTGCTCATTTTAATTTTTCCTAGCTATATGTCAAAAGGAATATCAGTGTTTATTAACATAAGTCTTATGTGGGACAGAGATCTTGCATATCTGGGTGACCTTCCTGTTTGATGGGTTTCTTTTCTGCATTATAGTCCCACAGTCTGTGTCTCATGTCCTGCTGGAGCACTTCTGTCCATTGGAGGGTGGAGGGGGTTCAGCTCTCACCATTATTTTTGAGTCCCTGAGTCATTTGAGTACATTTTTTTCTGCTAATCACCCATGACTATTATGGGATGTGTGTGAGCACCCCCTCTTTCCCACTGTCACAAACCTTCCTAGTTGTTCCCCTGACCTCTACAGAAGCTCACACCCAGCCAAGCACTCAAGTGCCTACATGTACTACAGTGATATCTGATGTTGTCTCGGTGGCCACTCAGACCTTGCTTCTTTTGTGTGCTAAGAGAGAGAAGCTATGCATATAGGCAACTTCTTTTCTTCCCCCTCCTCCCTCTGCCCCCTTTTACAAGGATTAATAAATAGCAGAATTCTACTTGGCTTGATTTTTATTCTGTTCTTAGGGCTTGCTTTGGTACATAACGATAATTTCCTGCTGAACTGCTTCTGCTGCACTTTGCCTGTTTCACTTCCCTTCCAAGAGAAGTGACTGCAGAGTAAATACCAGACCAGCACTGTGTGACTCCTAGGCAGGGTTAAGTCTGACCACATAGCCTTGTGACTTTACCCAGTTTCTGATTTCACCAGCGATGGCTTCCAGTATTTAGCTAAAGAAATATGTTTACTATGAAATGAGAGCCCAAGTTTTCACCTGTGAATTCTCAGCCGTCCACAAAGCAGAGCACGTCTCCAAGATCTACTGTGCCAACTGTCTGCTCTTCTGATCTGAGAAATTATGAGAGGAGAGTAATACTACATCAAGAGGGTTTTGCCCTAGCATTGCCAGGTCCTCATTTTATTATGAGGACTGAAAAACCACTTTGTATGTGTGAGAGAGTTTAGCATAATAATAACAGAAATTACATTACTATTATTATTTCTGTGCTGGAGGCAGTGTTACCTGTGGGTCTGTGAAAGTGTGGATCTCTCTTCCCTCCAAAGTTTTAATAAAATCAAGAGAGAAGAAGAGCAGCAGCTTGTTGCAGCACTCTGTGAGTTGTGGATTTGGTTGGAGGGTTATGTAAGGGCATGTTTACATATAGCCAAGATGCATGATGCAGACAGCCCTGAACTAAAACACCTCAATCTACCTCTCTGGCTCCAGGAACCCCCAAAGAGTATTTTCTAGCTAAACGCAGCAGGAGCACGTGGCATACATACCAGACATGCCCGCTGCCCTGAGTAAAGGGCTTACATCAAAGATGAAATAGAGCCGCTGCTATCAAAGAGGGGTGTAGCTGTGCCATTCCCACCCTGGGGCTGCTGGGGGCAGAGACCCTGGCAGCTCGAAGGTCCTGGGCAAGGGGAGCAGCCCTGGAGCCACTGTGGCTGCATCTCTGTGATTGGGGCTCTTGCACACAGCAAATGCAAACCTAAAATCAAAAGACTTCTTTGTACCCAGCTCGCACAGGCGTAACTGGCTACACAGTGACTGAGAGCTGGGACTTGGAGGTGGAGGAGAGTTCTTGCTGTGAGATGAAGGGCAAAGAGAAGACAGCTGCTGCAGCACAGCCAGGCAGGCTGCATAGCTTCTGCCAGTGCCAGATGAGGGCACACCTCCAGGCATGTCATCCCCATCCCAAAACACAGCACTGAGAATCTCTCGCTGCTATCACAACAGACAGCCTTAATGAGGGAGTCAAGGAAAAGGCACCAGTGGCTTTACCTGCTTCTTTTTGTTTGGAGATTGTATTTGGCGTGAGGACAGTCTGGAAGAATGCATGAGGTTACTTGCAGAAAAGAAGTATTACTATGACCTGGGCTGGTGCTGCTGGAGTCATGGCTAGGCAGAGGCAAAGATGGAGAAAAGAATGAGAAGGGCTGAGACATTACCAGTTTAAATGAAGGCTTGAATCTGAAATGTGTGTAGATAAAAGAAGCAGGAGGGCTAGGACAGTCAAACCACCAAGTGGGAAAGCAAGAGGTACAGAATGGGAGGAGATGTTGGGGATTGAGGGAAGCCACAGTGACTGGGGTTGTAAACAGACTGCATAGAAGTATCAGAAAGAAAACAGAGCAGATGAGAAAATATGAGAGATCAACTCCACCTTCTCTGGAGGAGAAGGTCCTGTGTTACTGACTAAGCATATTGAGATCTTTTACAAAGAAAGGGCACGATTTTACAGATTACTAACAGAAATGTTCACTCTCCAAGCTTCAACTTTAACTAGGAAAAAATCAAACACCGTCTGATGACTGACTTAATTACAGACTCTTTGCTCACTGAATTATATTCAAATATTTAACTTGTACTAGAAAACATTCTGTGTTAGAAAACCGAGTTGAACTAGAGGCTTTTTAACTTTTTGTAAAAGTAACAAATATTCTACTTCTCCAGTTAGTTTTCTGATAAATAGACATTCATTCTTGAATAACACACGCTCACTTGCGTTTTTTATAGTTTTCCCATTAGAGAGAGGGAGAGAGAAAAAAAAGTTTTTTCATAATCTCCTGAATGAAATGCAGTCACCAAACTTTCAACATGCAGTTTCTTGCTGCAGTAAAGTCAGCTCTTGGCAGTAGTGATAAACTGCACAATAGGTATTACACAACTGATACCACACTAAGCCATATTCAGAAGGAAGCATTACAAACTGGGAGGCATGCTCACCCCCCAAAAAAACCACCCCAATCCCCCTGACATTGAATGTTCATAGCCAGATGTCTTTTATTGCAATTTTAACATCACTTTTGGAGGACGCCTTCCTTAATCAAATACTATTGCCTTTAAAGATTAGTGTTCACAGTCTAATCATGCTGCGCTTAGCTTAATTTGCTTTGCTATGGACTCATTAAATTCTTGCTTTTGGTCAGAAACCCTACCATGGCTTGGCAGAGGAACAGGAAATCTCTTCTCCATGCTGCAGGGTTGTGACTGCTCTTTCATTTTAACCCATTGGCTGGAGGGTGCTGCAGCAAATTACATCTGGGTCACCCTTTCCTTCCTATGTAAAGAGGTGACAACCCCTTAAAACACCTTGTCAACTATACAGTTGGAACAAGACAGAGAAAAATTATTCTAATGTCAAAAAAAACGTCAAAAATGTCCACAGAAAGTGTCTCATCACACACAATCAGCAGTAAAGTGTATTTTGATTGCTGGATGAGCAATTGTCTGGCACTAGCTCTAACTGGACTCCCCTTGCGCTGTCATGCTCTTCATGTGCAGCTGAACTGAACTAAGAAAAAAGTCAAACTCTTCCTTATCTTTGGTATCTTCCAAGAAAGCCTATTTGAATCCTCAACCAGAAAGGTGTGAAACTGGCTTTTGGAGAGGATAGCAAATCCAGTCTGACCAGCACTGACAAGGGTGTCTCATGGTAGGATAACCAATACAGCTGTTACAATAAGATGAGTTTTTTATTATTCAGAGATATACCAGTCACAGGCAAGACCCACAGGCACATGTGAAGAGTCAGTAGAACAGGCAGAGCTACACTTTTAGCAACAAACCTTAAAATAGTTCGCTTTACCACACTGATGCACCCAGGACTTTTGATAGTATAGCTGTGTTCTGGACATGCAGGACAGTGTGTTCATATGTCTTTCCATTTTCTGTACTATTCAATGTATTACAGAGGCACTAATTTAGAAGTAATCTGTACGTATTGGCAAGGAACTACTACTGCCTGAAATGCCAATTTTGCTCCTCTAAATGGAGCAAATGCAGCATAAGTTCTCTCTACATGAGATGGATTGCCTGAGACCTTTATTGGCAAACTTAGTGGATGAGGACACTATGGGAAGCGACACTTTGGACAAATGGATCATGACTTTAAAGAAAAGTATGATAGAATACTTAAGAGATTTTTGTATCACTAAAACCCTCATTATTTGCTATTCTGGACTATTTTTCTTTACAGAATTTAACTGCATAAAATGTTTGCTGCTAATTCTGAATTCTCATTTTAATTCAAGTATTTTATGAAAATTTTCTCCATGATTATTTGTTCATTAATACAAATATGTTATGAAAGATTTTTCTTTATTCATGATGCATTTGCTAAAACTGCAATCATATCCTTTTATTAACTTTTGAATTATGATAGAGAGAACACACTATTAACTTGAACTTTGCAACATTTGACCCTGAGCTGTATTATCCCAATAGTAGTTTGATTCATTGGTTTCTGCATGAAGCAAAACTCTCTTAGGGAGTCAAGGTGGATTTGCTTAGGTAAAACCTGTGATATTTTTCTCTACTGGAAAAGGAATACAATTAGAGAAATACATGTTTAGAAGGACAAAGTGCTTTCAAAAAGCATAGGTAATATCCTACTAACAAAGCAACATAGTGGGTACTCAACTCTGAATATTTCTTTTTAAAATTCAGAAAAATTAATAAGAATTTTTAATTAAGAATTACTAAGAATTAATTAAGAATAAAAAGAATTATTTTTAAAATTAGGAAGTATTATGAAAAACAATTTCTTTCACTAGTTTGTACCTCCAGTATTATTTATTCTTTAAAGATTTAACTTGCTGGACTTCTAGTCTACTGTTGGAGGTTTGATGTGTCCAGCTATCCTAGATGAAGATCCTCCATCTAGTCATCAATTACAGACGTTAATTGGGGTGGGGGATACATCACTAATCAGTTGCAGAAACGTCCTACACAGGGAAACAAATAGATGAGTAAGATCTTGAGATCGTTACTAGTGGTAAATGTTGTTCTGTTAAGTATTTGCATATATATGATGGAAAATTGCTTGGGTTTTTTTGGATTTGTCTTTTCAGTTTTTCTGGGTTTGGGTTTTTATTGCTTTTCAGCAGTAAAAAAAAAAAAAAAAACAAAGAAAAAAAAGAACTGCATTTGAACAAGAGTAACTGAAGGGAGAAGCAAAAAACTTTTTTTCTATTTTTTTTTTTTTTTGCTGTTGCATGACAATGCAAGCAGGAATTACTACTTTAAAAAAAAATATCTGCTGGTGTGTGCTTCCTGTTCCAGTTTGTTTAGTCACAAGTCTGAATTAGATCTCTCTGTTGGTTGGTTTCGTTTACTATAAACAGGTCTTGTGCTTTGTTTCAATACATCAAAGCCCATACCCAGGCACAGACAGGTAATGTAAAAGGGAGTGAGAAAGTTTACAGTCTTGCTTCATTGTTTCTTTAAGCCTTCCAGACAACGGTCAGAGGGATCACCCGGAGGTTAAAAGACGGCTTGGTTGATGTTTGGTTGGTTTGGTTTTTTTTTGTTTTGGTGGGGTTTTTTATAAGCTGGTTTATCTTTTTTCCTTTTCTAGAAACCACATGTAACTTTAGGTCAGAAAAGTGTAAAATGTGGCACTTCTTTAACCAGAGTTACCACTGCCTTGGGGTAACTGAATCAGGCAAAGGTATAGGCTCCTCTCCCTGCTATGCTGATGCCGGTGATGATGTCCTTCAGGTGAGTACCAGAGGTTTATTTTCTTTACAAATATCTATTTACCTGAAGGATGCAGATTGCTCAGAAGGGTATTTTCTCAAGACTGACACTGCCAAAAAAAAAACAACACTGGTTTAGCTCTTTAAAGAAAAATGGGAATCACTCCCTCTCACAGTATTTTGAGTAAAGGTGCTCTAAAAGTTTGCTTCTTTCCAGCCTTTGCGTCTCTCCAGGTTTCCCTCTCTCTTTTATTCCTTTCGTTCTTCTTCTTTGGTTTTCCTTTTTTTTTTTTTTTTTTTTTTTTTTTTTTCTCTTTTTTTTTTTTCTTTTTTATCTTTTTTTTTTAATCTGCCCTCTTAAAACAACAGGAATGCTGTACTGGCCCTCAGCCAGCCGAAGCTCAGCAAGCAGGGTAAAATTTCAGTTCAGATTTACGGGAAGGTGTTGGGAGTAAAAATCTGGTTTGGTGAGTTTAAGGCAGGGAGTAGTCAAGAGACAACCTTGCTACTGTGAATGAGGAGAGAGAGAGAGGAGGAAGGGGGGAGGACTATAATAAAACCCACCCAGGCTGTGGATTACAGACCAATTTTTCCCCTGTCCGAGTTTCCGTGCGCGTTCCTGAGCTCTTGCAGCCTTATCGAGTTTGTAGGCAGAAAGTCGGGTCTGGGGTGGAAGAGCTGCGCGGTGCCGGCAGGGAGCTCAGCGACCCCGCTCAGCGCCCTGGAATGTGCGGCTTAGGGCAGGGGCGAGCAGGGGCTTTGGCTTAGCTGGTACTAATTGCAAGTTTTAGTGCTCAAAAACTCTGTAAAAAAAAAAAAAGAGCCAAGAGAGGGGGTTAACGTTGGGAGAGCTGGAGAGCTGTTGCTCCAAGCAGCAGTGCAAGGAGTTGCTCAACTCTCATTGAGCAGCGCGATAGGAAGGACAATGCGTTAGGTCGCTGCCCCAAAACGTTGCCGCTGCTGCGAATGGTGCTGGGCGCTGAGGTGGGCTCCAGGTAGGTACTGTCGCTTTTCGGTTTGCTCCGCACTCGTTCTGTCCTTACCTGAGGATTGGATTGTCCTTTACTCTTCTGTGATTGGGTTGACAATGTAAGCAAACAGAAGTTCACTCAGAAAACACATTTAAAAGTATTTTTAGGGGGGGAAGGCAAATGGAGAGGACTGCAGAAGTTCTTGGTGAAGTTTTGTTGACTCTTTCCAAGTGACAGATTTCTGATGATTCTGAAGACAGCTGAGAGATGAGAGGCAGAAGCAGGTATTAAATAAGGATAGAGTGAGAAGTGATTTGCAGATCTGAGAGTTTTAGATTAAAAGATGTATATTTTTCCCTGTCAAAGAAGAACCACGGCTGGATGTGCCTAATGTCTGTGGATACAATTTCGGAAGGAGTATTTTGTTTGTATAGCTGCTTCTTTTTGAACATTTAAAATACTGTAGTTTATACAGAACACAGATCGGTGGTACAAGTGACAGGGAAGTGACAAGAGGGCTCTGAGGCTGCTCTCTGCCAGTCTGTTATAGACATTAGCATAAGAATGGAATCTTATATGTGAAAAGTTTCTGAAGACCATTTAAAATCCATGTATCTATCAGGAGGTTAAGCATCTTCTTCATGCTGAGGTATGTGTGATTAGATGAGAAATACCAGGTCTCCTTATTCACAATAAAAGAAATAGCAGATTTTTTTTATTTATTTTTTTTATTTTAGAGGTAAGGCTACACAGCTCATTTCTTCTTAGGAATGTAAAAGAAAACTCTGAGCTAAAGCCAAACTATTGTAGTAGTTAAAGATGGGCTGGGACCTAACAGGTCGCAAAATCCCTCCTAAATATTATCAGCTCAACTGGGCTGACCTGGCAAAGGGCAGGAGCATCAGACCAGGCTGAAATGAGACGCCTTAGGCTAACGCAAGTTGAGTATCGGTGCTCTTATGTGCCTCCTAGACTTTGCAAATGATAATTTGGACAAGCCTGCAATTATTCTTTACCAGTCGGGCCGAGTTCACATGATGCGAGAGGGGGAACTGGGTTCGTTTCGCAAGCGCGGCGGCCCCGGGAGGCCGCGGGACGGAGCGGGGGCTGCGCCCTGGACCCCGCACCGCAGGTGCCGGGCCAGAGGGGGCGAGAGGTCACAGGAGGTGTTAAGCGGAGCCTGGTATACAGCTGGAAAACTGGAAAGCAGCATGTACTCTCAGAGAGCAAGGGGAGATAACGCCAGGAATGGGCCGCTTGGTGTCCGGCAGACTCGAAGCTAAAGCTAACAGACTGCTGTCTGGGAGATAAACCAAGAGACAAACATTCATTTTGCACATTCGTTCTCTCTCTCCCCACTCCTCGGCATATTCCCGTCCTGGGAGAGGTTGCTCTCCTGGCTTGTTTCAGAGCTGTGCATCCTGCTGGGAGCCGAGGGCAGCTGCTCCCATCTCGTCTCCTCGCTCGGGGAGAACCTAGCTCCCTCCCCTGCTTTTGGGGGTCTGACCTCTTCTGAGACACATACTAAGAATTGTTAGGGAAATATTTGGAGTTGACTGGCATGTAAATAGGGTTGTTAATAATTTCTGAGTGTCCCTGCTACAGCTGGGGATGCAAAATCTTTGTTTGAAACTTTAGAAAGTAAAGAAATGAGCTGCCTTCAATACAACAGATTTTAAAAACATTGAAAACCTTGGAATAAAAGTATGTAATATAAGCAGTGGAGATGGTAGAGCTTGCAGGGAATACTGTTTCTATGGCATTTTGGTCTGAAACCTTGACCTTGTGTGGCCCATGCCTGGCTGGCTTCAGAGGGCTACCCCTGGCATTGGGGTCTGCTTTTGCAGCTTCCCACATTTTGGAATTTTGGTTTTCTCCACATGGCAGAACCCCTTCACTTTGAGCTCTGTGAAATGTTACACCCTCTTATGTGAAAGCTGTGGCACCATCTGACAGAAGGCAGAGGGTTGTTTTTTTTTTGCTTGTTAGGATATATTTTTCCACTGTCAGCTCTTTCCCCCTGTAAAAATTAAGATCACTTGGGTGATAGATGTCAATTCTTGCTTCTACCATCATAGGCTTTTAGTGGCTCTGACAACAAATGAAGTTGATTTGTATGGTCATAAGTGAATACTGAATTCCTGGGTTCATTGGGTTGGCAATGCCATAGTCAAAATTTATTAATATCCTACAGCTAGAGAAGAAGATCTAGGGGTTACTCTGGAGTGGATATGTGAGTACCCATTGGTTTACCATAGGAGCCTACAGCACTGTTTGAGTGACAAACTCCAGCAGATATTATACAACACCTGTAGGTGAAAAAAACCCATAATCTTGGCTTTTTAATTCAAACTGCTGGCCCTGATCATATGTGCATAGCCTCCCAAAACAACATTGCTCTGTTTTATTGAGAAATTTAGTAGGGGCAAGTATATGCTCTTTGTGAAGAAACGTTGCCACATCCTGTTCCTGTTGAAAAAAAAAAATCAATTACTTGGATGAACAAAAAGATCAAGTTTGCTTTGTAGCAAGGAAGCAGATCTGACAGATTAACTACGAAGAGTCTATCTCCATGCCTGTATATAGGTGTGTGTAGTTGCCTTTTTTGTCAAGAAGTTGAAATCTCCAAATTGCTGATGACCTAAGCTTGCAAATCCTTTATTAAATTGTAGTCACTTTAGAATTTGTTTCATATGGGGATTTTTAAGTGCAATTTTCAAGGTTGTAAAATGAATCCTGTGAATGGAACATTTTTATAGGCTCCTTTAGCAGAAGGAAGGGCTCTGACCTTTATCTTTTCAGTATGAGACCTAAAATAATATTTCTTTCTGCTGTTGTAATTTTTTTCAATAAAATGCTTCTGGGTACACCTAGCTCTTGCCAAGATCAGGAACATCTCAGTAGCCTTGCTGAGACAATGCAGGCTTTGTATAGCTATGGCTGGTAGGGTTTTGGTGACACAGTAAACTCAACAGAGCAAAGCAACTTCTTAGTAACTGCTAAGCTGACTACCAGATATTTGAGGACATTTTTTGACCTTTTGAGTCTTCTATTTGCCATAATCACAAGCAAGATTTTATTTGAAAAGGAGAGAGAGATTTCTGATATTTTTAACGTGTGTTTTACATACTAAGAGTCTGGATGTTATCTTTCACCTAGCTAGGTCATAAAGCTGAGACAAAATCAGCACAGTCATGCTTATTTATCATGAGATAGAAAGAAACTACAAATGCACAAGAATCCTCAACCAATGATGAGACAACAGAAACTTTCATCTGTTTCCAAAGGGGGAATGGCTTAACCAACCACTGACAACCAAAATGCTTTCTATTATATTTGCCAATGTGAGGGCCATTGGGAGGTTTACTCTGGAGAAGCAAAATGCCAAGTGATGTAGCTCAGGGTTTGCATTCATGTTTTGGCCTTTTGAGTACCCAATGGATGGGCTTGAGTTTTGCCTTTGAAATAAACTGAAATACTTCCTCTGCATTTTTATCTTTTATTAAAGAAACTTAGTAAGCTCCACCACAAGTCAGGGTGTAGGTTGAGTTTCAACAAGTTGAGTTCTCAGTAACATTCAAGATGCCATTAATGATTGCTGTGTCATAGACCTGGGATTCCTGACCTGGGTGTTTCTGCTGTGTGTGTACCTGCTCTGCAGGCAGAGCAGAAGGACTGTCACTGCCATGTGGGGTTTATGCATGAAATACCCGGTGAGAGGCAAGAGATGGATTAAATGTGGGTGGAGCACAAGGAAGTGGTGAGGGGGTCAGCTGGGTACAGAGTGAGCACAGCATGCCAGCAGACTGGCTGTTGTTGCACTATTTCAGCAGCAAGAGAAAGATTTTTGAAGGAATTTAGGAGAGGTGAGCAAAGTTCCTCTGCAGTTGTGACCAGGGAGGTAGTCCAAGGGAGGAATTATGAGGGAAAACAGAAAGGCACTTGTTGGGAAGCATAAAGCGGGTGTTCAAAAGCTCCAAAAGGCACTCATTTGTGCTTTTCAGCTCTGCCTGCCTCTGCAAGCGCTGTGCATAAGGACACCTTTTATTTTACTTGTTAGAGAATGGAAAGATGGTCAACAGGAGCACAAAAAAAGAATGGCACACTCAAAGCTATGAAAATGACCCTTGAAATAGTATTTTGAAGATGAAACAGTGGATCAAGATTGTAGATCAACAGCAGATCAGTTATAAAAGCAGAAGAAAGAATGTTGCCATTAATGAGCTAATGTGAGGGTGAGACCCCAGAGAAGTGTCTAAGCTATAAGGGCAGATAGAATAGCCAATGTCTTTGACATGCAAGCAGAAAGCATCAACAGATCTTAGCTGTACCTTGAAAGCAAGGCTGCACAAATAAACATTGTGCCCTTCCTGCAAACAGAGAGAAATGGTCGCTGTGGAGAGAAAAGGGACTTTGGGTATCCCTTGAGTGTGGGGGTATTAGAGACTCTGTTTAATCCATGCTGAGCTGGAAGCAATGGCTAGTCTTTCACTCTTTCTATCAGAAAAACTGGGTTAGGGGCATTGGCTGGACTGGATATTGTGAGGAAGCAAATTGAAGGAAGTGGAAATGTAGGGAGAGTTTGCAATTTAACTTGGTGGAAAGATAAGGGTTAAAAGCAAAAGAAAAAGCATCAGGGTTGATGGAGTGGAAATCACAGAAAGGCTGAATGGTGGGACATAATGGGGGAGGCTAATGGATGGTGCTGAATGGGACCACTTGAATGGTTAGTGCAGGGAAAATTCAGCAGTAGAGAGCCTCGAGCCTGAACAGTGCATGGCAAATAAACAGGTTTGTCTAAATAAACAGGCTTTTTGTTGTTGTTGTTCCTGTGTTGTTGTTGGGTTTTTTTTGGGGGGAAGGGGGAAGCGGGGGTTATTTTGGTGTTTTTTTAGGAAAAGGAAAAGATCCAAGCAGCAGAGAATGGAATAGGTGAGATGGATACAGCATGACGGGGGGGTGATATGGGTCATCAGCATAAATCAGCAACAGTGAAAAGAGAAAAATGGAGAATCAAAACTGGAAGAGGAAGGTGATGGACTTGGAGGAAGGGGAGGCATCTGCTGTGAAGGGAAGGGAGGAAATGAGAATTGAGGGATCCTTGAAAAGAGAAGGAGGAGGAGGGATAGAGCAGAGAAAATGTCAACTCACTGAGTCTGATCCCAGTTACAGAAAATGTGAGACAGAGGTACTTCATTAGGGTTTGAAAGCCATGCTCAAGATTTCAGAACCTGTAAGGAGGGAAGTATGAAGAGACTGTGGCTAACAGGTCTTTAAAGCTGAAGGGTGTGCTGGGGTGACAAACAGGTCATGAGGACTGAGCATCAGGGTGCAGCTGAGGGAACTCTCCAGCTTGGGAAGGGAGTAAGAGCCAGAGCTGGGAAAAAAGGCATGAAAGACAAGGGGAGAAGACGGAGTCAAACATGAACATGCACGCAGGGACATGTCCTACAGATGTTTCTGCAACAAAAGAGTGCATTCAGCTCACCTCAATAAAATATTAACATTATTACCATGACTTGAGGCCATGTCCACGTCATGTGCATGCTTCTGGCAGTAAAATTTCTGTTGACTGTGTATGCTGAAATTCCACCGGAGTTCATAAACTGCTATCCATATCCTAATGTGAGTGCTAGTCCCCACAGGAGGCATTTCACTGTCATTAGTATTTCCTTAAAGGTAGCACTAATACAGTGCCTGAAGCTCACAGGAGCATAGTCACAGGTAAAGCTGCAAGCAGAGGTAGACTTAGTGGGTCAGTGTATTCAAACTTTTGGGAATATCGTACAGTCTGTGGCTCTGGAAGAGGGATTCTGCCCTTGGCTTCTTGGCCTCATGAAGAAAAGACACTGACTTGCTAAGAGCACACGTTCAGTGGATAGTAAGCTGGAGGCACCCCAGTCTGGGTCAAGGAGATCTGAACATGCTTGTTGTTGCTGCCGTGTGTGGTGTCTTAGTCAGTGTTTACGAAGTGAATGGGAAGAGGAGATGCTGCTGACAAGGTTGTCTGCTCACTCTGAGAACCCAGGCCCAGGGTGGCTGCAGACATACCCAGAGGCGTTGCACAACCCCAGGGCCCAGAAGCAAGCTTCAACCTGGGCATGGCCCTAACAGGCCACAGTTGTCCTGCAAGGAAGGGAAAAAAAGTGATTTTCATAGAGGATAATTGTATTGAGCAATAATAAACAAAAAGGCTTCTACATGCTTCTTACACATACTGAAGTTCAAAGTCTCAACTTACCTGTGTGAGTCACAGGTCAGACATGTGGGTGTAGAATAAATCTTCCTAAGCACCACAGGGGTGTCAAGGGGTGTCTGGGATGTCAGGAGAGTGCCCTGCCTCCTGTGGTGTATGATCAGTGGGAACAGGGTCCAAGACAGGCAACAGTTCCTGAACACTCCTGTGACTGTGCTGCTCTGCTCCTCTCTGCCTTGTAATGTGCCAGCCTGTGGCCCCTGGAGCCCCCACTGATGTTGGAAGGTCTTTTCTCTGACCTATGTTTTGTCACAGGTGGTTGCAGGTCCTTGTTGCAGAGACCATGGTCAGTCTTTATTTCTCCAGAAAGCTCTGGTTTTCTGCAGGTAGTTGTCTGCAAGCCTACATTTCTGGTAAGCAACAAGACAGACTGGCAAACAGTTTCAGTTTTTACTGTCTGCTGACCTTATGAGTCTAAGTAAGAAAATTCCTGTTGAAATTCCTGTGCAAATTCCTGACCATTCCCATGGCCACCTGTCTCGGTGAAAGTTTATCAGGTCACTGTCTGGTTGATATATGGGGCTCTGTATAAAACCTGCAGCTCTGAGGGATGTGGAATGTATTGCCAGAAGCCCTGAGTAGGTGCGTTTAAGTATTGCTAAACTGGAGGCACTGGTGGCCTTGTCTGTTGGCTTTTGTATCAATGAAAAAAGCCCAGGGAAAGTATTTTTCTCATAGAGCAGTTCCAGGGACTTCCCACCTTCCCCCCTCCACCTCCTCACCATCCCCCTGAGTCCGTCCCCCCCCACCTTTCCCATCTAGAGCATTATCTGGAGTTTTAACAGCATCTTTTTGATTCCTTTCATCTCCTAAAGATGAGTTTGTGGTGGTGTGCTAGTGGTAAGAAAGGCACCCTTAAAAGATGTTAGGGATTTGAAAGGCATTATCTGTGATTCCGCTGGCCCCTGGGCTATGGGATTGCTGAGAACAGGTTGCTGCCACTGTTGTGGTGTCCATCCCACTGGCCTTTACCAAGGAAACTGAAATATGAGCCAGATCCTGGCATTTGCATTTGTAGATAGTTGATCTTTAAAAAAAAATTATTTATATTTGTATAATTATATAAATATATAAACAGTACATTCATTGTAGGTATCCATATAAATCAGTCTGTCCGTTACCATATTTACTTCTCTTTCAGGGGGATGATCTCAATGGGATCATTTTCCCCCACTGTGCCATAGTTTCCCCACTGAGAGACAGGAAGTATGTGTTTTTTTCCTCTCCTCCTGTGATACACTAGAAATACACTCTTGAGGAGTGCCACAAGAGACAAGTAGTTAAAGAATATACTGCATATATAGAAGAGGTAATAGGGATGTACCTTATTCTATCATGAAGCATCTCTCCCTCTATGTTTTCCAACTGACACAACAGGTTTTTATCTAAATAAATAAGTTGTGTAAAAAATACAGGGTGTCCAAAGAAAATTAATGCAAAACTGCTGATGGTGCAGTCTGCTTACCTGTAATAAACCTAATTTTATGAAAAATACCATGTATCTGTAAGCCTAGAAGGTTAGGTCTGCAATAAAGCTTCATACTGGTAATAATGAAAATCAGTTAAAGACTACAGCTCTGTGAATGCTGCTGGTACCCAAAACAGGCACTGCGCAGGGGATTTGAAAGCCAGATGTAAGTTCATAGTAACTTTGGACGCACCTTCATGGTTTTAATACATAGGCAACCTGTATGTTCTCTTTTTCTTGTACTCCAAAGTAATCAGAAAGGATCCTGCTGCAGTTTGGGAGCTGTAATCGTGCCACTTCAGGGTGGATATGAGGCTATCTGTCCCCTGTGCCCTAGGAATACCCACAAACAGGTTGGACAAGCCCTTTCCAGAGCTGAGGCCAGTGCAAAGAGGATTAGATAGGCTTGCTAGTTGCTGTTGTGCAAGTTTCTTTCAGAGTTCTGTGTTCAAAGCAAAACTTGGCCAAAGCCACAGAATCAAAACTCCTCTGTGGCTGAACTCCATCCATATGGTGCAATACGGCCACCAGGAGCACTTACTGCTCGCTCACCACTTCCCTATCCTCTGATGTTCACCTTCATCTTCTGACACTGGCGCCAGTTTCTGGGACCTTCACACTCTCCACTGGCTCTGTCTGTGTCAATCAGTGAGTTTGGGTCCGTGGTCGGGGATCCCAGCACAGGATGCACGTTTGCAAGGATGCAAAGTGAGTGGTCTATGGAGCACCAAGGTTTATATAAGCTGGTTCAGAGCATTAGACAGCTGGATGCAGAGATGCTGAGACCATGGAAAAGCAGAAGGGATGAACTCCCTACCTGCCAACATCAGGAGCTTTGAATGACAGTCAAGGGGAAGGAACCAGGCTTTCATATTCACTGCATGTCCACATTGTTTGAATCTGGGTTCCAGCCACCAAAGCACGGGAAGGGCTTATCTTCTGCCTGACCTCTGACAAGCAGGCACTGCTTCTGTGTCTTCTTAATCAAGCACTGTGACAGGGACAATGTGAGATGAACAGCATTTTGTTGTTCCTTCTATAGATCCAAACCACTTCTATCACATCTTCTCTTCATCTAATCTTTTTGGTTTCATGTTGCAATCCTTGCTGTGCTTCCCTATTTCCAAATCAAAGCACGATCTTTCTGCAAAAAAATCTGAAAGCTGTCTCTATTTTGAAACGTGGCCTGGTTTAAACAAAGAACATCAGGTGGTGGTTAACTCATCCGTTTGTTAATCCTTACCTGGAAAGTAACTGATGCCAAAATCATTGCTTTCTTAAAGCTCTTGCAAATGTCAATCATCATTTAGTGAAGGTTCCTTCTGAATTCACATTTACTGTTGTATGCATATGTGCAATAAGGTGTAGAACAAACCAGGCAAGAAGTGAAAAGTATACGAATGACTGGTTTTGCAGGAAAAGCACCCGTATAAACTGAGGAAACCTGGGTTCACGTCCCTGCCTTTCCACAGAAAATTACATGCCCAAGTTAACAATGGCACAGTCAAGTGGGTTGTTTCTGGTTGCTGTGGATATCCGTTTTGTGGTTACTGGTCTCTGTCGGTATAGCTGAACATCCCATAGGGTTGTGACACCTTGTAGCAGGATCTGCTATGACCAAACTGTGGGGAGCTTTGGCAAATCTCAGGGATTTTTCTGTGTTTGGCTTATGCCTCCATTTTGATAGGCTTGGACAGTTGTGTATGGGCAGTTGTGCTGTAAGAGCCTTGGGAAAGGATGAGGGAAGGTGCCAATCACAGCTGGACATATAACCCAAAACTCTGGCAGCCCATGGGCTCCTTTTCTCACCCACCCTTCCTACACTATCCTCAGCATCCCCACAGCCCTGGGGTGAGGGGGACTCTGGGAAGCACTGCTGGTGTTTTATGGGTCTTTGTAACCACTAATAGCACAAGCTGACAAGGAACTGCCCAACCGGCTGCATTTCATGATCCAACTGCGTCCCTGTGAAGTGAGAGTGAGGTCCCACTGCCAGAGCAGTGAGCAATACTTGCTGTGAAAATGCATGGATGGGGGAAAGCCATGAGTCCCCAGGGTGCAGGTGGTGATAAGTCCCAGTTTTCTGCTTCAAATCACTGGTTTTGGAAAAGCAGTTTGAAATGCATGACTAAAGGACCTGTAGCTTTAGTGTTAATAAATAGATATAACTGTTGTAGCCCACTGTGGAAAAAAACTGCACACAATATAACCTACAGAGATCTGGGACTGTAACTGCTCCAAGTGCATGAAACTTTACATCCAAAAGTTCCCGTTGTACAAGCAAGTGTAAAAGGAGGAAGACAGAGCAACTCAGGTTAGTCAGGATGTCCTGCATTTTCTAGTAGGAGAGTATTTCCATTTGTTCATAATTTTGCAAAGCTTTAATTCCCTGCATTGAAACATTGCATGGCAAAATATCTGCCTGGGGCCTGTGAATTGTTCTTCATTTTCCTGGATAGAGGCCCAGGAGTCTCTTAGCCTAAAATGTTTTGACTGTTTCTGAAAATCAAAGTTAGAGAATTTGCTTTTTTCAAACCTTTGCAACCTCTTCCTAGGACGGTGACTTGACCTCAAGTCGCTCTTGTGCAGGGGCACCCAGGTCTAAGCAGGATATAAACCTTTGAAAATCAGTTTCCATGTGTTTAGTAGAAACTTCAACTTTTAACATCCAAGTCCCAGAAACTACTGTTCACACTGCCTATGCTCTGACCAAGACTTGATTTGCAGGTCTGGTGTGAGATTCCTGGGCTCTGTGCCCTGAGTTCAAGAACAGTATATAGGGCATCTAAAGGTAAAGCAAGCAAAAAACAGGTACTGGGGCTTGAGGCTCCAGAAGAGCAGGAAGGGAGGAGAAGTGAGAGAAGAGAGACATGGAGGTAGGAGAGGAAAGAAAACTATCTGCCTGGAAAAGCTGATGAAGAATCAGAAGGCTGATGGAAAGAGAGATTTGAGGGGATAACTTAAACTGTAGTGACTGAGAACTGGTGGTTGGGCAGGAAGACAGCACATTTGGGATCAAAGTCTGACACAGGGGGGCTGCAAACAGAGCCAGTCAGGCAGGGGGTCTCAGGGCTAGAGACAATGAGTGGAGGAAGGAAATGGTGTGAGTTTGGGGCACTGGTATTAGACAAGAGTAGGACCAGAAAGGGGTAGGTCATCCAAGGAGTCTGGACGAAGCCCAAACAAAAGTGCTTGGGGATGTGAATACAAGGCTGTTCTCCACTCCAACTTTCCCTTGGGAAGCCAGAAGGAGTCCCCCCGCCTCTTCCCTCTTGCTGCTGCTGCCTTGCCTCGGTCATTTACTGTTACTTTGTGAAACAGAAGTCCGTGCCCCCCTGGTGGCACACGCATCAGCAGGATGCCCCATGATGGAATTCGGGATTGGTTTTCAGTTTGCATCCTAAAAAAAGATACAGAGAAGCTTAGAAAACTGTGCAGTTATATCCTACTCATACAATTTATGAAGTGTGGAATTCAGATAGTGCCAGATTTATAGTCTGCACAATCCTAATTTGCCTTCTGGTATGTATTATTATAGTATGATCCTGGGTTTTTGACACATTCGGTACTGATTCTTGCCATATACCATGCATAAAAAGGAGGATGGTCAGTGGACTTTAAATATTTAATTTTTTTTTTCTTCTGCTGTTCATGTTCTTGTATTGCTTCGCTCTAAAGAGAGATTTATTACTCTTGGACTTTATAGTGGTGTTCATTGCTATAACATTTAAATACTTACAAACAGTAATAAGATAATCTGCACAACAACCATTTGATATTTATTTACTAAAAAAATAGGGACACGGGATATAAATTAAACAGTTTGCCATAGTTTTGACCATACAGTTTTGGATGCTAGGGCGAGGCACAGGTGAACTTGCTTAGATAAAGGCTATTTTCACTGAACAATATGCTTTAGGGTAAACAATCTCTAGCTACAGGCTTATGTCAAGCTAAGAGGTTATTTTGGGTGATCAGAAATACAATTATGCAAATAAGTTGATGTGTTATTTCCATGTTTTCAAAATAATGCAACCACATTTTTTTTGCTTTAGAATGAAATTTCATTTAAAAAATTTCACCAAATTTAAAAATAGAAATGGGGTAGAGAATCCAAAAATTAAATGTTTACCTTGAGGCAAAACAAATTACCTCCTTTTCTTGTTTTGTTTGCACTTCAGTTACCAGTATGAGTCAGTCACACTTCTTACCTCATGACTCTACTTTCCAGAAAACTGAGTTTTGCTTAAGATCCACATTTTCAAAGTGCATTTCCCAGCCAGTTCGTTTGCATTCTATGTGCTTGTTGCATCTGCAAGCAAATTGCAGACCAAAAAATGTCCCCATATGAAAACAAGGAACATGCAGTTGGTCACCATCTGTACAATGCTTGGTTCAAATGACTTGGCCAGTGATACACAGGATCCATGTGCAGGGTGAGGGCAGAAAGCTGTAATCAAGAGCCTCTTTATCTTCCTTAGCTGTGAGTTCCCTTTTCTCGAAGTGCATCAGATGCTGTGTCACCCTGTTGCCTCTGGCAGAATGTGGGGACAGCAGCCACCGTTGGTGCCTGAGTCCAGGTTCTCTGCAGGAGCAAGGCCACCCCCTATACTGCATGGAGAGCAAAGGAGGCCACTGTCTCCCATGAGGGTCTGGAGCAGTGTGAAATCCAGTTTTCAGCACCCATCTTCCAAATATGAAGTGCTCCAGGGAACCTCTGGTACTTCTCAGGGGAATCAGCATATTGTACCACTTGCTTTCCCATGCACAGGTCTGCAGGATACACCCAGACCCAGGCTGGCACCTTCACTTGGTGAAACATGGGAGTGAGGGAAGTGGTACCACCTGTCAGGTTGGAGGGTACCCAAGGAAAGCCATGCAATGCTTCAGTCCCTCCTGGGCTGTAGAGCTGTGTCAGGGTGCACCAGAGCAAGTGGCTGGGGTGGGGAAATGCCAGCTCCCTGCCACTGCATAGTCAGGGATCTGTGGGGCCAGGAGGAGAATGGGTGAATGACAAAAGGACCTCCTAAAAAAACAGAAGAAGAGTTTGCACCTCTAATAGGGGGCAAAGCATTTAAACTCTTCTCCTAACCCATCATGGTAGCAGTGTGTTCCCTTTCACGCGCCTGTGCCCATGCTCACCGGCACTCTCTGTTCTTGTGCAAGGTCACGGGCTCTGAGGAGGACCTGCAATACCTGATGATTGCTCTGTAACATATGATACTAACTTCTCAAAAAGTGAAGGATTGTCATTGTCATTTCATGTCTGTCCACTCCCCTGTTCATTTAACAGGACAATCATAGAAAATGCAAGCCACTCTCTTCTTATCTTCAAAGCTTTGCTCAGGTCTGCAGGTTGGCCTGGCTGCGTTGGCCAGATCGTATGTAGTTCCTTCTTCTCCCTGTGCTTCACTCTTGCTTTCCCACACTGACAAAACTACAGGCTATACCTGACCACCTTACTAGGAAAAGATCCTGATCTGCTGGCCAGATTTTGCCTGTCTAGACTGTATGTACAGTATGCTGATACAACAAACAGGGAAAACACAAGTCTGAATTTTTTTGTGGGCTATGGCAGCTTGTAGTAGTGACCATTCATCGGAAGCTTACAGCTACCTTCACTGTCCAATGGTGGCAGGGAGAGCCTGCGTCTACAGTGGTTATGGTCAATTACTTGAAACTGGTGAAAATCAGCATGTAGTTTTCTGGCTTTCAAAGCTGAACTGGCGCCAACCCGCTTGGAGATAACTTGCATTATTACTGTTGTACTTGAGCAGTGTTTTGGGTTTTTTTCCTTTGTATTCTCTCTGTTCAGACTTTAATTCAAAATTCCTTCTTTCCCTCTGTTTTGGTTACCCTGTGTCTTAGTGCTTAGAGATTTCCTGCCCATATATTGAAAGTTTTTAATGAAGAATTTCAGCAACACTCAGAGTTACCAGTAAAAGCCCTCTGCAGATTTTGACAGAAGGAGTTATATGAAATTACTTCTAATCTCTTTATCCTTGTCACACCACTCTGCTATGCAGTAATACAGCAAAGAATTTCCAGAAAGCGAAGATTGGAGACTTACAATACCTACCAACTTGGTTGAAAAAATAATTAATAAAGGAATTGAGAGGCGCATTCGATCTGCTGCTGTGTTAGCTGGGGGACAAAAGAGAGGAAAAGTGGGGAGAGAAGTCTGGAAAAAGTAAATGCTTTCTAAGGATTTTTTAAAAATTAAAAACTTGAGGCCAAGCAAGCTATTTCCCTCAAAAGTTTAGATCCTGTTCTGAAAGTTAGAAAATGAAGCATTTTGGTTGGCTTTATCATGGCAGCTATCTATGGCATGTTGTTAATCCCTGTTAGAGTGACAAAGCTGCAAAACAAATAACAGTATGTCCTTGAGTGCACCAGTTCTGTGCCTGACAGGTTTTCATTTTTCACCCCATTGCATAATGTTGGCATGCACAACCAGCACGTAGCGTATGAAATTGTCTGGGATGGGCTTGATCCTGCTTCCATTCAAATCAAGGGCAATACTCTTCCAGTTCTCAACAGAGGCAAGGTCATGGTGTGTGCTGGAGCTGATGGCAGCCCAACTGGGAAGCCAAGCAGCAATATTTTTGAATAGGTCAGCGGTCTCCCGCTCTGGTCCAATCCTACCTGCATCTGTGCTAGGACTTAGCATTTGAAGTCCTATAGCAACTAATGAGTTTTATCACTTGTCTGTTGTTTTCTCAGATTCATTTCCTTAAAAGAAAAAAAAAAAAGGAAAAAGAAACCCCAGCTATTATTTCCTCCTGAAATACACACATATAGAAAACAACAGATTGATTTTCTTGTACTCTGTGTTTGTCAGTCTTAGCCAAGCATTGTGTGTAGGCGTTATGTGATCTAAAAAATAAGGTGAAATGTGGGTGGGACTGAAAATGCAGTTGCTATTAGTCATCTGTTTATGCCATCATACACGTGTGATCATGCTGTGATCTTGTGCAGCAGCCTAGGAACCTACGGATTGCTTGAATCATCATTCTGTAAAAGGGCCAGGAAACATGCTATTTAATACTTCTACTAGATCAGCAAGATCCGTATATACTACATTTGTATTTCATAGCTACAGCCATCATCAGCCCACCCATGTGATGAAACATCAGCATAGAAATCCGTACCTGTACATTTTTCCTTATGATATGCAAATTCATCAGGATTCCAGCTAGGGTAAAGATATGTGTAAACAGCATACTTACCAAAAAGTGAAGATTTCGTAAAAATAGAACCATTTTTAAGTTCTGGTCAAGTTTGCAAAACAGTCTGATCTGTGTAAAAATAAAAATTCCAAGGAAAATATTTCCACTTTTCAATTCGAGCACTTTATGTGGAAATTGAAGAAACTTTTAAAGTGCTACAGAAAAAAATTAAACTGAAATTGACCTTTTTATTTGGTTAAGGAAAGCAAGTAAAAAGAATATTTGTTATTGTTTTTTCCAGGGTCAGCTTGTGATATAAACAAAAAAGGTTGTTTCTACACCTCTATTTTTGATACTTTCACTTTCCCAGAAGGAGTAAAGATGTGGCACTGGCCCTCGATTGCCAAGCCATCCTCAGCTGGTTAGAGTAGGGAGATTTTCCTTGGGAGTTCAATCCTGAATGTTCCTTCAACTCCATGAAAACTTACTTGTGATGGTAACAGATCATCCAAAAATATTAGGTATAGATCCCTTATCACGTTTTTGCAGGCTCAACCACATTCCTGCTTCCACAGAGAGCAGTTCTTCTAGCTGCAGGCAGGACAAACGTGTTACAGTGCTAATTATTTGATCATCTGCCTCAATATTTCCAGATGTAAAAGATTTCTTTGTTCTGGTTGTTATAGGAGGGGTTTGGTTTTTTATCTCTGCTGCCCATTAGCTACATCTCTGCTAGTAAATCAAACACGCCTAGAATCGCTCTCTGGCACAGAGGCTTGTTGCCTCCAGAGGAGGATGCTGTCTTGCCTGCCAAAACCAAATGACTGCAACCAAACTGTGTGCTAGGAACAATCCGGAGCTCACCCTAACTCCCAGCCTCTGCCTGGGAGAGTGATATCTGCCTTCTGGTTTGGGCAACTGGTATTTAAATGACATGGGTCCAAAGTGTGCCAGGGACGGTTCTGGACCTTACAAGGTGCAATTAGTTTCCAGCATCCAGGAAAGCTCACTGATGTGATTTGACTTCATTTACTTCTGTGGAGGTAGTTCTTACATCTCCTCCTTCCTTATTGGCACTGATCAGCACAACAGCCTTCTTTCAGAGGCTCCAAAATTAGGTGTATACTTATGTCCCCAAGCAAGGTATTTATGTTCAAATAAAAGTATAATTAGTGGTAGCAGGTGTTCTAGAATGAGGCTGGTAGGGGAGAACAGAGTCATCAAGATAAAAACCTGGGATTCATGGGATGTCTGCCCAGAAAGAAGCAGTGAAACAAGGCAGAATGACAGGTAGCAATAGATGCTGATGGAGAGGGCTGCTGGCTGCTGCTGAACCAAACAGTTTCACTGGGAGTAAAGTCAAGAATTTCTAAGCAGGCATAAGACACGAGTCTGTTTTCAAAGTGGGAGGAGGAGGCTGAAGGCTTTAATAGCATGGTTTTGGTGGGGTTTTTTTGTAGGGAGGAAACATTTGTTCAGCACAAATATACTGTTACTCTAACTTCAGTTTTCCCTAATCTATTCTTACTGGGGGTGCTATTGCAAGCAATTCCTTATCAGAAGAAGAAAACTGTTGACTTTTGATTCCCATGGAAACGCAAAAGAAGCTGATACTTTATAACTGAGACACCCCTGGAAGAACAGGGTAGCAAGTCATTGAGAGGCAATGACTTCTCAGCTGGTCAGTACAACAACAATGAGACTTGGCCAGTTTCCCAATTTAGTAGCAGACAATCCTTCTGATCGAACTGTGGAGTTGTGTTGTGCTTAGCCAGATTCTGGCACTACTGGTATATACCTGTACAGTCAATGGGCTATGGTAGTAAACCTACAAAATAACAGAAAATACCTACATTTCCTTTACAAGAAGAATACAGGAGATCAAGGCCAATTTTAGTTAATTCTGGTTTTGCCATCTGTTTGTAGAATAAATATATATTCCCCTGTTACATGGTAATATTGAATTCAAAGGAGCACTATTTCTGATGGGATATAACTGATTTAACAGTCATCTTTTGCTTCACAGATTAATTTTGTTATGCACTCCTTTCACTCCCACACACTAGGGTAGCATTTTTTAGAATTAACAGCAACAACTTTGTTTCTCAGTTATGTCTACTTTAACTAACATCTAATCCTCTTAGCTCTTATACCCTCACAAACAGGGATTTGTTTGGCTAAAAACTTTTCATTAGCCCAATCACATGGAGCAGGTATTTAACAACCCCAAGGCAAACCCATTTCAAACATCAGAGGTGTCTCTCCACTAGCTTGGGAGAGCTAATTCTAGGAGCCCTTTGCTGCAGGCTGCAGAACTTGAATAGCAAGGTCAATGAGTGGCTGGCACCCAGTTTTTCTACATAAGTGGGCAACATTCTTTAATGGTAATTTGCTGGCTTCAAACAGTGTTTTGTGATCCTTCACTAGCCCCTCGTCTCTGCTTTCCCTCCAAAGCTTGCAAAAGTCAAGCCAGCTCTGAAGAGAGGCAAGGATCTTCTCGTGGGATTGGTTAAATTGGTGAAGACCTGGCAGGTTACTGGAACAAATAAACACAGTAACAGACTGAGGATTGAACCTGCTGAACTTTTGATCTCAGTAATTTGAATCCAGAAGAAATATGGCTTGAGCAGCATACGGGTCCTAACCCAGGAAGCACGGGGTCACTGCTGCAGGACAGGCAGTCCTGGGGGGAAAATGCTGATGCCAACGGGACCTGTGCTCCTCTAGTGCATGAAGTCAATGAGAAAAAGAGTGGCTATCACAAAGTGGAAGAATGTACACCAGTGAAAAAGCAAGAGTAAAATGCTTGCATAATATGCTAAACACGTAATTATTAACTTGAGACTAGCTCTTCCACAGAATCAGGGCCATGCTGTGCAAAGCCAACCCATGAGCATTTAAGTGCTTCTAGGGTCCAAGCTGTTTCTCCAGCAGTCTCTCTCAGAGGGATCTTGTGGGGCTATGTAAAGCATTTAGCAGTGCTCCTCAAGCAGGTTTCTGGGGAAATAGGAGCAATATTGTGATTAGCTGAGACTACAGGGAAAGCCCATAAGTGGTGACACAGGGATATCACTTCACTGCACTTTTCCAGCAGTATTATCTTCCTCTGCTGTGTCTGCCACTGTGGAGTTTTTGAAACATCTGTGTTAGTAGAAGTAATGCTGACCAATTCACCCCATCGAGTGTACTGCCATGGAATTATTTTTGGCCTATTCTCACGTTACATTTGCTTTGGAGAATCTCAAAACATAGACATAATAAGTGAGAAATAATATCAGCATATCTTTCATTTAACTTTAAAGTTGCTGAGAGTTGAGCCCTCCACATCTATCCTTTACAGCTTGACTTTGCGATATCATGAGAGCTTTCCTGGGCAGCAGCTTTAATTGATTGCCAATTAATCTGAGGTATTTGATACATTTGTCCCAACATTCTCCACATAATTGTCCCTGGCTCCAGCTGCTCCTCTTTAGGAAGCCAGTGCTTACCCTCAGAGCCGGGTGGCCCTGCCTCAGCAGGGGAGCAGATGCCTGGAAGGCTTGCGTAGTGAGCAGGGCACAACGACCTTTGGGGATGCCTTAGCACCCACAGACCTGTGTGGAATATGGCTGGCCAAGCTGTTTTTACAGATGTGGTTATGATGAGCTGCCCCTGTTGTAAACAATGAAAAATGTCCTCCTGTCCCAGTATGGGAGGAAAACTGGGTAGCCACATGGTGTACATGTAAACAGAGGATGCCTGGTTTAAACATATTTGTCTGTGTTCTAGCTAGACATAAAATCAGTTTTTGAAGAAAATCATTCTGATGAATGGATGTAAAATCAATTGGAGGTGTATTGCCTGAACAAGACCTGCATGATCAGGCAGGATTTCCATTGCAGACCACTTACTGAGAGAAGTTAAAATAGCAAAAA
This sequence comes from Neopelma chrysocephalum, assembly GCF_003984885.1. NCBI lineage: Eukaryota > Metazoa > Chordata > Aves > Passeriformes > Pipridae > Neopelma > Neopelma chrysocephalum. The sequence continues at coordinate 15,149,879 of NW_020897731.1, read as the reverse complement.
CATGAAGTATTAGAAATTGTTCCTTAGGAAGCCAGCTTTTTTAAAAGTCTACTGACTGAGCTCATTTCCTAATTACTTTCAGAGGGCAACTGAAGAGCTTGCAGAGTCCAGTCAGTTGTTATTTGTCTCAGTAACATCGCATGCAGAATTTGCAGACAGCAATAAATATCTGAGTGCTTGCAGTGTTGATGATGTTCATATTATTAAAAAGTCCACTTTCTGTCTTACTTACAGCTAACTGAAAGCAAGCCATAAGCCAAATGAAAATGTGGCAGAATGATGTGATGGAAAGGAAACATGATGCCAGGTAGTATAATTGAAAGCTACTGAGTGCCTCTAAATAATGAGGGGATCTCTAGCTTTAGTAGCCCAAGTTTAGTAGACCAAGTAAAGCAAAATCTTGGTACTTCGCAGAATACTATGAAGAGAGTAATTGTGAGAAGAGATCAATTCAGCACTTACACACTGATGATTAAATATTTGGGGTCACTGGCCCACACCAAGCTTTGCGTGGCTGCTGTGCTCAGCATGCTCAATGTCCAACCAGTGAGTATGAAGTTTTGCAGCAAGGATGTGTAGGGACCCTGGGCAACAAGAACATTTTAGTAAATTCCCTAATCCCTTGGAAACAAGCACTGAAAACATACATGTGATACTCAGCTTTTGGCTGAGTAGGTCAGGCTCAGGCAGAGACCACTGTGGGGTATTTCTTTGATTCAGGTCTGTAAAATCCAGGGTGGTATGGAGTGAGTGAGTAGGATTGAGCTGTTCATGGTCTCTTCCAATGCAAGGGGTAGCAAGTGTTAGACAAAGCTTTAGGAGCCATTTTCAGAATAAAAGGGGACATTTCTTCATGCAGCAATACTGGAACTGTGAAATTCTTTCCCAAAGCATGTGACAGGTGCAGCAATTTTTTTCAGACACTCAAGGGAAGATTGGGCAAGTACTTGGAAGAGAGGTCCACCGCTGGGTAAACTAGATCAGGCTCAAGAAGTCCCCTAAGCTGAAAATGGTTGGAGGCTGGAAGAAGACTTGCAGGCAAGATCGCTTCTGTTCATGCTCTTTTTGCTATTCTGCAGGGATCAGATTGTGGTCACTGCTGCAGACAGGTTACTTGGCTACATGAGCCCCAAAAATCTGAAATAATAACATTGTTCCTGTATTTTTATTTGGATGGTGAGTCAATTGTGTACCAGTTTTCTGATGTGTAGATGAATTCAAGGTGTTTTTACTTCCATCTATACCTGAGCTGGAGGGGACAGCACTGCAAGGAGCAGTGGTACCACAGTACCTGTGGGGAAGCAGGTTATTCCCTCAGCCTACACCATGGCTATAGGTACTAGATGCGTAGGAAGATAGTAGGAGTAGGGCTCAGTGGCAAGAGCAGCATTGCATGGTGGTGTATTTTGCCTTGGGGTCCAGTAAGATGCAGGCTATGCTTTGCAAAGCCGTGCTGCCCACATGTGCAGTAGTGCTTCCAGTTATTTACACTAGGAAGGTTTTTTAACCCTGTTAAACTAGCCTGACAAGACTGATCTAGCCAAGAGCACCTTCTGCTCTCTGTCCTCTGCCCCATTTTGTCCTTCTTTTTGTGCACAGGAAGACTCAGAACTGAGCTCTGTGCTTTCCTATATGAAACTAAAATAATTTTTGAAAAGTTTGTGGGTTAACAAATGGCCCTGAGTTCTTCCCCTGTCCCTTAAATTAGTAAAACACACATCACAGCAATACAGCAAAACTTGTAGTGCCCTTGTGCTTGAGAACATAGAGCACAGAACATTGTACTCAGTAGTTTAAATTAACTTGCTTATCTTCAGACCACCAGAAAAAACAAGCATTATTTATCCCTCTCTTTTATACTGCAGCAATGATAAATACTTTGTTAAAGCATCAGTGCAATTTCATTGCCTTAAAGTCTGAAGCTGTGAGAAGGGGAAACTCTGACAAGCTGTTTCTGGCGCGCTGTGTTTTGCTGGTTTATCATCTGAGTGCCAGTGTGGCATAGTACAAGCAATATGTGTTATGAAATAAGAAAAAAATCACTCTTATATTCCTATTGCTTAGTAATTTAGAAAAAAATATTTAAATAAGCATTCTAAGATTTAAAAAATATAATAATTTTTATTTACAAACATTTTTTTAAAAAGTGATACTGCGGTTTTTGTGCACACATACACACACAAAATCATAAGCATTGTGTCAAATGTGAGCACAGATACATGTCATCATAAGCTGTGAGTTTTCCTGCTGTGGCTGCAGGCAGTTAAGGCATGTTTTCATGCAGACTTTTTTTAGATCTGGACATACCTGTACTCTCTGGAATACAGGCTTTTATAAGAAGTTTTATAAGTGGTATCCGCATTGTTTAAGTTACATTAACTGCTATAGCATTTTTGGGGTTTGTCTCAGAGGGGATAAAGCAACTTATTCCTGATATTAGTCCCATTGCTTGAAGCTCTGCTGTGAAGCCCTCGGATAAGAAGCACAGTATAAGAATGTATCTGAAATAGTACAGCTACCTTGACTCTGTTAAAGCAAATTTAGCATAATTCTACTAAAGAATCCAGACTCATTAGGCTAAAAGAATTTTTCTCAAATCATAATCTGATATCCCAGAGAACTCAGTGGATTCTGACTGATATGTTAATTTACATGACTGAGCATGATATCGGGTTTTTTATGTTAGAAATGCAGGTATTTAACTTGAACATTCCTTCAGCATCTTATTCACAAGGCAAAAAAGATCTCGGAGTCACAGGTTTCTAAAACAATGTCACCAATACTATGAAAGGGTTGAATCCTCTTTTTGAGTGACTGCCATAGTCCCACTGTCTCCTTCTTCACTCAATTGGAATGAAATCAGTAGAAAATTTAGTTTCTATATCTCAGGGATATGTGCTTTTGATGAGGCTGTGAGAATTCCTCTCATCCTCTCTGGAACATCATTTATCTTCTTTCCTTCCTTGCATATACTACTTCATTTGGGCCTACAGATGGCAAGGGAGGGATTTTAGCAGAATTAAGGCAATACAACACCCTTGCCTCCATTTCCAGTTATCGTATAGAAGGAACAGAGCCTCTAGGACTAAACAGACATGGATTCCCTGTGTTGGCTTATCCCATACAGCACTCAAGGGATGTCTCAATGAGACACATTAGACTGTTTGCTCACTAGAAATAAATTCCCTTAGAATACCCACCAACAGCTCTGGTGGCTGCAGAAGTCCAGAAGCTTTCAGAGCTCCTGACAACCAACACCATCATGAGTAGTGAAGGGATGGAGTGAGCTCTGTGTAAACAGTGGCAATTCCTCAGTACAACTCTGGGGTTTTATATCCATCTCTCCTTTGCTTCTCCCCCTCAGAAATACAGCATCACAGGTTGCAGATCTGCACACCAAAGGAACTATGAGCTACCATTTTATTTTCTTTTCCTTAATGAAGAGTGCAATCAGCAAGATGCTAACACCCAAAACATTGACTAACATGCTGATGAAAATGAAGTTTCAACAAGTCTTAGATCATGTGCCATTTTTTGCAAAAGATCACTACAGGCTCTGCCACCCAGTCCACAGACTGATTCACAGTCTGGAATTTTAGGCTCATTTACAGTGTGATCCCATAGGTTTATATTCATCAACGTTCTGCCTGGTGCATGTTTTTAGTGAGCTTAGTACTGTAAACTGATGATTTACTTAACTGTAAGCCAATGAAATTCTGTTCAACCTACCAATGAAGTAGCATCAACCAAGAACTAGAAATGAGCTCAGTAACTGGGATTCAATCAGTAACTGAGCAGTAGCATCCATTATAATAGCATCTAAGTATCAAATGTGCACATGAAGAATATTAGCAAATCCAAAAGGTGCAATTTTTCCTCTGTCTGTGCTTCTGTTTATTTAGATTGGCTGAGTTGCCCTCACTTGTTTTTATCTAGGAGTGATGGTGTTCCAACATGCCACTGCCTTCATTCCTGAGAGAGGCCTGTCGTGAAGAAACACCTTACCTTTCCCTGAATGTGTTGGGGTTACAGCTCAGCCCAGCTGGGCTGGCAGGCACTCCCCAGCTACTGCCTGCTCTCCCAACCTTCTCCCGGCCATGCTGGAAGCAAACACTGGGGTGGGAGACAGTCACAAGAGATCTGCCTGGTGGCAGGCTCTCAAGTCCAGCTCTTGAACCAGTGCCCCAGCCTAGACATGAGCTTGCAGAGAGCAGTGAGGCTGGTCAGAGGCAGTGCCAGCTGGGAGGGCAGGCTCGTGCCAGCTATGTGCTGTACCTCTGCAAAAGACACTGCAACAGCAAGTGGCTCCAACAGACCCAGCGTCTTGCAGGAGATAATTTATTGCTTTTAATGAAGCAAATATAAGTGGCAAATAAGAAACCTTCAGATGCAGCCTTGGCTGGCCCCAAACCAGACACAACAGAGACGTTGCTCTCTATTGTGTTGGACCTGTTCTTGTCCTTTGCAATTCTTTGCTTTTATGCAGTCTCATGCCCCTGCTGCCAGCCTGAGCAATGAATGAGGGTATGGAAACACTTTTCATTATCTAGATCTGGTTTTGATTTTAAATATTAAATAGATGAGAGCATTCTGACTTTTCTGAGGATGAATGGTACTTGCTGCTGGTACTCTTGGAGACAGTGTTGTACTTTAGTAAGAAGAAATTCTTTAAAAGTGGCTAAGACTCCCAGTTTCCCATCCCTACATTTTTAACAAGTAGATGACTATGTGTGAGATCAGGTAAATGGACTGTATCACTCAAAATGGTCACAGTAACCATAGTGAAACTAAGTATTATTTTTTTAATTTCTGACTTTAATTATATCCGAGTTCTCCTTCCTCACTGGTTAGGTGACCATTTTGAAACTACAAAGCCAAGGAGTGCACCCTCAGCAAATTTGCAGATGGCATGAAGCTGAGCTGTGCAGTTCACATGCCTGAGGGACAGGATGCCACCCGGAAGGATCAGGCTCAAGAAGTGGGTCTATGGGGACCTCATGAGGCCCAACAAGGCCACGTGCAAGGTGCTGCACCTGGGTCAGGGAAACTCCCAGTATTAATACAGGCTGGGGGATGAAGGGATTAAGAGTGGTCCTGTAGAGAAGGACTTAAGGGTGCTGGTGGATGAAAGGCTGGACATGACCTGGCAATGTCCTGTCAAAGACCAGAAAGCCAACCATATCCTGGGGTGCCTCAAAAGAAATGTGGCCAACAGGTCGAGGGAAATGATTCTCCCCCTCTACTCTGCTCTCATGAGACTCTACCTGGAGTACTGCATCCAGCTCTGGAGGTCTCAGCACAGGAAGGACATCAACCTGCTGGAGTGAGTCCAGTGGAGGGCCATGAAGATGATCACAGCACTGGAATACCTCCCCTGTGAGGAAATGCTGAGAGTTGGGGTTGTTCAACCAGGAGAACAGAAGGGTCCAGGGAGATCTTATAACACCTTCCTGTACCTAAAGGGGACTTAAAAGAGAGATTGGGACAGGTTTTTAGGAGGGCCTGTTGCAATAGGACAAGGGATAATGGTTTTAAACTAAAAGAGGGTAAGTTCGGACTAGATATAAGGAAGAAATTTTTTATGATGAAGGTGGTAAAATGCTGGAACAAGTTGCCCAGAGAGGTATATGCCTCATCCCTGGAAGTGTTCAAGTTTGGGTTGGACACAGGTCTGAGCAGCCTGATCTAGTTGGAGATGTACCTGCCCATTGAAGGGGACTGGACTTGGTGTCCTTCAAAGATCCCTTCCAAACCAAACTGCTCTATGATTCTGTGATTCTAAGATCTGGCTCAATTACAGATGAAGCTCAACTCAAATGCAAACTGTTGTCCTCTGGGAAGTTTTGTTCTAAGCAGAAGTCTTGCAAGAACAAACTGGTCCTGAAAGTCCCTTCATCTTGTGCAAAGATTAGTGAGAGCACACTGTGTAATTCCAGTTTTAATGTAAATCAAGTCCAAGCCTCAAAGCTGAATTGTAACCTGCAGCTAAGCCAGACTGAGACCCACTCAACCACAAATATCCATGCCTGTGTTTATAAGTAGATAGCAGTTTTTTCACTGAAATACATGTATCAAACAGCTCCTGATTTCATAGTAGTGAGTAGAGCAGGGTTCTGTACGTCAGTTCTCAAAATACAGTGTCTACCTAAACCGAAATGTTACAATGTGAATTTTGCATAATCTGGTGAAAGGTTTTTGAATTCTAAAATCTAAACAGGAGGAAGACGGATTTTGTAACTTCAGAGTTTGAATCAAGATTTTCCCACTAGCCATGCTGCGAGCCTCAGGACAGCCAGATTGAAGATCAATTTGCCACTGAGCTCAGAAAATGCATCAATGTGCTTGCCGGAGTATGCATTACAGATTATCTCTTAAATCATTCCTTCACATGGAAAAACAGATCCACTTTCAGTGTTAACGGAAGACTTAAAAAATAGAAATACCATAAAACTGCTCTGGGAAACTGATAGACTGGCTAAATGCTGCAGTTTTCTGGTACAGAACATTGTGTTACTCAGTTCTCCAGTTTTAACACAATAGACAGAAACTCTACAAGCATAAACTGTTACTGGTTGTGTGTGCAAGGAGTAAATGATATCTGGTTTTAGTCCTTACGTAGGAAAGAAACAAGTTTAGCAACATATTTTATTTGAACATGTGATGTAGCTATTGTAGAGAGGGTATTGCTAGTTCTCCTAGGGTCCTTTTATGTGAAGATTTTTAATAAGTATGGAAATCTGCTTGGGGCTATTTTTATCATAAACAGTAAAAAGATTCATGGTTTAATTTTATTTCCTCAACCGTTACCCCCCCAGTTCCTGCTCCTCCTTTCACCCTGGCAGCAGCTGGCCCAGTCCTCCCCAGCTCTCCCTGCTGCCTCATCAGCAGCCCGTCCTCAGCAGCAGCAGCATCTGTCTCTGACACTGCACTGCTGTTTGTCAACAAAGGACTGCTGTGTCCTCAAGCCCCTTTAGCCTGCTCTCAGCATTACCTGTCTTTCTTCCCTCTGGATAACCACCTGCAGACACGCTGCTTCCTATTGTTTTCCTCCCCATATTTTGCAGTTCAGACTCTCTCCAACTGTTCTGAGGATTTCTCATTTCTCAGCAGAGTGGCTGTCACTGGATGTCCCATGTCCCTGGTAGCTTTCTGCCTTCTCAGCCTCAGTGTTTTGCTTCACTTCATGAGTTATCCTGGTCACAAAAATGACCACCAGCTGATCAGGCCCCCATAGGTACTTTATTTTCTAATTTGAGCTCTCATCACTTTGGTTTTCCCATCAGTTCCTCTTGAACGGTTTGCATCCCTCCAGCTGTCCCAGGACCAGCTGCACCACACGAGTAATTTTGTCCCTAACCTCCTTTTTCTGTGGGTGGACTCCATTGCACTGTCCCCTCTTGGCTCTTTTCCTTTTGTCTCTCTCTAGATGGACTCCATCTCTTCCGCCTTTGAGCCAGTATGGCTTCCAGCACCCAGTACAATGGTGCCAGATGCCTGGCTTGAAAGCAGGCAATTTTCCTTCACCCAGAGACTAAATGTCCTTTTGGTTATGTTCTTCTTTTACCTGACTCACATGCATTTTTTCAGAGCTGTCATCTACACATCCTGTATTTACTAGTTCCTCTTTCCAATTCAACCCTCATTTTCTCCCTTCTCACAAGCATTACTATGTCTCATCAATTGTCCCTCTAAAACAATTTACCTCAACCCAGCAGCTGGTTTGCCTCATCCTATTTTTTAATTTCCCTCCAGAAATTGTGGATTTCCTCTTATCTCTTCTACATGCAAGACACCTTCCAGTTCTACCCTGCCTTCCTTTGCAGCTATCACTCGTCCTGTAAGCAGTTTGCAACTCCTGTTCTTCCTGAACCATGTCTGTTAATCTCTGTGATTCTCTATTAACTTCCTTTCAGACAATTATCAAGTCACTGACTCTATTCTAGGCGTCCTCAGTCTAACTCATGTTTCTGTTGTAACCCATCTACCTCCAGCTGTGTCTTAGCCATGCTGCTGTTTCTAGGCACCATTTTCCCTTCAAGCTGTTTCTGTTTCAGGAACCCTCTGTTGAGTTCCCGCAAAAGAGAGGAATGAGAGACAGCCAGACACCTGTCATGGGCAGATGATAGGAAAACCACAAAGCAAGAGGTCCACTGTGTTGATCAGACCTTCAGACCTTCATCCCACTCCTCTACAAATGTTTTTTCTTATGCCTTGAATTTGGTGATGAGGTGGATGTGCTGTTAAAGGCATCTGCGTACTGAAGCTTAGGGATATTTTGGGCTGCATGGAGATAATTAAGCAGTAAATAATAGCTTCCAAATATGTAAGTACAGTCCTTAGGAACTGGTCTCACAGAGATCTGTATCAAAATCTCCTCTGAGGTTTTGAACAGAGCAAATAAGAACAAAAAATATTTCATTCATCTACTTGGCAGTATGTTCTGGAAAGGCTGATTCAGACCCAGCTTTTCCATTCAGCTATAAAATATCTGTATGTACTATCTTCTTAAGTGTTATTTTAAAATAGAAATGTTACTTGTCTCCTGGGTTCATTCAAAGCAACTAGCTGCATTTGTGGAGTCTAGTGAAGGTGTTTCATGTTATCAAATGTTAGGCATTGAAATTGATGGCAAATATTTGCTCATATTTAACATAAGGCGCTAAGGACAGTGCTAAGAAGACCTCTTGATGCTAGAATGGCTACAGGCTACAGGCTTTGAGTTCCAATGTTAATGCCCAAGAAAGTAAAATTAAGGTATTGTTAGCAACGCATTTATTCACTTTTATTAGAAGTTCTTACTTTTTAGAGCTTCACATGCCCAGTCAGCTCTCACAAAGCATTTTAAAACCTAATGTATCTTGACATAAAGATAGATAATAGATAATAAATTAATAGATAGATATAGGCAGACAGTCCATAGATATTGATTAAAATACTCCCCAGTATAACATAAACACTTTTATTCCTATCTTAAAGGAACTACAGAGAAAAAAAATGTTATGTATCAAGTTGTGGCTTCTAATTATTTAATTCATATGCATAATAAGTGTATTTAACCAAGTAATTCAATATGTCTTAACTGAAATGTAGATGGAAAAAAATTTTCTTCCTAGAAGTAGCCGTTTAAAGGGAAAAATTAGTAAAGACACTGTGCTGATATTAGAGTTGTTTAATTTTTAAAAGTTTCACATTCTGTAGGCAATAGTCACAGAAACCTATAAGGATGTGCAATACTTTATTGCACTGTATAGTCTATCTGTCCTTCACATCTGGCAGCACATTTGTATGGTAAGTGGCACCTGCTGTGAGAAAGTCCCCATAGACCCTGCCTGGATGCTGTGGGACATGGGAATTTGGGAAGCCCAATGCCCTGGGCTGGTGTTTGCAGTGCTTGAGCACAGGCTGAGAGGTACCAGCTTTCTTGCCAGCCCCCTTGGCAAAGGATCTTATTTATAAAATTGCTCTGTTCTTCATAACTCTTCCTGTGGCACCTGTGTGCCCAGGTAATCTATGGATCTCCATTTTCTGTGGAGGCTTATTTTGGTACCTAAAGTGAGAGTTGGGCTCTTCTAAAAATGTAGTTTAATACACACTGGTTTTCCCCCTGCAATAACAATGATTTTCCACTGCAGCTGAAAAGCTCTCCAGCTTTGCCAGGGTATTTTTCTGTTGCACTCTCTACACACCAATGCACTTACAGACACTGCTACCTGCACCCAATGCCATCCTGATGGCTGCCAGAGCAGGTGTGCCTGCCAGGCACTCCACATGCCACGGGTGCTCCACGAGGCATCTACCCCCAGACCACTGATAACCTGTCCATTTGCTCCTCTGCAACTGGTCTCCACAAGCAGACACAAGGGACCAGGGATATGATGGGGACATTGCTAAAGCGTTCAAACCACACATACCCCTCCTGACTGCCCAGTGAAGATCATTACTAAATCAGCACCACCAAAGCCTGAGCCTGAGATTCTCCCTGTACACACAAAATTGTCCCATCAGGGAAATCCCAGAAGCAGCTTAGCTGGGAGACAGTTGCATTAAAATCAAACCCATGGGCAATGCACATATGTGATTTTAAACCATTGTGTTTCCAAGATCCTTTCCTAAGAGCAACTGTGGGTGGCATCATGCAATGCAGCAATATATGTAAAAGTGACTGAACAGCTGTGAAGAAGGGAATATTTTGAAATACTTGTCTGCACTGTGAAGTTGCTAAATCACTAGTGTAGTCTGGTCTTACAAAACAGGTCATTCTCCCTGAAAGCTTTGGATGATAAGGTTTTATAATACTATTTTGAAAAAAAGCTGCAAATAAGGGAGTGAACAAGAAAGGTGGGATGTGTTGGTTTGTTCTTTGAATAAAGTCTTTTTTTAGGGAGTTTTCTAGCCTGACATATGATTTTATATCAGCATTGCATATTCTTTGTTAGCAACTTTACAGAAACTGCTTGTAAATACTCCTTCCCATCAACACTGAGTTTCCCTCTGAATCATGAGCAAGTTTTCTCACATATCTTGTGTATTTTGCAAGGTCTGTTCCCTCCAAGGGAATAGTGATGACTGAAACTCTTATCCAGTGAAACCACTAGCCAAACAGCTCTGTGATCAGCTAGCAGTGGCATTTAATAAATAGTTCCCTTACTATCTCTTTTATAATCTGGAGGAGTACTTTGTCTGTCCAGTGCTAAGGACTCATTCCCCAGTAGATGAATATCTATAGGGTATTTTGCTGTGAAAGCTCAGCACAAGATACTAAATTATGGACCAAAGGGATGAGTAGGTATGGCAGAGCTGTAGATCTTGCACTGCTGGCATGGCCAGGTAGGATTTCCAAGAGCCCAGCCAGCCAGTCAAACCCACAGCTGTAGAGGTGTCCTCATGTGTACCATGTTCAGGCCACTGTTGAAAGAGCCCTCTCAATTCATGCTTCAGATCTCTTCTGTTTTCCTGTATGATAAAGATCTCCCTCAGCTCACAGGATTATTTTTCCCCTCCCATTTGTTTTTTTAGCAGCAGGTAGTTGCTAGTCCTTCTGCTCCAGAAGGAGGGGATGTTCCTCCTGTCGGAGGTGATCAGCGCTGTACCGGTATTTCCTGGGGAGGTGGTTTCAACACGTTGCTTAGGGATGGGTCTGAACATATTCCTGATAGCCCCATGTGCTCAGATGGAGGTTCTTTACTGGGAATGGAAAGTTTTCAAAGCCTCCGCAGTACACTCTCTGGATCTGCCTGTACTGTTTTCCAAAGCAAGTGTTGCCCTGCAGGATGAAATACAAAGGCATCTGTTGAAAGAGAACTGGAACAAAACTAAACCCCATTTAAGATTCACAGAAATTTCCCCTATGTTACACGATCCCCCACATTTCAGTTTTGTTTTTTGCTCTCTGTTTTGTTAAGGTTGCTAACAATTTGAAGGTAAATCGGTGTTTCATTGAAAGTGCTTTCTGAATTTTAGGTGCTTTTTCACTTTTAACATCCATACCTTTTACTTACTCCCAAGCCAGTCCGCAGTTATGTGGTGTCTGTATTAAATTAATGTTTGACTTTATAGTCTATGTGCCGTACCACCCAGCACCTCCTCCATTTGCAGTAAGTAAATATGCAAGTGTTACGTTGCCCTTGAAACCTGTGCTCTGTGACAAAGGTTTATGCTGAGAAGAGGCGGAAATGCCAAGTTTCTGTGGGTCACAGACCCTCTTGCCAGCAATGCATGAATCAGAAACCCACTCCGAGTGATCTGCGAAAGCATAGTGTGAGACACTTTGGACCAGGTGACACAAGGGCAGACTCAGCCACCTGAGAAGCATCCACCTCTCTTTGAGACCTCAGCTGTGAAAACCTCATCTCTGAGAGAGGAAAATGTGTGAATGACAGACTGAGTTTTCACAAGGTAGTAGCTATACAGGGAAGAATTTTTTTCATTGCTTGTGCAACAATGAAAAAAAGTTTGGTTTATGTTGCTTTATATCAGCTTATCTACAAGGGCAGATTTAGTAGGAGGACCCATCAAATTTTCCACTGCTCTGTTTGCCCAGGGTGACATGATACAACTATAGATGCATTGTACTAAAGCCATCACTTTTCTCTGGTAGCTACACCTGGCAGCTTCAACTGATAACTGAGTTTCTTTGAAGTCCTTTGGCCTTGGGGGGTCAATACTACACACTATTTGACTCTCTTAGGACTGTACCAGGCTGACACGATTTGTAGAAGTATTAGCACCCTGGAAAAGTGAGTATTTGAACAACCTTCCCATAACAGGCAGTGACCTTGTCTATGCTGCCAGGCAAACTAGATTTGAGCTGGCTCCATAACTCAAGTACCAGTGTGCCACTCTTCCACTTCCAAATCTCACCACTGCAGCCTCAGTTTTCAAAGACTGGACCATACCATGCAACACGGCAGTGATAAAAACTATATCTGATGAAAATGTGTGGGCAGTTCTCCTCCAGAGTCTTTTGCTGAAATGCTACTGCAACCAGGAAACACCAAGTTGGCAAAAGCAGACCTTTTCACAGAAACATTGTCTCTTCCACCCAGATTTTTCTGGGAAGATCTGAGAGATCTTGAATGAATTCCTTATCCAAGCAGAAAAGAGAAACAGCTTGGCTGGACCTCCTCCTTCCTCACCTAGTGCACCTCTTTGGGAGCAGCTGTCCTTACCAGGTGGAGCAAGACTGCTATGAGAAGTTCCTGCTCCCTTGAGCTGGTTAGGAAGCATCTTGAGCCCAGATAAGCTCTTTCAGATAAAGCCCCTCTTTCTGCCTGGGGTCTCCGAGGTGATAGCCATATAGCTGAGACTCAAACCAGCTCTGTGGTGTTCTTATTTCCACTGGGGGATCAGCAAGGCACCAAGAGGCTAACATAGAATCACAGAGTATGCTGAGTTGGAAGGGACCTACAAGGATCATCATGTCCAACACTTGGCCCAGCACTCAACCACCCTCTGGATAAAGAGCCTTATTCTAATATCCAACCAAAACCACCCATTCAGGCCATTCCCTTGGGTTCACTGGTCACCCCGGAGAAGAGATCAGTGCCTGCCCCTCCTCTTCCCCTTACAAGGAAGTGCAATGAGGTCTCTTCTCAGTCTCCTCCAGACTGAACAGACCAAGTGATCTCAGCTGCTCCTCATACAGCTTCCCCTCAAGGCTCTTCACCATCTTAATTGCCCTCCTTTTGACTCTTTCTAGTACCTTATTATCTTTCCTATGTTGTGGTGCACAAAACTGCGCACAATATTCAAGGGGAGACCGCTCCAGTGCAAAACAGTGGGACAATCCCCTCCCTCAACTGGCTGGTGATGCTTTGCCTGATGCCTCCCAGGACACGGTTGGCCCTCCTGGCTGCCAGGACTCATATTCAACTTGCCATCAACCAGGACGCCCAGGTCCCTTTCTGCAGCACTGCTTTCCAGCATCTCATTCCCCAGTCTGTATGTACATCCAGGCTTGCCCCATCCCCGCTCCAGAATCCGGCACTTTCCCTTGTTGAACTTCCTCTGGTTGGTGATTGCCCAGTGCTCTCATTTGTTGAGGTCTCTCTGCAGGGCCTCCCTGCCTTCGAGAGAGTCAACAGCTCCTCCCAGTTTTGTGTCATCTGCAAACTCGCTCAGTGTCCCTTCCAGTCCTGCATTCAAGTAATTTATGAAGATGTTGAAGAGCACAGGGCCTAAGATAGAGCCACGAGTCACCACTGGTGACAGGTCACCAGTCTGATGTTACTCCATTCACTGTTACCCTCTGTGCTCGACCCGTGAGCCAATTGCTCACCCACCACGTGATGTGTTTATCCAGCTGTGTGCTGGACAGTTTGTCCAGAAGGATCCTGTGAGAGACGGTATCAAAAGCTTTACTGAAATCCAAAAAGATTACATCAACTGGCTTCCCTTGATCAACTAGGTGGGTTACCTCGTCACAGAAGGAAATCAGGTTGGATAAGCAGGACTTTCCTCTCATGAAGCTGTGGGGACTGTGACCAATGGCTGTGTTGTCTTTCAGGTGGTTTTCAATAATTTCCAGAACAATCTTCTCCATAACTTTATCAGGCACTGAAGTGAGACTGACAGGCCTGTAGTTTCCAGGGTCTTCCTTCTTGCCCTTCTTGAAAATCAGGACAACATTCTCCAGCTTCCAGTCAGCTGGGACCTCTCCGGATTCCCAAGACCACTCAAAAGTCCTTGAGAGAGGTTGTGCCATGACAGCAGCCACCCTCCTCCTTGGGGAGCTGCAGAGGCACCTTGTCAACGTTGCGCTTGGCTGCCAGCCCATTTCGTCTGCCCTCTGCTTGTAATTGTTAACTTGCTGGGAGTAGGAAAGCTCTGGTTAGCACAGGTAGAGCTTTAACTCTGAGACACTCCTGAGAGGCCAAGGAGTGGAGCAAGAGAAAAACATCACAGATTGCCATTTCTTTCTCGTCTTCATGTTTAGGCTCCCTTTGCATTATTTCATCATGCTATTTCAAGTCTTTTTGTTGTCATTTTGAAGTTTCAGCTGTCATTCGAATGACTGCTCTCTTATGCCAAAGATTTACTTGGAAATTTTTGTACTCCCACAAATTAAGCATTCCCTCTCAGCTCTCAGCAAGGCATGCCTAGGCTTGCATGTAACCTTAGAACAATATGGAGAAAGGCTATCGTGATTTACCTGCCACAAATTATCTATTAATAGCACCATTTATGTACTTTTTTTTTCCCCTTCATGGCATGCTTTCCTAGATCCCCTTCTTAGTAGATTTCCCTTTTTTTGTGTGCTTTGTTTTTCCTGTGGTGGACAGGGCAAGCAGAAGAGGGGTGATCTTTTCAGCACTGGCTCTGCACCCGTGTCCCGGCACTGCCTTCCCCCACAGGTGTTTGCAGGGAGGGTGGGACGTGTTGTTCACAGCCTGGTAAAACATTGACCAGCGCAGGCAGACGAGGCCGTGGAAGCTCAGGGCTGCCCGGGGAGGCAGGCAGGTAGCAGAAGCCCAGCAGCAACCAGCACCCACGGGAACACTCCAGGTTCTCCCCAGGTACTGTTTTCCACTTTCATTTTCCCAGCTTTGAAAGGCAGAAGGGCAACCGCGCAGCATTATAAGGTTTGCCAGAGTTTCTGTCCTTGGAAGTCAGGAGTTAGCCTTGTTGTTTTGCAGTTTGCTTTCATGAGCAGTAGCTGACTGCATGGTGTCATCTAAAGCATGGGTTGATTAACCCACACTTGATTAGCTAGTTGTTTGGATTTTGTTATATCTTCAAACAAACAAAATTAGTGCATAACTAACTCAAACCAGCTGGCTTCTGCTTTTCTTCTAACTGAAGAGTAGGAATAGGAGTCAGATTCTAATGAAAATGTGTAAACCAATTATTGCAACAGGATTGTGGGTGGTGACTCATGCTGAAAAATACTTGCTGATTTTTGAACGAGCTTTGCAAAAATAGGCAAAGTGACCAATTTTTAAAGACTTTTTTCCATTTTTCAAGATTTTTTTCCATGTTTTAAGACAGTAGACACAGAAAAATACCAGGATTTAAGTTCCAAGAATGTATATGCTATTCAGAGAGGTGAAGATGAATACATTCAATAATTGTTTTAATTTTGCTCAGTGACTGAAAGTTTCTACCACCCAGTGGAAACTGGCTCGTTCATGCATGAACCATCCTCCATGTGTGCTTTGCTGATCTGGATGTGTCTTTATATAAGTACAAATGGTTAGTGACTCCTCAAAAACTACCTTTGACACCGCAGGTAACTGACAAATAATTCTGAAGAGGGCTCAGTGTGAAGTGAGTGACATGTAGTCAGTATTCACAATTCACAGTATGTTTTGTGTGCAAAACAAAATGCAAGAAGTAGATTAAAAAAAAATCTGTTGCTTTCAGTTTATTGGTGTCTGTCCCTAGCTGTGCTTGCTGCTTGCTTCAGTCCTCCCTGATGTGACAGAGATTTTCTTGATGTGTTGGCTAACTGGGCTTGCACATGACGTGATATTAATGCTCAGTAACTGCTCAGGGGTGTCAGGTAGTAGTGAAGTGTGGTAACACATTTACTTTATTAAAAGTAGTCTAAGTGTGGCTCCAACTCTTAGCAGTACTAAAACTCCTAAAGCAAAGTGCAGGGGAAAAGTGTAGAGAACAAAGAAATTGGATTCCTACAAGTTTCTACTTTAAAGGATTGAAATATGATTCAAGAAAAAATTTGGTGAAGGCTGCACCATAGTTTCAGTCTATTGGTGAATGTGTAGACATAAAGCATGACTATGATTAAATCCTGTTATTTTCATGTGTGTCATAGTGATGTGTGATTCTTGTCCTCTCCTCCCAGGAACAGTGGTTGCAGTATTTGACAGTAAATTGGATTGATGTAGAAGTTTCTTCTGCAATGACTAAAAAAAGCAGCAGAATCTTATCTCAGAGTTCATAGTGACTGATTTTTAAAAAATAAATATGTAAAACAAAAGATAGTGATGACAATGTTATCTTGTCTGTTTGCATACAAAGATAGGGTTCTAGCTGGTGACTGTAAGAGACGTTATGTGACTTAAATGTAAGGTATAGGACTGTTGACAAAATCTGTTCAGTCTTTGAGTCCTGTTTGCTCTACAGAAGACTTCTTTCAGAGCAAAACCAATCCCTTTCTGTCTCTGAATCAAGGAGTCAAAAAAACCCCCACCACCAGATAGGCAGGTTTCGGGTCAAGGGGGCCATAGCCATCTGTAAATTATGAACAATTTAATTTATTTCAGCAAATAATAACATATTATTGCAAGCTAAAATAAAGGAAATTGTTTTCATCCCCCGTGCTTCATTCTCAGCACAGCTTTTTACCAAGTTTCAGTTGGTTAAACCTGTGTACATAGACTGAAAGGAACAGGGCTGTGCAAGGGATCATGAGGACAGCCTGGTCTGCAAAAATCTTTTTCTGGATATGCAAGGTGGAAAGACTGAGATTAATACTTAGCCTGGGCTAGTTACAGAGAGTTGTTAATTAAAAAGAAGTCTCTCTTCACCCTTCAAGGCAGTCCCTGTGACACAGATATTAGTGCTAGACCTATATGAAATAAAATGTCCTGGATCCCACAAAGATTTCACAGTGACACTTTTTAAAATTTCCTATTTGTAATTGAACCAGAAATTATCATGTTCAGGGGATATATTAAATTGGGAATAATCTCTTCAGATACTTTACAAGGGAGTGATGCCCTCAACAGAGATGCCAAAACGGATGACAAAAAAAGAAACCCCACCAAACAAACATCCCCATGCAACCAGGATTACAGAATGGGGCATGGCAAAACTCCACTGTCTCCCTCCCAGAAAATGTCAGGGTTTCCCAGCTTACCCACGTGTGCCAGAGCCCCACATGGTGAGCAGGGCCCTTTTGGAATCAGGAGTAGCCTCGGTCCCTGCTCTCTGGGGGGGGGGGGGGTGACAGGGCTGTCACTGGGAGGGTGCCAGGAGGAGCATCTGGGCCATGCGCTCAGTGACCTCCTGCACCTGAGCGCTCATTCCAGTGGTTTACATTTGTTTACTGTACTTGTTTGTGTAGCAGGTATCACACCACTGGTGAGATGTTGCAATTGCTTTCCTTGATTCCCTATTACAAAGACATTGACAAAAAATCACCTGGATCAGGTGGGTAACTTGGGGTTTGTTGTGCTGGACCTCTTTGTTTAAGAACACACCCCAAGGGACAACTTCACAGTCATTATTTTTTCCCCCTGACACAGCAGCCATGTGGCACCTGGATAAGGCCATTGCAGGTGTTTTGGGCTTGAGACAGAAGAGCAAGCAGCTCTGCAGTCTCTGGCAGAAGTCTCATTCTTTCTATGAGGAAAGCTCCCTGCTTTTCTCTCTGAATACTGAAAATCTTTTCTATAGATGTGCACTTGTACACCACCCACATGACCAGAAAAGCTCCTTTGTGTTACTTTGGGAGCAATTTTAAAATACTGGAATTTAAGTAGTTTATTTTCTTAAGGCAGAAGTGTGAATTTTGCTGGGAGATTTTTGTCTTTTATAGGAGTAACAGTTTTCTAAGGGAAACTATTAACCTTTTCAGAGACAGTTGCAGAAGTATATTTTTGTGTCAATTAGCTGTTTCAGTGAATGAAATTATCAAGTAAAATGCAAACCTTAAAGGACAGTGATCAGAGACAAGCAAACTTACCCTTGCACATTTCCATCTGAGCAGGAGTACTAGCAATGCATTGAAACCCCAGCTTTTCATTTTTGCTAAAATAACACAAAGTGTTAATCCATGAATTGCAGCTGAAGATGAAATATAATTTCTGCAAAATGAAGTAACTAATTATTTTAATTTTAAAAATTAATTTGTGCTAGATTTCTAAATGCATTTTCCAATGGTGCCAATGAGAAAAGAACACTTAGGTCTTGATTTAGTTTTTCCTTTTTTGCAATGTGTACTTTTAATGAGAATATTTCTTTATGCAATTTGTTGTTTCCTGTAATAACTTTCAGAACTTCTATCTGCTCAGAAGTCAGATGTTGCACAGATCAGAGTGCAACATATAGTTGATGATTAAACATAGCTATCCAAATGAATGGCAGCTCTGCCTTCCCGTACCCAGTGCTGGGTCACAATGTTTCCTTTTACTTCCGATATTAAACAACAATTCAATAGTATCAGTATTGACTTACACTCTGGAAGGTAAAAGTAGAAATAATAGCAAAAAATTTTAGCAGAAATGTTTCTTTTTAATGGCTGACTAAACAACGGCTTACTTGTCATACCACAGTATCCTGACTCATGGATTTACCGCTCTTCTTCCATGAATCTCCCAGGCTATAAGAGCGAAAAATAAAAAGAAATACCACAGTGCCATTTACCTTTGTATTTGGAAAGAAACAAGTGTGAGAGGTCAACAGATTACCTCTCTTGTATCTAATGAGTATTTAAAAAACAAAAAGACTTTGTTCAAACCAAAACTTTTTGATATTGAGGGAAGAGTGATCCTCTACTGACTTCTCACCCCTTCTGAAGAACTGCAGAAAACAATCATTATTCATTATTCCAGTCTTTTCTATCTCCTGAAAAGATATTATCAGACAAATGCAGTGGCACTATAGCAGCGATGTAATTTTTAATGGTCTCCAGAAAAAATGCACATCTTTCTTGGATCTTCACTCTGGGAAGTCTCTGTTACTGCAACAGGAAGCAGCCCCTGCAGCAGCCCTTAGACAAACTGCCAGCTGGCATCATGCTAAGCTTTACTGAACAGAATACTTTCACCTGAAAAATTGGAGATGCTTTAAAAGGAACATTCCTAAGTAAATATTCTGTAATGCGCAGAAACAACTTTTTCTAACCTGGTTTATGGCACTTTTGTTAATGCTTCTCCAAGCAATACTCAGGGCAGCCACTCTATCATGAAGCTCTTCACACCTGTAGTTAGCTCTTTGTGGGCAGACAACTTTATAAAGCTGAAGCTAAGGGCTTGACAATAGAAGATTCATTGATAGGCATCTTCAGGATGAATTTAACAGTATTACTTTGTCCATTGGTGTTAATTGGTGGGATTAATAGATAAAATCTTGATTCTGCAAACCCTTCTCTACCTGTTATCATGTTTATATATGCTAACTTTATCCTTGAGACCTACATTGCCATTACATACTGCATACTGAAGGGGCTTCATCAGGGTATGCTTATGAGTAAATGCTATGTCTGAAAGGGCTATGCCTGCCTGGGCCATTAAATAGGCATAATGTCAAGGATGGCTCTGAATGGATTTCCAGGGAAAAACAGGCTGTAGTACTGAAAAAGTTATAGCATGCACCTTTGGACCTCTACAAGCCCATTTAGGCACCACACTTGCATGAAAATGTAGGAAGGGTGTCTGGGATTACTGCATGGACAGCTTGTTTGGCTTGGTAGTGGGTACCATCAGTACGGATGGTGGACACTGGGTACAGTGGAGGTTACTGGAGGTATTAGCACAATGATTTTACTTAGAACTTCTTGTCAATCAGTATAGAAACATAAAGCTTAGCTCTGTCTCAGCAGTCAGGTGGGAAACTCTTAGCCAGGGGTACACTGTTTGAAACTGTGCAATGCTGTAAATACAGACATTATCATATCACAGTGACTGCAAAACCAGTATTATAGGAAGGAGTGTGAGATGATCAAGCCCATCTATCCAAATGAGTATCGCTGATCCCAGAGGTCTCTGTGGAGAGGACATGCTGCCCTTGGTCGAGGGAAGGCTGAAAGGCAGGAAAGGAGCTCTGGGCACCTGGTGTATCAGGAAAACCTTGTAAAAACATTCCATTAAAGGGAGCAATGTCACAGAAACAAACAGGTAGAGTGGTGGGTGAAGGGAGTGGGGGAGCCATAAGATTGTCCAGGTGCCTGGACTTCAGTGGAGCTGCCTTTTCAGAGGCTTATTATACTCTATAGTAGAGAAGGGTCATCTGAGTGGAAATCCAGGACAAGAGTGCTGAGGAGCAATAAAAGGGGCCTAAACAAGCCTGTCTCATTGACAATAGGCAACAGTCTTCTCCTTTTCACAATCTGGAGATAAGGGAAATGATCAGTACATCCAGTGGAAACCTATTTTGGCAGGCTCAGCAGGCTACAGTCCTCTTCCTCAAAGCCCTGGTAGGGTTTCACCCTGGACTAAAGTCAGTGAAGACCCTCCTGGTCCATTTTGTGCTGTGCAGTTGCTACAATGAGGCTGAAGAAAATTTCTTTCGGATCAGCCAGAATGAAAACTACCACTGTGATTCTGTACAACCACCATCATTACAGATAGCCCCCATTAAAACTAGAGTCAAGCACAGCTGTTGAATATGTTGAATATGAATAGGAATATGAAAACTATATGCTAAGTTTTTTCACTCTAAGTAGTAATCTATTTTCTGCTGTAGAATATTTTCATATAAATAGTGAGTTAATGCTGATGTTGCATACAAATGCTATGACTCTAACTGGAATAATGTACATGTCTGCAACTGAGCATTTTTCAAAGTGACTGCTTTCTGCACAGACGTAGAGGTTATGTTTCGATGAAGAATGTGTTTCCTTTTAGTTGGTTTTTAAAATGGCAAATAGAAAGATGAGCAGTCATCTGTAAATAGAAGCAGGATATGTAGAGAGCTTTCTTTTAAACTTTATGATGACACATTTCCCCTGCAGAAGAAGTGAGGAAAGACATGGAAATAAAATCCAGTTAAGGCATTTCAATTTATGTTCGTTCAACACTGTAGGCTCAGCTCTGCTCTTCATTTGCATTTAAACAAGGAAGTTTCAATAAAGAAATGGTTGAATTACTTGGGAGTGTCTTTAGGGCAGCGTGAAAACACAGTGAAAATTCTTCTCTTCATTAACTGCAGTGGTAGGGAGTTTATTGAGACCTCTGGCTACATTTTGTCGGAGGCAGGTGGGGTTCACCCCAGACAGCACAAGTGTCATTTTAGACATAGTGTAAATGTGTTAATGTAGATGAGATTTAAACTGTTTTCACTTGCCCAGATACTTTGCTGCATTGGGAGTCTAATTAGAGCTTTGTTTTATGGAAAACTAAATAACTAGGTTAAAAACAAGTCAAGAAGGAATTATCTCCAAACCATATATAACAACCATTGTTAGTCAAATCTTAGAATTTCTGCTGGACATTAGCAAACCTGGTAAACTCATGCTTTCATGAATTCTTCCACTTCTTTCCTTACAGAGGTGAGCATCCTTCTAAGCTCCTACTTGATGAAGGAAAGGGACTCTGTGCTGGCACCCCATAACAGCACTTCATGGTGCAGATCTTCATTAGCCCTGGATATGTAGGACTTTCCAGCAACCTCAATAGACTTTGTGTCCAGAGTCCATGATTGCTCTACTTGGCAAGTTATTAACTGGCACTTAATCTTATAATGGTGCTGAACTTTGAGGCTTGATGGTTTTGTTCTTGAATATACTGGAGAGGTATGTTAAAAAAAAAAGGTAGGAAAAAGAATTGTTTTGAAGAAGACAAATTTTGATAGTATTTTGGGAAGAGAATTCTGCTAACATGCCAAGCTATGGGAGATAGGATCTGTGTCTTCTCTTTTGTTTTTCTGCTTGTCCAATCTAGTTCCAGGGAGTTTGCTGTTTTGTTTAAACTCATCTTTTCCAGAGTTGTAATTACGTAAATTACTCAAAGTTAGTGTTATGCTTCTGTCAGTGAAGTCTGAGTAATTTTAAAATTTTAAAATTCTAGCTTATAGATTAGTTTCTGTGTCAAGACAGCAAGAACTGAAAATGACTGGTTTGTGTCCTTCAGACTGTTAGTATGCAAAATCTGTGAGTTTGTGTAAGGGGGGCATCCACAAGAATCTAACAAACAAATGTTCAAGCAAATCAATAGGTGCAACCTCCCACTGCTCTTCCTCAGATGCATCTGATCACCTGGCCTCTGGAAGGGCGTTAATACTCAATACTCCAATATCTGCAGGTGGAGTTTTGGTATTAGAGAAGATAGCAATTCCTGACAGAAAACCCATTGCACATAGCTCAACTATGGCTTTTGACCATTCTAGATCTAACTTTCATCTGATTAAGAAAGTAAAAAACATACTACTTTTTTAATTAAGCAACTTTATAAATGTGAAATATTTTAACTGTGGGGGCAGCTTTTTGAGACCTCAAATTAGCATATTACATTGATGGTATTCTTATATGCAATAGATTGTCCTGTTTGCTTATAAAAATATTTTAGAATATTAGTTTTTAGTCGTATACTTGATTTATAGTGTGTATAAGTCTTCTGTCAGCTCTATCAGTAAGAGATGGATAAGGTCAAGTTTTTTTTGTTGTTTGGGTTTTTTTTTTAATTAATGTGGGATCGAGTAAAGAGACTAGGAGGTGAGGTTTTTTAAGAAAACCATCACTAGAACAAATGTACTGATCTGGATCATCTGTTCAAGTCAGCTTTCAAACCGGATTTATTTCTGATTCATGAACACACTTTATTTCTCATTTATTCCTCTGACTGCTCACATGAAAAAGACAGACACAAATATCTGGAAGACGAGATCCCTTCTCCAGTCCTAAAAGCAAGGAAAATACAGAGCAAAGGGCAGGAGAGCTGCAGACCAGCTCACAGTCCCAGGTGTCTGGTGGGCATGTGCATGGTGGCTCCACACCCAGGTGTATGACCACATAGGTGCAATGGAGAGACAGCAATTTTGCCTTGCTGAGGAGGACACAATGCAAAAATACATTGGGTGTTGACTGGGCAGATACTGAAGGGGGAAACATTCAGCCTTTCACAGCTTCTCAGATTATTATACAGCAATTAAAATAGCTCCCACCATGCAAAAACATGCCATCAAGTAACAGGACACTCTGACTCATTAAGTACACCCTTGCCAAAATCGTTTCTGGAGTGTTCCAGTTTCTTGCTTGGGTCATGATGTTAAATCATTACTTGCACTCAAAATCTGTGAGCCAGCTACTCACTGGATGAATAGACCCATAAACACAGCTGTGCTGGTGGCTCCGTTTTAAAGGCTTTTCTCCAAGCATTTGACTTGACTTTTAGAAATAACGTGTTTCTTCTGCTCAGCCTCTCATCTCCAAAGCATGACCCCCTTGCTGAAATCTGCTTGTGAAATATGATTTTTCCATTCACCTACTAGCAGTGGGATCCTTTCTGTGCAAACTGGGTGTCATGGCACAGTATTTTATTCCTATTGTTTGGTGATGTAAGGCTCTCAGCAGCAGGCTGTGCCATGATGTGCCTCTGTCTTCTCTGCTTGCCTGTCTCTTCCTAGGGGAAGATTCCATTTCCATTTGTGTAGGGGTTTTTTTAACCACTTGTACTGCAACTGTCCATGAGAGGGGGGCAGGCACGGAGATGTGTATAATAGTGTTTACACCTCCCTTAAAATACTCCAATGCTAGATGCAAGTTTCTTCACATTTGTAAATTAAATAACCTTTTAGCTGTAGGCCTACATTTCATATAACTACTCCACTTCTGAGAAACCAGAAGGAAAACAAGTTTCACCTCATCTGAGCCCAGGGTATGTTTTTCCTGGCAGATTTCAGTAGGATCACAGAAAGTCATTTGGAGGTACGACACCAAACATTTGCAGCTTGTGCCTCAGATTTTAAAATTAATTTTGCCTCCTGGACATTGTTTTGGTTTAGAGTAACTTTTGTAACCAAGAATTTTTACTTATGTTTACTAACTATGCTGTGTTGCTTAAGGGAAAACAAAAAGTAGGTAGCAGAAATTTTATTAGTTTAAGTTGATATAAATTTATTATTTACATCAGAAACTGTGGGTGCTCTGCTAACCCCTCCAGAGCGGGCTGGCTCATCCACATAACATGTGCCCTGTGTCTTCTCTAGCACCTGTCATGACCCTCCTAGTCCTAAGGCATAGTTATAATTTCTCAGTTGCTTTTAGTTTGCTGGCAGCTCTTGAAGTGTAGCAGAGGGGTGTCATCAAACTGAAGGTGTGTCACACAGGGTCACCGGTGAGTGCAGCAATCCTCTTGGAACACTTTTTTGCATCAGCCCAGGCAACCACACCTGGCACTAGCTAATCCATTTCATCTGTCCCTGGGGCCATAATTGGACTTTGTTCAGGAAGAATAGGTTGATTCTCTCTAAAAGAAGACCCAAAAGTGAGCACTGATACAGTGTGGATGCTCAGTAGACCAGGACAGAGAATGACCTGGAGAATTGAGCTATTACATGGTGCTGATGTGCAGAGGCCATGGGACTGCCCTGAGCTGCTCCAGGGATCAAAGCAGGCAGAGGGTTTCATCGGCTGGGAATGGACAGGACACGTACCTTCCCCTGCTCTCTCACAAGTCAGATGGAGGTGCAGCACAGGCAGTGGTCCAACACTTCCTCCACCAGGAATCTCCTCCCTCTAGGAGTATCTGCAGTTCCTCCTAAATAAACAAAAGCTAAGTAGGGGTTATGGGCTTATGTTACAGCTTGTTGAGATTTTTTTAAAAACAAAACCCACAGGTCTGGTGGAGAGCATACATGATTAGAACCAGAAGTGTTCTTTTAAGAACTCACAGCTTCAATAGAACTTTCATGTCCAGTATGTCATTTATAGGCCAAACAAAGAAAAAGAACTGTTCCAAAGCAAGGCAGAGAACCCACCTGGGTTGTGAGACCCCAGCAGCAACCTGTGCCCCAGCTACAACAGGTGCAGCTTGTGTGCCACTCTGCAGTGAACTGCAACGTGTTCCTTTTCCCCAAGCCACCTCTCCAACTGCTGGTTCCCCTTTCTGAGCTGAGAACTGACACCAGGTTTTATAACACATTGTGCTCCTAGCTTGACAAGCACTTAGAGAAAATCCTTATAGGTACTCATGGGTTCCCCTTGCTCCTATTATAAATTTTCCCTACTTTCATGCTGTTCCTTATTTTATTTGGTAAGGCCAGTCTAACTGTGTAATTATATTCATTCTGGCTGTGCAATTCAGGAAGTGTTGGCTTTCCTGTTCTGATGAGAAACAAGAGTATTGTTTGATATTAAACAGTACATTGTTTTGGTGTTTTTACTTCTTTTGAGTGTGAGGACATCAGAAACAAAGTCCTATAATGGGATAATAAATAAAGTGGGTTTTCCCTTTGCTGAAATAAAGGCACAGTAGCGTGCAGTACATTAGCTGTCAGGGGTTTCCAAACCACCAGGCAGACAACTACTGGGATTGTTCCTTTATTAAAAGACATCATCTACTCTTCAGATTTCTACCTGTCCTAGGTGTCACTTCTCTGTTTCATTAGAAGGTCAGCTCCTTCTGAGTATGTCTCTTGTGTTACTATTGCCTTAAAATTAGGCACTATTATAAAGAGCAACTGAAAAATGGAAAAAGATAAAAGTTTCTCCTTCAAGATATTCCTTCTGTGCATTGTCTTCATTTTAAGAAGGTGGTGAGGAAGGAAAGGTGCTCTCTCTGGAGACAATGCTTCTATGAATGAACTGAGAATAGTAAAAACAGCATCCAGGATTTTCCATACCTGTCCTCCTGTCTCAGAAGTGTAAAAATCCATTTTTTTCTCTCTCTGCTCTAGGCCACACTTTTAGATGTTTTCATTATTTCTTCTGTGGTATTCCAGTAACTTTGCATTTGTATCTGTAGTATACTTAAGGAAGCCTAAATTTAGTGTTTTTAAAGCCAGAACGACCATTTTAGGTCTAGGTTAAAAAATGTTATGTGCTTAATGAAATGAAAGTGCAGCATGGTCTCAGAAAATTGATTTTTACTCAGGGTTAGAAAGCAACTCTGCTTTTTTAGATAAGGTTTCTGTGACTAGGCCAATATAGTAATTAAAGTTTGGTCTGAAAGGCGAAAGTTGTTCTTTATGTTGTTGTTTTAAGACGTGGGTATTTAAAATCAGACCTCCCCAGGCCCGTATCTAGGCACCCATATAGTCTTCAAAGGCTCTTGAGCATGCTTAGTTCCTACTTATCTCAGTGTGAATTTGATAGACAAGGACTGGAGGACTTAATATCATAGCTGGCCAATCTATGAATAACACAACTTATTAAATCTCCTTTTCTACAATATTGCCACAGGAACGCAGAGCAATTCCAGCTCTAGCCCATGTCCCCAGCAACTCCCATCCTCCCAACCTTTGCATTTCTCCTGTGCTCCTCTTTGCACCCTGTTCTGCAGGCTGTGTGACTGCTGGAGGCCGTGTGTGCCCTCATCTGCATGGTGTAGAGCCCTGCTGGCCACTGCTTCTCAGGGTGGAGGAAAAGCTAGGCTCTGGCTGCCTCTCCCTCAGCTGCATACAAATGTAATCTCTCTCCGCCTTGGCTTCCCCAAGGCTGCAAGAACTCTGAGACCTCTCTCCACCCACAAGTGGCTTGGCTGCAGCTGGCCCACAGGTCCACAAATGGGAATGTGGACATGGAAGACTGGCAGACATAGCACAAGTTTGTAGGCCCGGAGAGAGGGGTATGGTGTGGGACAATTTTTAGGAAACCAGGATCGGAACACCGCACATTCAGCAAAACCAGGAAGCGTTAGGATGTGCAAACAGGGAAATTAACTTGGGCAAAGACAATGAGTCTATTTATTGCCTGTTTGTTCAGTTACAGCAGCAAATGCTGTTTGTCTTCTGTGCCAAAATGCACTCCCTCCCATTCCAAATTTTACAGTAGTTTCTATCTGTGAGCTTTGAGTGTCACAGCAGTTTTACTGCTGGAGCACCTGCTGTAAGCCAGAGTGCCTTTAGCCATTTAACCATGAGCTACTGCTGGACTTTGCTCACTTCGGCGTGCTAACCTTTGGCCAGCTGAGGTAGGAGAGGAGCTGGTTGTTCTTGGCAAAACACGGTCACAGGGAGGAACCTTTTGTAAAGTGCCCTTTAATCAGCTCCAGTCATCATTAGGGGTTGTAATGATTTAGGTTCCCTTGATACTTTGAGTAAAAGAGCACCTGAAAGCACGAGGTCTGTCCTGCTGCTTCTCCGTGACCTACGAAGCCCCTGGCTGAGGTCTCAAAGGAGTGGACAGCTGGGTGCTGGGGACGCGACGGTGACAGTGGCACCAGGCATACGACGGCTTAGCAGGGCACGAGCCTACTTCTGCCGGCTGGCTGAGGAACGACCTGTAGGTTAGTAACGTACCTCGCGACAGTATTATGGTCATGGTTGTATTTAGAAGGGGTCAGAGGGAGCCTGGTCAGTGAGACACCCCTTTTCAGCCTCTTATGAAGGAGAAGATCCCTAAAACGCAATGTAAGTGTTCTTGGGGGAGGTGGTTATGGAAGATCCTGTTTCAAAGAAATCTGTCTTCTTGGTCACTAAGTGCAGGAGACCATCTTATGCTTTAGATGGGAAAGTTTTTCCTTTTCTGAAGCTGACTATGCTCTGAGCACAACTGAGCATTCCTGTTATAAATGGGCAATCATTGGAGGGTTCTGCTCTTCCAGGTTGCGTTCTGTGCTGCGGAGGTGTACAGGGCATGTACAGCAACCCTCGCGCTGTATTCAATTGTTCTTTTAATGTTATGTTTAATCTTCTAAGGCAATCAATAACAGACCAAAAGTAACCTTTTCAAGTCTATAAAATGGTCTTTTCAGAAGTAAATGCACAAAGTCAAAATATTACGTTTTTTCCTCTCTGAAATGATGTAGCTTAGTGACAGCATAAAGAAATTACTTTTATTTTACTGGCATCATCAATATACTCTAAGAAATTATGTGAAAGGCAATTTTAATCCACTTATATTTCACTTTTAGCAATAATTGTTCCCAAAAGAATTGAGAATTTCCAAAGAAAAGGAATCTAAAGCCTCAATACAACCTTACTACTCTTCATTGTTCTGCAGAAAAAGGTTTTGCTTCATTTTTCAAAGGCCAGAAATTAAAACAAGGCAAACCTCATCACCTGATGGCTTTACTTGCATATTCTGGAATGCGCTGTCTTGTACATAACACCAGTTTCATACCATGAAACATATGGGAAGTCAAATCCCTGATGTAACATTGTGCATATCAAGCATGATGATGTGGCACCACGAATGTATTGGTTTCATTCAGATAAACTTATAGACCACAAAAAATTTCAACCACCTCTTTACATACACCCCTAAACACAAACAGAGCAAATAGTTCCTTCTACAGATAGAAAATTCAGACCTCACGAGTGATGTGGAAGTCTAAGTATTTGGACAGGTGAAGGACAGGTGACAACCTGGTTGTTGCCACATTACTCTATGTATTAGACAACAATATGTTACATCTTCATATTCAGAGATTCCGTGCTAGATCATGTACTGGTGAAACAAGTGGGGTAAGACTGATACAAACTGCAAAAAATGTCTTCATTTTTCTTTTGGAATACTCTCCAGCAATGTAATAGGAAGGGCAATGTCCTTAAATGTAGGTCTCTGCTTACCTCCAGTGGTGCTCTGAAGACAGCACACAGCGCTAGAAAGGTCAGATTTCAACCATCTTAGCTTGCATGGAGACTGTATAGCAGCTCTTTCTCTGTATATTTGGTAACACTCTTACCTTTAAAATGTAACCTGTACGTATTCCCACCAATTAAATGTACTTCCTTTAAGAGTTTACCTTGCTTGTTTTTAAGAAGGATGAAGTCACTGACCTTTTAAAGTTTTGAGATTTTTAATTGTTTGCTTGTTTGTTTTTCGTTTAATTTTGTTTTGGTTTGTTTGGGGGTTTGGGGTTTTTTTTGTTGGTTTTGGTTGGTTGGTTGGTTGTTGTTTTTTTTTAAAAAAAAGAGAGTATCTCTGCAGGATTATGGTCATTTGTCACTCATTTAACCCACTGACAAGCTGCAATTTCCTGTTTAATTGCAGATGCCTCCTTGCAGACAGCTCATATCTCAGGTGCATAGTGAGCATTATTTCTGCCCAACATTTGAGGACAGTAGTTCCCATGGGTGACACCTCTGCTAAAAATAAAACATGCTAGGATGTCTTCCCTGAACCCAGAGGCAGCACAGCAGACAACTTTTTAGATGAAGTCTTCTCCTTCCCCACCAAAACATTGTGGCCTTACCCACTACAGTCCCTACCTCAGGCAGTTCCAGGGTCTACATGCAGATAACAAGAAATCTGAGAGATGAATAGGGCAGAGCTGAGAGTGCACATACTGCTCAGAAGAGCTTATTTTGTGTCTCCAGCCCCTCCTTTAGCCAAAGTTAAAGTATCTCCCTCACTCAGGACCTTTTCATGCAGCTTCTAAATGTGAACTTAAGGATTTGATTGTTGCCAATTTGGAAATGTCCTCTTGAAGATACAAACCTTCCCTTAGAGATCGGAGGTGTGGGGCTTAGGTGCATCCTGAATGAGACACATCTCCCACTTAAGTAATGTCAATGCCTCAAGACATTTTCTTTAATGAGGAAGGGAAAGACCAATTTAACTAATGGATTTAATAATTACAGCCATTCAGACCATTCTTCTCATTCCCAAATATTTCAGCTATTGTGGTCCTTGAAATCACAGACACCTTGCCTGTTTTATCTTGTCAAATATCTATCGAGGTAAGTTATGTCAACAGCGCTCTGAGATGTTTCTTTGAGAAAGAAGTGTTATATAGCTGAAGTGTAGTCCTGTAAAAATCACCTTCCTGTGATTACTGAGAGCTACACATTAACACATCCCTTGAGCACTTTCAAGTTTAATTAGGCTGGCTTTACCCCAGGGTGACCTGGGCAGCTCTGGCATTCAGGGAGATGATGCCCAAGAGCTCCACACCAGTGGTGGGTCCCAGCCCAGGTGCAGCCGCAGAGGTGAAAATGCCCTTTTACCATTTAAGCATGTTTAGTTAGGGTGGGTGGTTTTACCACAGGGTTTGCCAAGTTCCTGTCAATAGTCACTTAACGTTACACTACTGTTTCTGCACTGTGCAAGTGGCTTGGTATAGACATAGCTCCAGGGCTTGCCTGTGTTTTAGATAATATATTTGGTGGAATAACAGGCAAATCCATCCTGTTTCCCACACTGCAGAAGCACATCTTGGACTGGCAACATTACCAGTCACCCCAAACCGGGCTGGTACACAGTGGCTTGGGAGCAGCATGCCTGCAGATGTTTTTTGGTTGGCTGCTGAGAAGAAAGCTCAGCTGAAGGCAGGTTTGCAGCCCCAGTCCTGCCTGCCCATAGCAAAGGTCAGCAGTGGAGAGGAGCAGACAGGATGGAGACACTGGCAGAGGAGGAGCCAGTGTGCTGGGCTGAGGTTAGGTAAGGCAAGAGCATGTGACAACATTGGGCGAATCTGTGCCGGGCCACAGGGACAAAGTCCGCGTGCCAACACATGGCCATGAGCCAAGAGGTGTGACCCCAGTCCTGACTCATGGTAGCTCCCACCACCAATGGGTGACTCAGTCACAGCAGCTTTTTTCTGTGTGAAGTCCCATCACAGGTGTTCTGACAAGCATAGGGCTGTTATAAAGCTTGGTCTGCTTAACACAGACTTCTCTGATAATGGTGCCTTTGCTGTGCGTGGCAGTTCAGACTCCATTGACATCACCGAAAGCTGCTTTTTCTAATCCTGACAATAAATTAGTTTTCTGAGAAATGGAAGTTGTGAACATGTAATAAAATACAATATAAGAGTCCTCCAGGACCTTCACCCTTTCAATACCTACAGAACTAAAATTCACCCAAGGGTAGCAGTTTGCTATTCTACCTTCTGGTCTCTCTGAATGGTTCAGTAAGCTCCTTGGTGTTACAGAAAGGCTCTCATCTACCCCACTGTGGAATCTCATCGTCTTCTCCAGAGCAGGAGCTGTGCTGTGCTGTGCTGTGAAACTAGATTCAGCAGGTTTCAAAAGAAACCTTTCCCCTGTTTTCCCATGAATTTGCTCAGTGTTGTGACCCAACAAAAGCTTTAAGCCAGAAATGCTGGCAGAAGGACAGGTCCCACCCTCTTTTTCCCCTCTGCCAGCACAGGTGCTCAGGTGGTGTAAGTGCATGGTGCAGCCACACAAACACTTGTGGCAGCACATGCAGAGGATGTAGAGTGGCTGCAGGAAGAATGGAGTGGGACTCTACACAGGCAACACCAGTTTAACATGTTTGTGAGACTGTGGTGTGAAACACTGGTCTTGAGCAGCCGCATCAGGCTAGTGAGGGCAAAACTTTTTTCTTGTAGAGTGTTT
This sequence comes from Neopelma chrysocephalum, assembly GCF_003984885.1. Taxonomy (NCBI): domain Eukaryota; kingdom Metazoa; phylum Chordata; class Aves; order Passeriformes; family Pipridae; genus Neopelma; species Neopelma chrysocephalum. Next base: position 15,118,295 of record NW_020897731.1, on the reverse strand, counting down.
TATTTACCCTAGGACTGAAAGGCAATTATCATATTAACCTCCCTTGTAGATATGTCTATTCAGAACCCTCCCTGTATTTATTACAACGGAAAACAAACATGCCAGAGAAATGTAATGGCTATGGTTATATAAAAAAAGTTGGGATTTGCTGATTTCCTTCTTTTTTTATGTGCTAATTAAAATCTGTTCCACTCCATTGGTTTATTCAGTATCTGTTTTCTTAGATTTTGGAACCTAAAACCTGCTTTCAGGTTTAAATAAAAGCAGAATGCACATGGGGAAACTGAGCCTACTCTTTAGGGTGACCCTCTGTGCTGACTTTCCTTGCAGAATGACAATAAAGCGATTGCTAAAAAAAAAAAAATTGCCTAATGACTGAAAAGGTTATGAGGGTAACTCTCACTGTCCATGAACCAGAGAAGCCTAGGATTAAAAAACAAAAGGGGAAAGCCCAAGGTGTCCTTTAAGAAATTTCCCCCTGTTGAGACTCCACCTTCAGGGCTGTGACTTCATCATGTCCGTAGTGGGATGAGTATTTGACTAGCTGGCAGAGCAGACAAGGAGTCCATCTTTGAAAAGACATTTGCTGGGAATCTTCTGTGATATGGCAAGATAAAGGTCAAAGCATTGACATAGGTTATGCATAGAAAGGGCTTTGGTGTGAGAGAACTTGTAAAGTTGTTGTCTCCAGGTGTTTACCTGGGTGCCTAAATACCTCTGAAAATCTCTAGAGACAATATAGTAAAGCTGATTTGAGACATAGAATTAGATGTATGTTTGTTGTATACTATCCACACAAAAAAACCCCGAGTTGTTGTGGTACCTGTTACTGACTGTTCTCTAAAGGATCTCCTCAGATTCTGGTCTTCAGTAGCTTAGGAAAGTCAGGAAATGACAATTTCTTCTGTATCAACTCACATTGTGTAAGAACAGGTGTAAAATAACATTCATTTAAATAAAGTGGTGTTGTCTCTTTAAAACTTCAAATAGGCAATAAAATGGTTCTATAAAGGTGTGGGAACCTGTTCCACCAAATACAAAGTGGTTTTGTTAAAAAGAGAAGGAAATGAAAGAAAGGGGAGAAAATCCTGTCTGTTGCATGATGAGATCCTAGTTTTTGTGGCTGTGTTGTGCCTAAGAATGGGCTTATGTGTAAATATACTGATAAACCATACAGACTTTCTGAGATTGAGATTAGACACGTTGCCGGTCACTCTTAAATTCATGTGTCCTTTCAGTGAAATATTTTACTTGGCACATTCCCTTCTCATTACACTGTAGTCTCTCAGTAGTTTTTGAAGACCAAATAAAAACATAAAGGCCAATCCACTGCTCGTTCCTTACTCTCCCTTCTCCTTTCACTTGCTCATATCTGCACTGTTACATGATGTTAAGCTACCATCATGAAATATCTCCTGAAATCTATTTACTACCATGTTCATAAAAAATACTCTCACCCAGATAATGACATCACCCCAATAAAATGATGAGTCTGTGGTCAGCCTCTGGATCTCTCAAAGCATTTGGGTTTGATCTTCCTAAAAATCTCAGAAAGCAGATCCAGTGCTTTACTAGTGCATGTCATCACATTGAGAACCCCAGCACACCACATCAGGAAAGGCACTTCATGTGTCTGCTTGTAGAAAAGAGACAGATGATGGGAAGCACACCAACTCCTTGGAAGTCTTTTCTGCATCAGGGAGAAGGTTCCCATTGACAGGCATTAGCATATTCCAGTGAATCTCACTTTTTTTTCTTGAAATATCCAGCTTTTTCTATTACTGTATTCAGGAGAATAATTATTTAGGAAAAACCTTTCACCTACAATCCCACCACAAGAACAAATTAAAGGAAATGGAAGGTTTATGGGAAACATGGGCATGGTCTGGACTGTTCCCTTTCACTTGTCTTAGGATTTGGCCCCTGCTTCACTGTCAATAATCAAAAAGATGAAAAAACTAAATATTTATGATATTATTGTTACATAGGGTGAGTTTTCACCATTGTAGCCAACCTGTACATTAGGAAAGAAGTTGTTTTTATATTCTTACACCCAAGCATTGGATGCTGTATGAGGAGAGGAGCATGTGGTGTATACAGAATCCATCATTCTTGCTACTTAAATGGCTCTGCCCTTAACACTTTTCCACTCTGCCTTAGGTGTCATCATAAAGAAGTACATGAAGAGTCCTGCAATAATTATGAACACAGTGTGCATGAAGTCAAAAGAAACAAGGTGTCTAATGTTAGGGAAAGCTGGGAGACACACTTGCAGAATTCTGCCTAACTTTCTTAAGTTCCTTATAAAAGGACAAATTAATATATTTTTTAATTCTGCCACTGGGGATGCTAACACCTCAGAATAACCTGCACCTTGATCTGCTGAGATTCATTGCTTTAAACAATAACGGGGAAATAACTTGGACACTAACAACAAGCTGCAGCTAAAAGTGAAAGAACGAAATAAAAGCCAAGTGTTTGAGCAGTCTCCTCGTGTGATCCTAATTGACATAGTATATTGAAGAGCCTTCTAAAAATGAGCCCATCATCTCACTAGCATCAATGCTTTTTAATTCCAGTTACACAGAATAGTTTTGTCTGGACATTTAAGCACACGGACAATTGCATCTGATAGCTTTCCTTTTTTTTTCTCTCTTTTTTTTTTCTTTTTTTTCTCTTCTGTTTCAGCTGGGCTATCTGCACAGACCCCATGCAACACAGACAAACTTACTTTACAATGCTTATGGTTAAAAGTTTGATTTGTTTTCAAACAGAAAAAAGCAAAGCAAAAGAACAACACTGATTTTAAAAATCAATCTGGTGAAATTTTGCAAATTCATACCTGCTAAATTTTTTATACTTACTTCCCTATAGAGATCAGTGGGATTGAGACATGGATCTGATTGTGGCAGAATCTCCTATATTTTATCCCCAATTTTGAGACTGATTCCTTTTATAGTCTTGGGCAAACTTCTTAAATTTCCACGCTGCAGCTTCCCTGCCCTTAGGGAGTACCTGCTTCTCTGCAGCTTTTGTAGCTAACATTTGCAGAGATGAATTCTAAAGCTGAAAGACTTCAGTAGACCTGGTCTGCAGGCACTCTGGGACTTGGATCCGGGCTGCAGGTGTGTTTGTACAGTGCCTAACACACCACAGCCACAGTACAGTGGATAAACAAGTATAAAGAGCCAGAACAGCAATCACCTATTGGTTTGCAGCGTAAGTAGAACAGCTCTCCTTCCTGTTCGCTCTCAGAAACTGCCACAAAGATACTTCTTTTGCCAGCCTTCACGATCTTCCACATTTCTCTCTCTAACTTGGAGCCTTCTAGTTTTAGAACTCTTATCTCTACACCCGCTGACTTCTCTACCCCTCTTCCCTATTGATGAACCTCTGACTTAGCAGTATGAGGATGTCTCTTATGTTTTACGTGCCCAGACCAAAGTACTCAGAGGACAAGAATAAATTATTATGAAGAACCACCTGATACAAACTGCCAGTGCTTCCTCTGCAGAATCTACTCCAGTTTATGGTTTGTCATGAAGAGGTTAATACACTTCTTGCACATGGGGTTGCCCTGAGGTTGTTGCCCTGAGCTTGTGTGTTGCTTGGATGGAGATTTGGACTAAGCTTTACTATATGGGGGGGAGGGCAGAGATAGGAATGGCAATACCAGTAAAAACAACTGGAAAAGGACTGAAAGCTGTAATTGTTTTGCTTCTGCAATATGTTGTTTGCTTTTCACCTCCTTTAGGCAGTGTCCTTTCCCTGAAATTAGCCATCTTCCAAGGCATGCCCTGCTCCCTCTTCTCCCGCCGGCTGGCTGTGCACACTATTTGCCAACCAGGCAAATCCATCATCCAAAGAGTGTTTCAGAGTGGTTCCTCCTCTTGGCTGCTTGAGAAGGTGTGTTGTTTGCTTTGCCTAAGTGCTCCCGGGGCCTAATGCTCCGTTGTTATGTACAGACCATTTCTGCTGCCATGAATCATGTTTTACCACCCTTGTGCTTTTACTTCTGCACTGGGTGCTTTTTTTCTTTCAAGTAAACACGTTGGAGTTCCGTGTTTACTGCTGAAACAGTGCATGTCGGGTACACAGCACAGGCTGAGTTATTCCTACCGTCCCACTGCTGACATGATCAGTAAATCTACCTCTCAGTCCAGGAGCTGCAGACCCCTTGTTTTTCTTACAACCAAAGGTAAATTGATTCAGTATAGCCTAAAATAATTTTGCTAGACACATATAAAGAAAAAAAATTTTTCACTGAAAAAGCCTCATGCCATCAAGCAAAATATGCCCTTTTCTTATCTTATCTGTTGTGAGTAACCCAAACTATTTGCACAACGCCTTGTGCTAGGAAGGAGTTGTTTGTACATGTTTCACTCCCTTTTTTCCAAGTTTTGAATTTTGAATCAAATCTTTTTCTTCAAATTCCTCCTACCTGCAAAAATGTTACGGTTTCTCTTTCCTGTGCTTCCCTGAAGGTTGCACCCAGCCCTCCCTTCAAAGATCCCTTCCTTGCAGATGGCTTTCTATTAATCTTCAAACCACTTTGGAGAGCTCTCTGTGTCTGGCAGCACTAACATCCCCTCTCCCTCCCGTCCCACCCACTTAGCCTCAGCCTAAGAGCCCTTAACAAATGACTCCCAAGGAATTTAAATGGCTAACGCTCGCTGGCCAATAAAGAGATGCATAAACTGTATAACCAGGTTACACGGCTTTTGCCATTAGGAAGAAAGGTTGCTCGGGCAAAGGCGCAAGTCCTCTTAACCTGTTGCACTTCGATCACAGGACTAGAGAGGTAAGGGAAATCTTGTTTGCTCTGTAGGGTTTTTTATCTGGTTTTTATTTATCAGGGAGTTGAGACCAAAAGTATATCATCATTAAGGTGTTGGTTTGGGGTTTTGCCTTCCTTCAGAGGGTCCTAGAGGAGTTATTTGAGAAGGAAGCAACTGCTTGTAAGCTTGAACTAAGACATCAACATGTGAATATCTAAAAGAATTTGCATAACAAACAACAAAGCAAATGTCTGAACAGTGAAAACTAAACCGCTGATATTTTAGACAGAAGAAAACAAAATCATATTTCAAAGATTTTTTTCTACTACCTTAAATTAATGAGCTGAAAGGTAGCCAATTACAACTGTTTGCTGTTGTGTTTTCAGTCAGTCTGTCTCTGCCGTTGTCTGTTTGTGCTGCCTGGTATTTTGTTATGTTTTTTCAAGAGATTGACATAAAAAAATCAAACTTTTATAGTGGATTATCAGCTTCTGGTACAAAATTTGGGACTTGTGGATTGAAGGTGTCTGGGAAGGTTAAGCAAGCAGGATATGTATGCAAGTATTATTGTTACAAATGAATCTATATAACTCATTCTGCATACTGAAAATTTGATAGCATTTTAAGAATATCAACTTCTGATATTATTCTATTCATATTCTGCTTGAGCAGAATGTGAAATGTGTAAGACTTGTATATGACATTGGACACGTGACACTAATGTGTTCACGCTTATTTATTTATTAATTTATTGTTTTATTGGGGCCAGTGCTGATAACAATAATGAATTTTGAACTTAAACGTGGAAAAAAAATAATGTAGATGTTGTAAGTAAAGCTCAATTAAAATCAATGACAAAAATGTTAGTTTGCATGTGGACCAGATGAAGCAGCTGTATGTAGTGGTGTCCTGTCCTGAGCTAGGTGGGATTGAAGCCATGCTTCAAAATGTGTGTGTAAAGGGCTCCCTCACTGTTTGCACATCCAAGCTTGCCATGGATGACAGCCAGTGCTCAGAGCATGTGAGAGATGTCATGCAAAATGTTATGGCCATCCCTTGCAGTGCTCCATGGACAGACAGGCTGGGTTGCAGAAAGGGCATCTTTTTCAATCATGTTATCACAGCTCATCTCTGAAAGCCTTCACACCCAATGCACGGTCCACAGTGGTGCATGTTGGTGTTAGCTGATGATGTTGGACCAAAGACCTTGCCATTGTATGAAAGAGGTGAGAGAGGTTTTTAATTAAATTAGCACACTTAATCTAACAGAACTACAAAACGTGTCCTTTTTGCTTGTCAAGGCAAGGCCACATGGCTGTCTATTAAGAGCTTGTTGTAATATTGTTGGTTTGATTATTTTTCCATGTGTTTCTCATATACTGTATAACCAAGATTAGATAATGCGTTGTATAAAAATAAATAAAGTTAACAAAGAAGTAGCCATTTTGCTACTCTTTTTAATAATTTCTATTCAATTCTGCATTTCAGCTCCATTCTTTGCTGAAGAAATTATATTGAATCAAATGATCCTTGTCTTCTTTCTTCAGCTTTTAATTAAAAAAAAAAATAATCTCAGTTAAGGTCAACAAAAGGTGAATTTCAAATTATACCTGTCTCAAATCCCACTCCTTTTCTAGAGCGAACAGAAATTTCATTTCCAAACCATAGGTATTTCCAACTGAGCTGTAATTTCAGTAGACTCATGTTGTCTTGAATTAACCCAGTGCAGGAGTGGTGCCCCCTGAGAAAGTTCCTGCCTTGGTTAAACATTTTTTTTTTTATTTATAATATTAACCCTGGGCACAGGTACCGAGTGCTGGAAACCTTTTCCTTGTACTTGTAAACCTGGTTTCTCAATTTCAATCCAACGTTCAAAGGTCTGTACAAACTTCTTAGATCAGAGGTCAGGTACAAATTGCTGCACTTTGCAGCTCCTTTCTGCCGATATGACAGAATTTCACAGCAAAGACGATTGACTTCCATCCCCCTCTCCTCCATGCACGGGCAATACCAGGCAGTTAAAAGCATGATATGTACAAGTCAGCCATTGGTACCTGAGTTTAATTAATAACTAACTGGGTTTCAATGGTGCAAGGTGCATATTATAAAAAGGGTCAAATGTCAGTGCACAAAGGGAAAAAAAAAAGAACAAAACCGCCAGCCACGGACTAAAGCAAATGCTTTGAGTTTAATGTACTTTCAGCAGCCAGCATTCACATCCCAACTGTGGTTTGCTTTATGTTGATTTTCATTTCTGTGACCTGAGGGGGAGGGAACATATTGAGCCACTTTCAGCTTTCCCTGGAATCCTGGCCTCCTGCTGAAAGCAGATTTGCAAGTTGGGCCCCCCATTGTTGCAGTGTTCACATGGTATACACAAAATTGAGAATGTTGTAATAAAAATAGTGCATGAGATTAGGGCAAACTGAAAAGTCCAAAGCTGTTTTTGTTGTAATAAATTTGATTAAGCGAGTAGACTTCATATGAACAGCCAGGATGTGTTATGTTTCGCTCTGGGATCTTCGGAAGAGTTAGCTGAAAAGGTTGGACCAGAAAAGCTGAAAAGGCAACTGTAGTTTGTGATCTTTTTTAGATACTATTGGTTACACTGCGGGGTGGGACATCTTACTGTAATGTTTATGCAGACAGACAGTGTTGTGTTATAACAACAAAGAAGCGCAAGTACACATACCCCTACTCCAGAGTTCAGCAAAGCCTTTCACTGACATTTTCAGTGATAGAATTAAATCACTGCGTTCGTATGTAAGATTTGTCTTTGAAGGGGCAAGAAGTGAAATAGGTGGATGTCTTATCTTTCTTGTGTAATAATTAACAGATGAGTGTAGTCGTGGTTTTGATTTTCAGTTGCAGAACATTGTTTTTACTATCTTTCTTATGGCAAAAGCTTGTGAACTCCTAGTACACCCTGAGTGAAACACTTCTCACTTTCTAAGTAGAATGCTTTTTAAAAGTTAATACAAGCAGGACATACTTATCCGTATCAGCATCTCTGCTGAGAACAGAGTTTAATGGCTTTGTGGTAAAGAAACACCACAAAAAGTTTTCCATCAAGTATGGCTCATCCAAAGTAGGAAAGACTTGTTACATACCAAGTGACTACATTGACCTTAATTTATATGTCACACATTTTCCTGTCTGACCATGGTAATAATAGCTTATGTGGACTAGACTGAAATATGGGAATTTGGGAAGAAAGGAAGGGTTGTGCTGTTTCCTGATTTAGCTGATAAGAGCTAAATGATAAGAGCTCTCATCTTCTAAGCTTTCCTCAACATGTGGCTTCAATACTTTGCAGGGTAATAACTTCAACCTCAGCCAGTGACCAGTCCTATTTGAAATAGCTAAGAGTTATAGACTTATTTTGAAATGGACTCAGTAAAAGATGGAGCTGGGGCAAACAGTACAGCATAGGGGTTTACACAACTTGTTGGACAAAGTTCTAAATGACTTGCAGCAAAGTGAATTATAAAATTAGGGAGGAGACTGGGTTTTGCTTACCCAAACTTCCTTCAGAAGTGGTACAAGCTGAGGTGGCTAGCCTGGCACTGCAGTAGCATAAAAACACTCAAGAAACACGCATGGCATTGACAGAATTCACATTGTAGAAGCAGGGCCACGTCAGTAGGATGCTCTAGGTGTTGGTGGTGCTTTGGTAAATAGATAATTTTTCACTCTCATAATGGGAAAACCATATATGCATGAACAAATTTTCACTTGTGATCATCAAAAAGCAATGGTAAGAAGCACAGCTAGGCTCAGGAAAGTTTTCTTACTTTATTATTTGAGATGTCTTGGGAAGAATACGAAGACTTTGCTTGCAACTGTAGGGACAAAATTCATGTGGCCAAAGCTTAACTGGAGTTGAAACTAACCAGAAATGTGGGGGACCATAAAAAGAGTTTTTTCAAATACATTAATGGCAATAGGCAGTATAGAAATATAATCGACCTGTTACAGGATGAGGATGGTCACCTCACAAACAGGGCAGAGACAACGCAGAGGTATTTAACGCTTTCTTTGCCTCTGTCTTAAACATGGATGATGGACCAAGGGGGTCTCAGTGCCCTGAGCTGGAGGACCATGACTGTGAGAATGATCAACTCCCAGCTGAGTCTGAAATTGTGTGGGATCTGCTGCTCCAGCTGGATTCCTACAGATCTATGGGGCCTGATGGGATTTAACCCAGAATCCTCAAAGAGCTTGCTGATGTCATGGCACAACCTCTCTCAAGGACTTTTGAGTGGTCTTGGGAATCCGGAGAGGTCCCAGCTGACTGGAAGCTGGAGAATGTTGTCCTGATTTTCAAGAAGGAAGACCCTGGAAACTACAGGCCTGTCAGTCTCACTTCAGTGCCTGGTAAAGTTATGGAGAAGATTGTTCTGGAAATTATTGAAAACCACCTGAAAGACAACACAGCCATTGGTCACAGTCCCCACAGCTTCATGAGAGAAAAGTCCTGCTTATCCAACCTGATTTCCTTCTGTGACGAGGTAACCCACCTAGTTGATCAAGGGAAGCCAGTTGATGTAATCTTTTTGGATTTCAGTAAAGCTTTTGATACCGTCTCTCACAGGATCCTTCTGGACAAACTGTCCAGCACACAGCTGGATAAACACATCACGTGGTGGGTGAGCAATTGGCTCACGGGTCGAGCACAGAGGGTAACAGTGAATGGAGTAACATCAGACTGGTGACCTGTCACCAGTGGTGACTCGTGGCTCTATCTTAGGCCCTGTGCTCTTCAACATCTTCATAAATTACTTGAATGCAGGACTGGAAGGGACACTGAGCGAGTTTGCAGATGACACAAAACTGGGAGGAGCTGTTGACTCTCTCGAAGGCAGGGAGGCCCTGCAGAGAGACCTCAACAAATGAGAGCACTGGGCAATCACCAACCAGAGGAAGTTCAACAAGGGAAAGTGCCGGATTCTGCAGCAGGGATGGGGCAAGCCTGGATGTACATACAGACTGGGGAATGAGATGCTGGAAAGCAGTGCTGCAGAAAGGGACCTGGGCGTCCTGGTTGATGGCAAGTTGAATATGATTCAGCAGTGGCAGCCAGGAGGGCCAACCGTGTCCTGGGAGGCATCAGGCAAAGCATCACCAGCCGGTTGAGTAAGGCGATTGTCCCTCCCTGTTCTGCACTGGTGCGGCCTCCCCTTGAATATTGTGGCAGTTTTGGGCACCAGAGAAAAAGAAAGATATTAAGCTCTTAGAGAGTGTCCAAAGGAGGGCAATGAAGATGGTGAAGGGCCTTGAGGTGAAGCCATATGAGGAGTGGTCTGGAAGAGACTGAGGGGAGACCTCATTGCAGTCTACAACTTCCTCGTGAGGGGAAGAGGAGGGGCAGGCAACTGATCTCTGTGGTGACCAGGGACAGAACCTGAGGGAATGGCCTGAAGTTGTGTCAGAGGAGGTTTAGGTTGAATATTAGAAAAAGGCTCTTCACTTAGAGAGCGGTTGGGTGCTGGAAGAGGCTGCCCAGGGAAGTTGTCACAGCGTGAAGCCTGACAATGTTGTCAGGCACATGGTGTGACTCTTGGGAATGGTCCTGTGCAGGGTCAGGAGTCGGACTCAATGATCCTTGTGGCTCTGATATCTCACTGAATACTATTTTTGCAGTTCTGAAGCCAGGAGACTGGGTCGTTGAGGGACCTTCATACTCGGAATGTTCACTGCTGGGCCTTGATAGTGCTTACAGATAATGCAAGGTGAATCACACACCAGATTAAATATGCCATAGAAGCCAGTCATTGAATGTATAAATTCCTTGTTGAATTATCTGATTAACATTCAAACTTTAACCTGGGAAATTCCAGGATGTTAATTTACAGAATAATTTCAGATGTTTTCCTCTTAAAAGTAGCAAGAAGCAAAAGAAGAGAGTTCTAGTAATTTTGTTACAGTTTTTTAAGCCAAATACATCGCTTTTGATTGGTTCATGGAGAACATGGAGAACATTCCTGCGAGACCTTTAAAGCAGGATTTTCAGTAGTGCTCGTCACTGTCTTAAATATAATATTATAGCAGCCATTAGAGTCTTGTAACTGATGTCAGAGGAGTAGTGCTATCTACTGAGTACTATTTGCTGAGTACTGTTGAAAATATCGCACTTAATTTTCTGTTTCTTTATTTGAATCTAATACTATAAAAAGACAAAATCAATAGGTTTTGGTGAGTTTTAAACCAACCATTTTTAACATGCTTAAGCCACTTAGGACAAATTTAAGCAACTGAAAACTGTGCACAGACCCTCTCTGCAGCAGATCTACCCTGAAAACTGCATTTCAGGCCCAGAACATTAACTTGCCCCTTATAAGGGGAACTCAACTAACCGACTCTAATAAAATTGAAATTTAAGCATGAAATATGAACTCTTGCAATTAAATCAGTGGTCAGAACCCTGATGATAGACCCTAGGTTAAGATGCCAAGTGTCACCATTAGCAGAAGTGGGAATTTTTAGGTTGAAAAAGACCTCTAAGATCATCGAGTCCAACCATTAACAATGCCAAGTCCAGCACTAAACCATGTCCCTAAGTGCCACATCTACATGTCTTTTAAATACTTCCAGAGATCATGACTCAACCACTTCCCTGGGCAGTCTGTTCCAATGCTTGACAGCCCTTTTGATGAAGAAATTTTTCCTTCCCTGGCACAACTTAAGACTGTTTCCTCTTGTCCTAATTTCAGCAGCTAGTCTGAGGATTTAGTGGGCTCGTCTTATCCTATCCGTCAGGTACTTTACACTTTTGCTCTCTACATATTTAAGTATAGTACTTCTAGTGGGCAGTGTACAGCTCCTGCTGTACATGTTCTTGCCTGAACATATACAGGAAATGATTCAGTGCAGCAAATGCTGCTGCATACACCTCTCATTGTGTTCCATGCAGCACCTGAGCCAAAAGATTCCTTCCAGGTGACCCTGGCTGGAGAGGGACAAGTTTGATGACCTAATTCAGGCACGTGGATGATGTTGAGAGTAAGCAGTGCTTTATAGGTGCTGGCAGCAGGATGACTTGCACAGCAGACAGACATGTCATTGTCAATAACTAGTGCTGATTTGATCTTTGAGATTACTCTCTTCCAAGCTGCTCATCACAAGCTACTCATCCAGTCTGTTGCCAGCCAATGTTCCTGCCCCTTCAGGTCTGCTGATGCAGTCCAGCACTTTCTCCACAGAGTTTTGCCAAAATGATCCACATTAAGAAAATCCACCTTTTCGAAGTGTTTAGTCTAGCCTGGGGCAACTTCTTCACCCAGTTAAGCTGCAGGCAAAGCAATATGTCTGACACACTGCAGACATTTTCATGGCCTGTTGGCCTCAGGTACTGCTTTTTGTAAAAGTGTGAAGACATTATCCATCCCAAGTAACCTTCCCTTTCCTGTATGAAAGACCTTCAGAAAAGGTCCTTGACTAAAAAGCTGTGCTGAAATGCTGCACTCTCTTGCACTGACCCTCCACAAGATTCAGCTTCAGACACTGGCATTTCATTAGAGGTAGCAGGTGGGAAACCGAGATGTGGTCCAATTCCTGTTGAAAACCACTTTTACACTTGAACTATAAATTAATTTGGAATCAGGCGAAGTCTCTGCATGGATATTGCACCAAAGATCAGACCCTTTTTTTACTGCACCTGCTGCCTGCTTGGCCTCAGTCTGCACTGTGCATGGAGAGGAGCCAAGGATGCTGCCTCCAGCAGGATGTCTCCTAAACTAATTGCAAACACAGGGTAAAGTGTTCTGCTGAAAAGCACATGAGATGGCAATGAGCGCTTGCAGGGCCAGTGGCCATGTTAGGCCCATTTGTAAAAGAGGTGGGACATCCTATTTCACCATTAGTTTAGGAAGGAGCACCTTGCACTGCTGCCATGGCTGCAGCTGCAGGATCGCTGGGCTGGCCCTGGGTCCTGCAGTTGGGCACGCCATGGCTCAGCTTCTGCAACAGTATCAAAAATTTCTGCTTTGTTCAGCTCATTTATGTGAATAATAAGCAGGAACAGAGTGACACTCTTGCCAAGAAAAAGAAAACTGTTGTATAATGATATTTTAGTTATCTTTAAATAGGAAGGTGACTGGCACATTACACTTGATGCAATCCTCAAGTCACTACTGTAGTTAGAATTGACAAGGCCCCTGAGTTATTCTGTGCAGCCAATAAACTCTAAACAAGCAAACTGGGTTTTCAGCAGGAGCATTTCTGTGGATATCTGATGTTTGTGATAAAGTTACAGAGTTGTTCTTAGTAAGCTGTTGGTTTTGTATACATTTTATGTATATAAAGTTGTCATGAGAATAGAGTTAGATTTTGAAAATAAAGAACTTTAATGACAGCCATGCTTTCAGAGCTGCTGATAGGCAGCAGCAGGATTAACGTTTTCCCTTATTATTTCAACTAAAAAACTTGGAAGGTCACATTTAAACCAGTAGCTGTTATTTCCCTCTGCCAACAGAGTGTACTTAAAATTTCAGCAACCAACCTTCCCTCTGCAGCAGCTGTGGTTTAAAATGCAAAACTGTGGCAGTTTCTTGAAGGAAGCGGGTGGCTGTGCAGTGTCCATGAAGACACACCCTGTCAGCTCAGCCAGAGTTTGTTCAGTACGTGGTCTGCAAGTGGGGGATGGGTGCCCCCATCCCCTCCCCCCGACAGTTATCACAGAAACACAGGTCTCCCTGGTCTCTCCTGCTGCCTCCCATGGTGCTGGCGCCCATCCCCAGGCTATGTGACTGCTGGAGGTTGTGTCACCCACAAAAGGACACATGTTGTACTATGTAGTACAAAACTGGAGGGATGAATTAAGTCCAAACATAGAGCCTCATTTTATAGGAGCACATGAGTGAAGTGGACACACAGTTACTGCCCTGAGGACACTGCTGTGTCCCTGTGTTTGTAAAAACCTATCTGACCACACCGGGATCAACAGAGGAGCTGCCTAACTTCACAGGGCACTGCCCAGATCTGGACTAGCCCAAGGATTAGTTGATATATGAAGTTAGGGCATTGCTTTCTCGCTGGGGCCCCAAGCTGCCTTTGCCCTGGCAAAAGGGACATCAGCATTGGGCCCTTTATTGTTGTTAATCAAGGTGTGGTATTTGTATTTAATAAAAGATCTGCTTCAATTAATCAGCCTGCTCATGGTATGCTTTAGGTCAGTCACTGCCAACACAGTAAGTTTCCCATTTAGTATTCTAAGCTGTAATGTGAAAAATATAGGTTAAAAAGAAGGTAATTAATGTTTAGGGTAAGAACTATATACACCTGTCCTATTGGCAGCAGGGAAGGAGTTTTGTAAGCAAGGGAAAGTGAAATTTGAATGGTTTCAGTGAAACCTCTGTCTGATAGTTCACCTGTGCAAGGAAGAGTCCTTGGAGCAGAGATGCTCGTAAGCCTGGCTCCTGGTAGGCTGGCAGTTGTTAGCATCCATCTAACACAGCGTTGGACAATCAAGCAGGATTTACCTTTTTCTGAGAAGAAAAGAAGACAGTCTTGTTTCAGGTCCTGATAATGAGTCATTGTCTAGTTAGTTGTCTCCAAAACACAACCTTTCTCATTAGCAATATTTTTGTCTGTCTCTCTTTTATGAATCTATGTCATCAAGACCTCTTCTTTCTCAGAGACTAAAAATCAAGCAAGGCACTACATTTTAATGTAGCTTAATTTTTTGCCTCTACTAGCATTCATCACACATAGTGGATGTACTGAAATCAGTTTGGCTTTACTAAGGCCACTAGGCCCATAGTATTAGCTCATGTCTTGCGTAGACCCACAACATATGATAGCAAGTTTTCACAACCAGTTTACCGTGGACTAAAAAAAGTGCACAAGTAGGGTTGAACACTTCAGAAAATGGTATTTTTGGAAACCATTTTCTTGAGAGGGATTGCTTTTCAACATGAAAAGGTTAGGTTGTATTGGTAGCCCATTTTGTAAGGCAGTAATAACAGGAGAGGAGAGCTCTCAGATCAGACATGCTTGTGTTCTTTTTCTCATCAAGGTAGAATCACAGAATATTCTGAGTTGGAAGGGACCCATAAGGATCATCGAGTCCAACTCTTAAGTCAATGATCTGTACCCATTGGCATTATCAGCATTAATACCACTGACCTTGGCATTATTAGTACCAAGTTTTAACCAACTGAGCTAATCTCAGGGTATATGAAATCTGAACTCTGTGAAGGTGTTGATTGTGACATGTGGCAATGAATAAGTTGTTGTGTGTATTTAGTTAAATCAATTGGGGCTACACGGGCTAACTTGCTTGGCAGTACTTATGAAACCCAGCTCTACGGAGTTGCACAGGAAAAAAACCCCAAACCACATTTGATCATAAATCTTGGTTCCTAGTAAATTAGATAGGAATAAATGCATTTTAGGTTCACTAGGAATTTTTAGTTACGCACTATCACAAACAGTGTATGATAGTGTCTGCAGCAGAGGTGGCCATCAGCACTTAGAAGCAGCTTCAAGAACAGCTTCCAGTACTAGAAATCATCCTGCTGGTGCAATGCAAAGTGCTGGAGAACATGCCAGTTCCTGCATGGCCACTGAATTACCAGCTGGTTTCTGGTGGTCAGGAGAGGCTTTGCTTCACCTCTCCTCACTCCGCAATCCCATTGCTCACCTGTAGCTTTCTAGACTTCTGCCCCAGCAACCAAGCCCTGCAGATAACAGAATACAGAGACTTTTATTTTGTAAGTTGACCCAAAACTGATGGCAATTACTCATTTCTAAACTTAGACAAAGTTGGGGTGATAAGTACTTCACTTGCCAACAGGTGGCTCATGTAAAGGTAATTATTATTTCCCCATAAAGTGTTTGTATAACAAGCTTTGCTTTCATTCTGGGAAAGGTGAAGTTACATTTTTGGTAACAAATTGTCAAATGGCAAATGAAACTCTTTTACTCTGCCTTAATTTTCTTAATTATGGCAAATAATTCCCAGGAATAAAATTGAAATGTCTGACTGTTACAGGGGAACATTTGAATCTGAGAGAAACATGTTAATCAACAGCATTTTAAAGCAAGAAGCTTTCAAAACTGAGGCAATTCCATGAAAGACCTTACTTGAAAGGAATTATGTTTTCTAAAATATTGCTGAGTATCAGCATCAGTATTACTGCCCTCCATCTTCTTTGTCTCCCCCTCTGCTCTCCATATTTTTAAATTAAAATGGCTGAGAAGCATCAGTGTGTAACACTCATGGTCCAAAAACACACGCAGAATAAGGTCCTACCACAGACCATGGTTCAGAGGTCTGGTTTCCCAATCCCAAGTGCATTTAGGAGCTGACCTAAACACAGTGATGCTTGCCCTGGATGGTGCAGAGGCATCTCTGGGTACAGACCAGCACAATTCTGGGCAGCTCAAGAGCTTTACTGAAAAAAAATCTGAGGTGCTGAGATTACTAGGATTTAAATGGATTTTTTGGACCATACAAATCAGACCTAGGTGCCTAAATCTTGTGCCATATTTCTGTGGACTTGGGCTTGCTGTACTAGTGAAGGACCTGCCTGCATGGTAACCAATGCAATGGCCAAATCGTTCTAATGAAGGGTATATATATCTGAGTCCCTGTGGGACAGAGAGAAACCTGTGTCCCTCTGAATAACAGAACTACATAGAATAAATAAATCTGGCCAAAGCTTTGTCCTTTTTTTTTTTGAAAATAAGCCTGTCAGACCCAGATTGGGAGCATTTATTATGGTGGTTTGCAGAGTTTCCTACAAGGATCGGTGTATTTTGACAGTTCCATCCACAAATCGGTCATGAAGGCAAAACATGAAAAATAAATCAGTGGATGAAGCAAAGGCTGATAGAGTTGTAAAAAACAACTAGGAGGAGCCAATCATGTAGCACTCAGTATGTGGGATCTACTCAAAAGGGATAGGGCTGAATGCAAGGCTGTGGCATTTAAGAGTAATAAACACAAGACTTACCTGCTACATCGGACATAACACCAGCAAGAGGTGCTTCTATAAAGGATTTGAGGTTAAAATTGAAGGGAAAAAAAACCAACTCCATGTGGTTTGTTAGTAGGTGTGAAGAAACAAGCCTTGGCAATACCGAGATGTGGGAAGAAGAAGGAGGGATGTTCTTCATCCCTGTATATAGGAAAGGTGAAAAAAGCTGAAACTCTAGAGAACTGCCCAAAGACCCACAAACAATTTTAGGTGAAAAAAGACTAATTGTGAATGAATTCAAGAGTTCAGTCTGCAGTTTTATTAAAAACATAAGAGTTGTGGCTTGATTGCACAGCTTAAATATCACTATAAGACAAAAGCTGAAGTCTTAAAAGAATCTTTAGTCTATCAGAGAAAGGTTTAACAAGTAATCCTATCTGGAAGCAAAGCCAGACAAATTCCCATGAGAAATACAGCATACTTGCTTGTCTGATTGAGTGATTAGCAAACATGCCATATAAAGAGGAGAGGAGTCTATAGCTCTTTGATTCCTTAAAGCCAAGGTCCCTTTGGAAGATATGATTTACTCAGATAAATATTATAAGACTCAGTGTGCAAATAACAATAAAATGTAATGGTCCACGTCATATACAATCACTCATATTAAATAGTCTGATGGACTTTTCCAGCTTTAAATGTCAATGAATTAACAACTCTCAGAGTCCTAGAGTGTGTTATTTAGTTGTGCTCAGAGAGGAAGCCCACTGCCTTGAAGCTAAGGTCAACAGCATGGTGATCTCCTCCTGTATATCTGCATTTCTTGCTCTTTGCCTGTGTTCAAATGCTCAGAATCAGGTTTCCGAGATTTGCCTTCCTCTTGCTGGCTTAGCTTGCAGGCCTCTGCTGGCTGCTTGGTCTAAAACAAGTTGCCTGTCTTAAGGGAATGATTCTCTTCAGCTTTTCTGAAGTCCTATTGTAATAATGGAAGACAAACATGTCAGACATTGTAACACAAGCAGCAGGCAACTCAGAAGCTTGTCAGATCGCCCTTTGCACAAGACAAGAAGAATTGTCCTCCCCTGAGGCTAATATGTAATGTCATGTGTGAAATGTACTCAACTGTACTCAGCAGTTACTGTGAAGGTCTAGAGGAGCAAAGGGCTGTTATCCTATGGAAACACACTTCTCATGCATTTGCCATCTTTCACTATGGAATATGCCACCTGGCACTTGTGCTGTTCAGGAGTAGATGGAGTAACTGAAGAATGACTTTGGCATCCTGTGGCAGCAGCTCTTGGTGCCAGGGAGGTACAGGTAGGTGATCCTCAACCACCTTCCTCAAAGAGGAGCTGTGCCTATGTCCAGGATACACTCCTTCTGCAGTATCACTCCTCAGGCTGGTGTGGCTAGTTCCTCTTCTTTTCTGCAGCCTTAGTCACAGTTTGAAAAACAAACTTGTAGAACTATAGGAAAACAAAACAGAGAGGTGGAATTCTGGTGGTAGCTAACAGATTTTAACAAGTGTCCTCCTTCTTCCTTTGCCCAGGTTTTACCAGACTGTGAATGAGTTTGACACCATGACTGCTGAGGACTCCACTGCAAGGATGAGCAATGATTCCACCAATGTGTCTACCACAAAAGTCCCTGAAGGTGTTGCTGGTGCGCCCAATGAGGCAGCTCTGCTGGCTCTCATGGCCCGCACTGGATATAGCATGATCCAGGAGAATGGGCAACGCAAGTACGGTGGCCCTCCTCCAGGCTGGGACGGCCTGCACCCTCCTCGTGGCTGTGAGGTCTTTGTGGGCAAAATCCCCCGTGATGTCTATGAAGATGAGCTGGTCCCCGTGTTCGAGTCTGTTGGCCGCATCTACGAAATGCGCTTGATGATGGACTTTGATGGGAAGAACCGGGGGTACGCCTTTGTGATGTACACACAGAAGCACGAGGCGAAGCGTGCAGTCAGGGAGCTGAATAACTATGAAATCCGCCCCGGCAGGCTGCTGGGTGTGTGCTGCAGCGTGGATAACTGCCGGCTCTTCATTGGAGGCATTCCCAAGATGAAGAAGAGAGAGGAGATCCTGGAAGAGATCGCCAAGGTGACAGAAGGTGTGCTGGATGTCATTGTGTATGCCAGTGCTGCAGACAAGATGAAGAACAGAGGTTTCGCCTTTGTGGAGTATGAGAGCCATCGAGCAGCAGCAATGGCCAGGAGGAAACTCATGCCAGGAAGGATCCAGCTGTGGGGACATCAGATTGCTGTTGACTGGGCAGAACCAGAGATAGATGTGGATGAAGATGTCATGGAGACTGTTAAAATTCTCTATGTAAGGAATTTAATGATTGAGACCACAGAGGACACCATTAAAAAGGTCTTTGGTCAGTTTAACCCTGGCTGTGTAGAGAGAGTGAAAAAAATACGTGATTACGCTTTTGTGCACTTCACAACCAGGGAAGATGCCATTCATGCCATGAACAACCTTAACGGTATCGAACTGGAAGGCTCGTGCCTGGAGGTTACCTTGGCCAAGCCGGTAGACAAGGAGCAATACACTCGCTACCAGAAAGCAGCAAAAGGAGGGGCTGCAGCAACGTCCGAAGTAACTCAGCAACCTAATTATGTTTACTCTTGTGATCCGTACACACTAGCATATTACGGATATCCATACAATGCCTTGATTGGGCCCAACAGAGATTACTTTGTGAAAGGTTAGTAAGCACAATTAGGGGATATGATGGGCAGGTTTGATCTCAGGCTGATGCAACCCAAGGTCTTCCTGAGCCAAAGGACAGATGGTGCTATGCAATTTTTTCTTAAATACTCTTTTATAGGTATTTTTGCCATATTTCTGTTTGGTCTCACTGTAATTTGTGACTATACAAATTGTAGTTATCTATAAATAATTGGCAACGTACAGGCTAGTAGAAGGGAGGCATCAAAAATATGGTTAAGAATGAGATAATGGACCAAGCATGGGATGGGGAAGAGAGAGATCTGGGTATTATGAGTGCTGTACTAATTCTGAGTAAGTCTAAGGATTCCAGCTTCTGATGTCTCCTTCCAAAGAAGGAAGCTGGATCCTAGGTTTTAGCAATGATGACAGAGTGCTCTGGAAGTGTGGGTATGATGACCTGGTCATCCAAAGGGAGGGATGTCAGGTAAAGCCTTTGCTAGGAGCTCTCTAGGTATTGTTTACCCACTGCATTAAAATGACAGTCATGCTGTGTCCTTTATAAAGTAATTTGAGAGCTACAAGCAAAAGGAATCACGTGAGTGCAAAATAATTCTTTTATTGTGTATACTTTCATTAGTTATCAGTTACAGTCATTAAAAATTAACCAAAAATCTGTTATTCATAAAAAACCCATCAGCTATAACTGGTGCTATAATTACAATTACGCTGTACTTCCAGGAGTTAGAGTTTCCTGAAATTTGATGTATATTTCCACGTAACAGGCAGTTTAGCATGAATATATTCTTAAGTACTTATGTAAACCAAGAAGCATTTTTAACCCTAGTCTATCAAGAATTTCAGCTTCTCCTCAATTTCCAGATTTGTACTTGCCATGCACTATGAAGGAGTTGACTGATAGCCTAAATATTCAATTAGACCATCATTGAGTGCATTAATACTGCAGTAGTCAAAGTACTGTCGTAACACTTGTAGAGTTAACAAGATAAATAAAAGCAATATTTTTGGAGATGGGGTGTGTTCACATTTCTAATAAAATAGAGAGAAAACAAACAACACTAGTAAAAATATATGAAGTGGTGGGACAAAGTTGGTTAAAGGCCAGGTAGAAGGTCCAGGTACCATTTCCACAGGGTCCTGTTGCGGCCAGTTGAAAGATTGGGTCTCCTCTGGAGGACAGCTAAAAGCAGAAGCTGTTCCTAATGCACAGAAATCACCTTGAGGATCCTCTCTGCTGAGTGCATTGAACCCTTAACACTTGCCACAAGAGTTGCACAGTTTAAATGAGCACCAGTATAAATGCTCAGAAACATCAAAAGCAAAACAAGCGTAGGCTTACTGGATGCTTCTAAGGCACTTCTGTTTTCCTAAGCAGGTTCACTAGGACTCAGATCATGCTAACTTCAACAGCCACATCTCTAAGCATGTGCCTCTGGATCTCAGCCTGGGGTCAATCATGCTCCCCGTGGGGCTGTTGCTCTCCTTTATTCACCATCCTCTTCTATGTTGTTATCATAAGCAGGCAGCATACGAGGCAGAGGGCGAGGTGCAGCTGGCAACAGAGCCCCGGGCCCCAGGGGTTCCTACCTGGGGGGATACTCCGCTGGCCGTGGAATCTACAGCAGGTACCATGAAGGCAAAGGAAAACAGCAAGAGAAAGGATACGAGCTGGTTCCCAACTTGGAGTTACCAGCCGTCAATCCGGTGGCCATTAAGCCTGGTGCAGGTTAGTATGTGAAAGGAGGGGAGGAAAGTAGGGGTGGAGGGCAAGTCCCCACGCCAAGCTCTCTGTCAGGCATGCAAGGGCTCCTCCAGGGCCAGACAACAACTGCAGCGGTGCGGACGGCCCCAGTGCTAGATGCCTCCTGGCTCTAGCCAGGCTTTCTTCAAACAAGCAGCACATGGCAGGACAGGGGACAGGATCATCTGGGAACTCTTGAAGCCAAAGAAAAGAAGGGCTGAAGCAATGCCCACCCCTCCCGTCCCCTTTTCCACCTCCTCAGGAGGAAGCAGACTTTCCTCTCCATCTAGTCATGTACACTAGAGCATGGTTTCTAAGAGCAATCTTCCTCTCTTTTAATGCCTTCAATGCTAATTGCACCCTGGGAGATTCCTATCCTAGATTTCCAGCCAGGCCTGAACTCTCCCCTGTTAAATTTGTTTTTCTCCAGTGCTATGAGGTTGAGAAAAAGACCTGGGGCTTTCCCATTCCAGAAAATTCCTTGACTGAGGCAAGCTCCTCCATCACCATCAGCAGCATGGAAAAGGAGTAATACAAGGACCCCTCAGGGTCCAGCTTGCAGCGATACAGTGCATACAGGAGAGTCCTCATCTCTTCTGGCTGTGGCAAGCCAGCCCAAGGGCTGGGGCAGGGGTTGACCCCTTCTGCCTCTTTCTCAGCTGACTATTCAGCCCTTGCCATTCCCAGGTGAAGAAGACTGGAGATCTGCAAGAACTCAGGATCCTGTCTGGAAAGATTTTTATTTGGAAAATTAGCTTGGAAAGAAGGTCCTTGCAGGTGATGGGGACAAACCCCCTTACTGAAGTCCTCATGTCTTCTCCTCATTCCTCTCCATGTAAACTGTAACTGCAGGATCTAAGCAGTGTTTAATAATAGAGCTACCGTGGTTTCCCAAAACATGACCCATACTGTCAGTGAAAACTACAGCTTGCATCTAATGAATCACAGAATCATAGAATCAACCGGGTTGGAAAAGACCTCTGAGATCATCAAGTCCAAGGCTGTGAAGACTTCTTCATAACAGCTGGGTGAGACAATGTGAGAAGACTAGAGACAAAGGAAGGCTGTTAAGATTACAGCTATTTCCAAAGACAGATCAGATTTCCTGAGAAAACTACCCACTCAAAATCAGAAAATATTACCGCTATGTGTGTTTGCAGAGATACTTCAGGAATTCCAGGTATCGCTAAAGTGTGTTTGAAAGGTGATCTTTGAAATGAATACCTATCAGTGGTGTCTGTATTTCATTTGACTGCCAAACAAAAGCTTGAACCTCAAGTCTAAATGTTTCTACGCTTTAAGCATGTTAAGATTCAGACTTTTTTTATCAGACCTTCCCCACTTGTATGGTTCCAGCACAGCCTTTGAACACAGAAGTACCTGTTCTGTTTTCCCAAACCAGATCAGCTGATCCAGTGAGAGGTACCACATGCAAGACTTACTTCTCTTATGAAGAAGGTATGACTGTGAAAGCACATTACCAGAACAGAGGAGTAAAGATGTACCAACTCTGCAAAGTTTCCTACCTACTGTCTAGAACAATCTTAAAGCTCATTTGCAAATGGTTAGAAAATTCCTGAAAGGTCACCCCAATACCCCAGCTGCCTGTTCCTGCTTTTCTGCTAGGGGTTACTGCAGAATGGAGCAATGTGAACTCTTTGCCTTTGCCTGGTGAGAAATTATCCAAGATATTTAAACCAGAAATAAAACTGGTTTGAGCTAACCAGGTGGACTCGGTGTAAAAGGAGAACTGGAAAACCTCATGAGTGGGGGTCTCTGCTTGAGGAAATAGTATTCTGCTCGCAGAGGAAACATCTCTACTGGAAAGATACCTGATCAGTTCCTTGGTTGCAGTCTCCAGGATCAAAACAAGAGTACTGCTTTCGGGCACGTCCTTCCAGCAGACAGAATTGCACACTTCCTCATTGCAAGGTTTCATTGCACTGAAAGAAACCCATGTGCATATTTGGCTTCATTTCTGATTTACTGGCTGCACCTCCCATAGGTGCCAACATCACCTCTTAGTCCACCACCTATTATTTATTGATTACTTTGTTTTCTTTGTTAAAAGGCTTGCAAGCTGAATGCTACATGAAGTGCCAGTGAAGTGCTTTGGACCACTAACCCAATGTCCCTACCATGGGCAGGGATGTATTTCACTAGTTCAGGTTGCTCAAAGACTCATCCAACCTGAACTTGAACATTTCCAATAACTGGGCATCCACAACTTCTCTGGGCAACCTGTTCCACAGTCTCATCACCCTCATCATAGAGTATGCCTTCCTTACATCAAATCTAAATCTACTCTCTTGCAGTTTAGAACTGTTACCCCTTGTCCTATCACTACAGGCCTTACTAAAATGTCTTTCATGTAAGCCCCCTTTAAGTACTGAAAGACTACAATAAGGACTTCCCAGAGTCTTCTTTTCTCCAGGCTGAACAACCCCAACTGTCTCAGTCTAACTTCACAGCAGAGGTGCTCCAGCCCTCTGAACATTCTCTGGAATGTTCTCCAACAGGTTCATGTCCCCAGAGCTGGACACAGTACTCCACGTGGACAGTCACCAGAGCTGAGTAAAAGGGCAGAATCACCTCCCTTGAACTGCTGGCCATGCTGCTTTTGATGCAGCCCATGATATAGCTGGCTTTCTGGGCTACAAGCATACGTTGCTGGGTCATGTGCAATTATTGTGATTATTGGAAATGCTTAGCAAAGCACATTTCTTCCCTAAGCAATGCCACAAAGCTCTGCTTTGAACCACATATAAACTCACCATCTCTGAACACTATCATTCAGACCAGAGTGTTTTCCCTTTGTCTGAAAGACTGTGGCTCAAATTATTTCATGGTGTCCAATTTTGGCATGATGGAGACTTCCAAAGAACAATTTCTTTTTTTTGTTTGTTTCATTAAATAGATGGATTTTGTAGCAGACAGATGGGATAAAACATATTTAGCCAAGCTAGTCATGGGAAATGCATAATAGTAAATCAGCTGATATTTCACAGAGTTGGCCAAAGGAGAGTATGTAAACCAGACCAGTTGCTGCCTGTAACTTCTGCAGTACAAACCACATTTTTCTGTCCTGAAGCTGCTCTTCCTATTGATCTCAACAGCTGGAGTGGGGACCCCACTGGGATACTACACACTCCTACCCATCCTTGTGCTCAGGCCACACTCTTGGTCAAGGGGAGGACAAGAGGTTGTCAGAAGGGGCTGTGTAAATCCGGGTCGCAGCTCCCAGTGCCCAGCAGGACTCTGGCCCTAAAACATCCATGCCAGGAGCATGGGGGAAAACTCCAGACCAAGCAGTTAGCACCAAGCCCATTACTATGCATCAGCCATGGTGCTCCCACCCATGGGTAGGGCAGAGGTGCTCCAGATCTCCTGCATGCACATGAGGCTAGTTGCCCTGGTAAGAGCAGCACAGGACCACTGCTGGAGAGTTTGCACTTCTGGGAGGGAGAGCTCTTTGAGATGAGGTCCTGGAAACTCTTTCCCAATGCATCTGGTATGTCTGGTCTCTCCTAGTGGCCATCCCTGCCATTGGTGCCCAGTACTCCATGTTTCAGGCTGCACCACCAGCCAAGATGATGGAAGACGGTAAAATCCACACTGTTGAACACATCATCAACCCTATAGCTGTCCAGCAGGACCCAGCTAGTGCAGCAGCTGCCGCAGCAGCCGCAGCTGCAGCTGTAATACCAGCGGTCTCAACGCCTCCTCCCTTCCAGGTGAGCTCAGCATGGAAGTCCTGCTTCCCATACATCCCGTTTCCCATACATCCTGCTATGTATACCCAGTGTGGGGGGAAGACTAGTCTCTTGCCCTCCCTGTTCAGGAGATGCTGTTGAGGATGTTATGGTGCCCAACAGCCCTGCAGTTCATCTGACCTGTCTTAGACATCTGCACATTGGGCAACTGCTTTCCCCACTATGGGGGACCCAAACTGTAAGGGAGGGAACAGCCTCCCGGGATGGCATAACTCAATCAAGAGGGCATGCACTGCCTACCCCCCCATTATCTGCTTCCCTTCTAGGGGGTTTGCAATTCAGAGTGTGGAAGCGAGATGTAACAACAAATTAAGCACTTCTTTTGAGGTCTTTACCCTTTCCTTTCAGGGTCGTCCCATCACGCCAGTGTACACCATGGCTCCCAATGTGCAGCGGATCCCCACAGCCGGGATTTATGGGACAAGTTATGTGCCATTCGCGGCACCTGCTGCGGCAACAGCAACAATAGCCACACTACAGAAGAACGCCGCTGCTGCCGCTGCTGCTGCTGCCTATGGAGGATACGCTGGCTACATCCCCCCAGCTTTCCCAGCTGCCACCATCCAGGTGCCCATCCATGACATCTACCAGACGTACTGAGACTGCCAGCGGAGGAGGATGGCAGAGAAACACACACTGAAGGAACACTTTACTATTTATGAAGAAAGAACCGTCTGCGAAAGAGTAAATATTTGGGCTTGGTAAACCGATGCAGAAAGTGAAGAATGTCATAGAAAAATGTGTTTGAAATATTTTCTATGCTTGAAGGTTTCACTAACTTTTTTAGGCTATTTTTAAAATTTAACAGGCCTATATTCATACATTTCCAAAGGACCTCAATGCATCCAGCCCACCGCTGACATGCATTTATACGCATTGTAGTGGGATTGCATAGGGTCTTTTTTTTAGCAGTTATATTTTCAATATATTTGTGGTATGAAGGTTATTTTTTAGTAATTTCTGCACTCCAGAGATGTCTATTTTGTAGTGCCTTTAATAATATATCAGCTATATATTAAAAAGCACACCTGAGCAGCTAGGGAAAGTTTTAACAATATATTTTGAAGAATATATTCAATATTTAAGGAATACATACCTTAGTGTTTTGTTTTGTTTTGTTTTGTTTTTTAAGAAAAAAACAACAAGTATCTTATTTAAAAATTATACTGGAAAGTGCAATTTGAAAAATGTGCAAGACCTCTGCAGTTTTGTGCTGGCATTAATACAATCTGCTCTTTCTTATTTGAAATCACAAGTAACTAATACTGACTGGGAGAAAGAGAAAATGAAAAAAAAGCCTTCTCACACATACCTCTTCACAGTGTGATTTGCAGGCTTGTCTTAAGCAAAGGAAAGGCTCCAAGTTTTCCTTAACAACTGGATTTTCTATTTATTGAAGCTACTTGTAGTTAGAGCATGTGCAGAAATGAGTAGCTGATATTTTACGCAAGGTGTCTTGACTTAGATCTTCATCCAGTATAAAGCCTAGGCTCTTTTTCAATGCTCTTTACTTTATTCTTTGAAGTATATGTTGTAGTGACTAAGAATGTATGCTGCTGTCGGCAAGAGCAGCCATGCTCTCACTGAGACGATATTCAGCATTACTTACCTATTGCTCCATCATGTTCCATGAGAAATTTCAAAGGTACTAGGTGTGGTAGTGATACTAGAATTAGTGAAACAGGGGCTAGCCCCCCTCCCAGCCTCCCTTCCACTTTTAATTTCCATTCTCTGCAACTGGAGTTGTACATGCACATCAGGGGTGGGAGTGATTAGACCCAATGATTTTAAGACATAGAGCTTGTAAATATCTTTAAATATACATTTTTAAAGTCATTTTATGTTGCAAATTTACATAGTATGTGGTTTGCCACAAAACAAAAACCTTTTATTGCGATATTATAAAAAAGTTTGTTTTATTAAGAAGTAAATATATTATTGCAGTGTTTTGTGGCCTGTTTAAAGGCTTTTATTTAGTAGTGCAGTGAATGTAAAACATAGTAAAATGGTAAAGAAATATCTTGCCCTTTGTATGAAGTGCATCATCTCTACAAACACAGCTCTGGTGATACAAGGTGCATAGCAGGGAGTCAGTAAACAATGTACCTTTACTTTTTGTGGTATAAGTACCTACCAAAGGGGTTTCGCATTGAGTATATTTTGAAAACTGAATCACTTCCAGACTGCATCCAGCTCAGTTAAGTGACCTTTTTAATAGACTTCTTCTGCTTGCCTCAAAATTGAGCAGTTGTATTTTAGGTGCTCTTGCTCAGACAAGCTGAGCCCCCCTTGACCCTGTCGACCCGTTAGCAAAAGCACTGTGAGGTTAACCATTAGGTCGGACTCTGCCCCTCCACGCCCCTTCCTGGGATACTTTTTATTGTCTGTACCTGCCCATCTGAAAGCACATCCAGACCTCAGCCCCCAGGACCTGCCCCTGTGTAGGGGAAGAGGAGGAGATATGGGCAAAGCCTGGGGAGCAGGAGGGAAAAGCCCCCAGGGGGAGGCCAGCACTGTATCCTCTAGTCCTCCAGGTAAGGCTTTCCATGGCTCAGCCATGGGTCCTTGGGCCATACACAAACACCCCTGGAGGCAAGAAAAGGCAGTCTAGTACTTTGGGCCTCTGCTGGCCTCCTTACAGCCCCATGCCATAGCTGACTCACAGAGGAGGGAGGAAGGGTGATGGCTTCCTTCCCAGTAATCCTCTCTGCCAGCAGGACAAGAGTTCTGCTGCTCACAGAGGTAGCAGGAAGAGAAAGGAGCCAATAAGGGCAAACCCTGATGTGCCCCAGGCCACCACTGGGTGCTGCCTTAGTCAGGGCAGGAGCAGGGAGTACCCAGGGATGGAGGGAGGCAGGACCTGGGGAATGCAGGCAGCCAGATCATGCTGAGCCTCCCGCCCATGCCTGTCTTTACACTTTCTTCTAAACCATTTCATGTACACTACTACTGAGGTAAGTCTGATAACTTGAAATGTGAACATCTCTAGGTTAAGAACAAACTAGTCTAAGGAAAAAAAAAATATATATATAAAACAAAGCCAGTGTGCCTTATTCTCAAAAGAGCTGATATTTTAGATATTTTATTGTATATCTGTTCTCTGTATTGTCAGAAGCCTCTGAGTTTATTTAGTTCTTGCTCCATTTACGGTACATTTCTAGGATGTAGTGAATAAAGCATTCTTTAAAAACAGAGACTGTTATTTCATTGCAACATCCCATTCTGCCAAGGTTGTGCTCTTCTCTGAGCTGGGAAGAGGGTGTTTGGGGCAGGAGGTGAGCAGGACACTGCAGTCGGGATCCCCATGAGCTCCTGCAGGGAGGAGAGATGAACTATCCCATTGGCTCCCCCACCCCACCACCTGCAGAGGACAGTGACCTCTCAGCATGCATACTGGATATCTCCCCATTCTTCCAGCAGCTTCTGAACAGCCTAAATCTCTTTTTGCATCCAGTTTAGAGTCAATGCCTGGATGTGGATGGAGCTGAAGCTGGCATCCCTCTGTGCTTTCCATCTACCCAGTGCACAAACACCTGTAGCTCGGTTGCATGTCCTCACTGCAGGGCAGGAGCACTGGGGACTGGCACATCATTTTCATCTCAACATGCTTCTTGCTTCAAATGCACAGAAAGCTAAGCTGTGCCTCTTGGCAGTATTTGCAGCTCTCCAGAATCCCTGGCTGTATCCTTGGTGTAAAAGTCCACCTCAAGAAAATTTTCTGCAGATACCAACTCTGGAGAGAAAAGCAGTGTGAGGCAGCAGAGGTAAATGACTTTATGTCATTTTCCAGAATCCCTGCTAACCAGAGAGGTCCCACTTGCCAGGAAGGTATCAAATCTGACATCCATGTACAAGACAGGGCAGAAGGAGAAACCAGGGAACTAACAGGGGTGACCTTAGTGTACATACACTTAGTGTATGAGGGAAAGGCTGTGGATGTTGTCTGCCTTGATTTTAGTAAAGCCTTTGACACTGTCTTCCACAACATTCTTCTGGAGAAACTAGTTTCCCATGACATGAAGGGGCATACTCTTCACTGTGTAAAAAACTGGCTGGATGGTCAGGCACAGAGAGTGGTGGTGAACGGAGTTACATTCTGCTGGCAGCTGGTCACAAGTGGTGTTCCCCAAGGCTCCGTGTTGGGTCCAGTCCTGTTTAATATCTTTGTTGATGACCTGAATGAAGGGACTGAGTTCACCCTCAGTCAGTCTGCAGATGACACCAAGTTAGGGAGGAGTGTTCATCTGCTGGAGAGTAGGAAGACTCTGCAGAGGGATCTGGACAGGCTGGATCAATGGCCCAAGGTCAACAGTACCAGGTTCAACATGGTGAAGTGCTGAGTCCTGAACTTGGGTTGCAACAACCTCAGGCAGTGCTACAGTCTGGGGGCAGAGTGGCTGGAATGCAGCCCAGCAGAAAAGGACCTGGGGGTGCTGGTCAACAGAGCTGAACATGAGCCACCAGTGTGCCCAGGAGGTGGTCAAAAAGGTCAATGGCCTGTATAAGAAATAGTGTGGCCAGCAGGACCAGGGCAGTGATCATCCTCCCCCTATACTCGGCATTGGTGAGGCCACACCTTGAATCCTGTGCTCGGTTTTGGGCCCTTCACTACAGGAAAGGCAATGAGGCACTGGACCAAGTCCAGAGAAGGGCAACAGAGCTGGTGAAGGGTCTGGAGCACAAGTCTTATGAGGAGCAGCTGAGGGAGCTGGGGTTGTTTAGCCTGGAGAAAAGGAGGCTCATGGGCGACCTTATTGCTCTCTACAATTACCTGAAAGGAAGTTGTAGCGAGGTGGGAGTTGGTCTTTTCTCCCAGGTAACAAGCAATAGGATAAAAAGAAATGGCCTCAAGTTGTGCCAGGGGGGATTTAAATTGGTTATTAGGAAAAATTCCTTCACTGAAAGTGTGGTCAAGCATTGGAACAGGCTGCCCATGGAAGTGGTGGAATCACCATTCCCTGGAAGTGTTAAAAAAGCATGTGGATGTGCCACCTGGGACATGGTTTATCAGTGAACACAGCAGTGTTAGGTTAGCGGTAGGATTCAATGATCTTGGACATCTTTTCCAACCTTAATGATTCTATTATTCATTTGGATGAGAAAGAAATCCCCAGCAAACCATGGCCCTTTACAGGTGTTCAAACATGAGGCACGCCTTTCACAAAAAGCAGCGCTTTCCAAGTGAGATGAAGAACTGTGCCACACTGAAATGTGTTTCTGGCTCTTTCCTTTTCCCTTTATCCAAGCTACCCCAGATTAAAATTAATCTACACGGGTTTTTTTAAAGATACACTTCACAAGATAATTTCTTTATTTTCCTAGACTGCTGATTTCTGACTTCAGTTTTGTAAAATTTTCATTAATGATTAACTCATTGTAAGGTTGAAATATACAAGACATTCTCAGGATATTAACATACACAAGACCAGAGAAATGCAATTGTTCTTTCAACTTGACCTTGCTGCCTTGGGAATGTCAAGAGCTCTGCTGAGGCCTTAGGCACTGTGACAACTCAAAATGCTGCCAAGGTGATCCCATTCCCTTTTGAATGTCTTTCTTGACGATCTTGAAGAGCAGGCGTGCACTTCCCTGGCTGGTATTGTCCTAAACTGCTAAAAACCATCTTTGACTTGGTTCAGGAAACACCACCCATTAACACCAACTGTGATACAACCTCTATATGAACAAATTAACAAGAAATTCAAGTGCATTAGCACCACTCTGAAATAGGAACATCTCATTTATATAAACACTAGAGCTCAAAGTATACGCAAAATGCACTTTTGATACATTCAAAAAGGTATATGCTGAACCTCATCTCCCTCTCTGTGGCTGGGGTTACACCTCTAACATGTCTGGTCTGGAAGGGTCCTGAGCACCTACTGTGTGCCAATCAGCCACAAAACTGGACCATCATGCTGACCTGTAAAATAAATAAACTTCAGACCTACCTCATAACAAGAGAAAATATCTCTGCTGTGCATCTAAAAGCCAGCAAAAGTCAGGGTTTATGCTCCAGTGTGTCAATTAAATGCTGAATCATACTTGACTGAGTTTTAGGGCCAAGTCCTGCCTGTCAGCAAAATGGTTGGAAGGGTGTTGCAGGGAGAAGCAGCAAGCTAGGGAATAAAAAAAGGCAGTTTTGTGGCACCAAGTCCTTCCCTCTTGGCACAAAGGCAGGCTGTGCCATGCAATTGTGATTGTTCAAGCTGCCAAAGAGGAAAGAGACTATGGAAAGTTTTAGAAATTTGGTACTGTAGAAGTATTTCCACATGAAGTATTTCCTGACAAGTTGATGAATTAGATCAGATATTTTTTTTCTCCAGACAGAAGACCAGGACTGGAGTTCACTTGTTTCCTAATCAAAGAAGACAGAAGCTCTGTCTCACAGTTCTTGCTCAGGCAAAACTGCAGATCACACATGTGGGAGGTGAGCAGTCAAGGACTGTGTCTGTATCAGAAAACTTCATAGGAAAAAATGTTCAGATGTGCTCACATCCCATGTGCACCAAATGGTTGTGTCTTCCCAGCATAGTGACATACGTCTTCATCTATATAGGTTGCACCAGTTTATGTTCTGCCCCATGCTGGGCCCCGGGGCTTCACCTCCATCTGCCCAGGACTCCCCACAGCTGTCTTTCCCCAGGGCATTTGAAGAGACAAGATCACAAACTTGGGTTGTGGTCTGGTGCCCACCCTGATTGTTCCTGCTCTTCTGCATGCAGGTGGTTGCTACACTTGAAGGAAGCTGGGTCACTTTTCATGTTCTGGCTGACACCATTGTACTTTTACTTTGAAGTGAGATATGCTTTTGTTTGTTTTTTTTTCCTTTTTCCAAACACACTCATGTAATTTTTTCTATATAGGTTGCACTTTGAGCCCATCCTTGTGTGTTTTTGCAATGTCACGGAAGTTCAGCCTTAGCTCAGCTGCTGCCAGCAATCTATGCACTGGTGGGAAGCAGGAAGCCACAGGTAAGCCAGAATATCTTCATGAAGCTGAAATAAATCCCTGCAAACAGCCTACACAAGCCACAGGAGTGACTTCAAGCTAACCAGCAGAGAGAAAGATGCATTTAAATTGGTCAGAGGCAAACCAGCCTACCCTTAGAGCAGGTCCTTTGTTCCAAAACTTTGAAGCAATAACTACCACAAGCAATTCTCAGTCCTGTAACAAATCTGTAGGATATGGACCAGGGTGTCTTACAGGCACTCAACAGGGCATGCAATAGCAAGAGGTTACTTATTAAACTTATTATGCATGCACTGGCTGTACACAGGGCATCCTGAGTCTCTTGAGTCTTTGACTTTACGGCTGCTGTCCCATGCAGGAGGGTTTTCTGGCCACATGGATAAGCTAAATAATTCCCTTAAAGCTTGGCTTCACTCCAGGCAGACAGATCCCTTGGCTCACCAACCTTCATGCAGGACACAGAGGGTCACAATCCTGGTTAGCAGCTGAAATGCTGGCACCCAAGTAGCAACAGTACAGCTGCCGAGAGCTTGGCAGAGCACTGGAACATTGAAACCCCAGGAGCTGCTTCCAGCATAGCCAACATGAGCTACTGCTCCTGGAAAAAGAAATCATGGAAATCTGCTCTAATTTGTAGTTGGGAAGAAAAATCAGCTCCTGTTTGGCACTGTATTCTCTCGAGTCCCAAACTCCTTTATACCCATCACCCTTACTCAGAACCCAAATTCACACATGCTGATTCAAATCATCAACCTCCTCAGCACCTCTGGCAGGCAGGTTTTCACCAGGTTCATCAACCTTGCCTTTTCCTGAACCCCCTACCTGGCTCCAAGGGTGAACAGATACCACAAAAACACGGGGATCTCTGTTCCTATTTTCAAAAAAGCCTATGTGCTGCTCGAGAATCTCCTGCTGAGCTCACCTAGCATTTCTTAATTTCACCAGGGTGACCGAGAGCTGGACCCCCTCCCTGCAGCATGTGTGATCACTCTGATTAAGTGACTGTGTTACACATTTTAACTTTCATACAAGTTTTTCTCAGTCTGCTCCTTTCGGAGTTGGGACCAGAACACCACCAAGGTCTAAAAGGATTAGATTTAAGAGTAATAAATGGTACTTTAAATTTAAATTAAAAAAAAAATACACTCCCTGAGTAAACAAACTTCCTTGTCTTTCTGTGACATCTTTGTGAGCCATAGAAAGGGAGGGAGAATACGGAAATATACAGCACTTGGCACTGGTTACACCTCAAACTAGTTTTTCAACATTTTACAACCAGCTCTGGCCATGTGATCTGTGTGGAAAGATAAACTGAGACATTTAATCCTATTTTCTTTTTTTTTTTTTTTTTTTTTTTTTTTTTTTTACCACAAGGAAGTGAATTTCATGTGGTTGTGATCATTAAATTACAGTAAATGATTTGCCCGTAAGAGGAAAAAAAATGCAACGGAGTGGTTTAACATAGGGAGGGCTGGGACAGGGCAGCTGTTTGTGACCAAATACCCTTCCCTAGTTTGAAAACTCAGTGAGCTTCATTGTTTCTCCCCGCCTGTGGCACTTACGGACATGTCAGCTCATTGCAGGTGAGAATTGCCCACTATTTGCTTTTGTAACCGGAGTATGAATAACAACCTTCCAAAAGTCAATTGGTTTTTGAGCTAAAGCAGTAGTAATTACCCTCACAGAAAGTTATTTAGCGTCATATCATTCTGGAAAGCAGCAAGCTTTAAAACTTTTGCTTCATCTCCAGAATATTACTGGCTGTTGAAATGACAGCTGGGTGCCTGGTGAGCAGGGCACTCGCTGCGCTGTGATAGGGAAAGCCGGTTCAGATCAACCAGAGGCACACGTCTGCCTCCACCCTGGATCGGGAACATGATCCCGGAGAGGAGCATGGGGGCAGAGGTCAGGGTACACTCAGCTCCTTATGAAGCACCTCCAGGGACCAGCATGCACAAGAGCAGTCCCTGCCCCTGAGACAGTGTAGGCTGGGTCGTGACTAGGGGGCATCCTTGGCAAGGCAATGGTTAATCAGCATTGTCAGCTGAGATGAGGACACAGGCTGGCAAAATGTTAATGGAGACAGAACACATTCGAGAAACTCTGCAGCACATGAGTCGCCCCCGGCGCGGTCCGGAGGGGACACGCTGATTTTCCTGGTTGCTCAGAGAACTGCCCGCAAATGACTGACGGGTGCGATAGCAGTTGTCAGACTGCCAGGCACTGGAGATTGTCTTCTCCAGCGCTGAGGGTGGCATACTTGCTGATTTCTGAGAATTGTGGCTTTTTTCTTCTGTTTTTTTTTTTCCTGTTTGGCTTCACTCCCACGTGCTAACACATACCAATATCTTCTTTAGAGCAACATTAGTCTGATTATTTAAACATCTTTTTGCTACAGTCTGCTCGATCCATAGAAACATTGGTCTAAGCAAGATAACAGCTGAAGTTGAAAAGTACGTTTGTAAAGGCACTGCTGCTATTCCTTGGAACATGACAGCTGTACAGGGTAAGCAGGGCTTTTCACCTCAGGTGCTATGAGAGTATGACATCCAAGTTTCCAAACTGGAGCTGGCTCAGCTTTGACCAGCCCAGAGCAATGGCAGGTGCTCCACACACCACAGGCACCTGCAAACTGCACCTACTGGCAGAACCGCTGCTGCCAGCCCGGTCTGGCTGCACCAGCCC
This sequence comes from Neopelma chrysocephalum, assembly GCF_003984885.1. Lineage (NCBI taxonomy): Eukaryota > Metazoa > Chordata > Aves > Passeriformes > Pipridae > Neopelma > Neopelma chrysocephalum. The sequence goes on along the minus strand of NW_020897731.1, from coordinate 15,083,735 downwards.
CCACTGGCCAGGACGGGCCGAAGGGGAGGAGCAAGGACTTGTGTTTAACCAGGCTCAGCTTCCTGATGCGGTCTGCCACGTCACCACAGGAACCATTGCACTGGCACAGACAGAGGCGGAGGGGTGAGCTGTGCAGCCCAAGAGAGCTCCGCAGGATCAGCCTGGCATCTGCTCCCCTCTCATCTTGCCTCCGTCCACAGGGGGATGGTGAGGGCACAGTGGCAGAAGCACACCTAGTGATGCCCTGGGCAGGTGAGCGTGGCGCGGCAGAGCAATGTGAAAGCCCCACCTTTGGCACAGAGAACATCTTGTACGTGAAATTGGGCAATCCCACATTGCACTGTGACTCTTCCCATCAAGTTCCTTCTGATACTCAGCCCCAATATTTCCTTCTATGAGCCATTTTTTGTTAACTGGCAGCTCTCCTGCTCCCGTTTATTCTTGTTTTTTCAAAAGATAATTCTTGGGCCCAGAACAGTCCCACATTCCATGCCAGCTGTGTTTCCCCTGGGGTTTGCTCCACCAACCTCCTCTCATCCGTACTCCCTAGTCTTTCCTGCTCCTTGCACAATGGCATTACACATCTCCTCAATGCTTAGGAGGGGCTGTAGGCCAGCAGCAAGTGCCATCAGTGAGAGAAGCATCAAGCACTGGTAGCCCTTCCACATATCAGCCCTGCCCCAGCTGCTGCTCCCCCCAGCTTTCTCCTGCTGTGATCTCAGGATCCTACTGATGGCAGTGCTCCCAGACACTACAATCACCTCCTCATCTTTAAGAGGTTTACCTCCAGTTCACTTGAGCAATGGATTTTCATGTCTGGAAATGGGGAAAGCTGCAGGGAGAGCTGACCTGACCGTTGTGATCCCCAGAAGCTGTGTTGCCTTTAAATAGGGAACAGACAAAAGTGTTAATGAAAAATAAAGGATGAACAGGCTTCCTGCGGCATCACACCTCTGTGCGTCTTATTTGAACGGTGTATCAGACTGCACCTGTGCAGAAGTATTTTCTTCTCATCTTAGCACAACCATGGAAAATTCCTACCAAGAAGCATTTCAAAATTTGACTTTAACAAAACCTAGGAACACTCTGAAAGTGTATAAGATAAGCAATCACATATAATAGTCTTAAATAGTCATAACTCAATGACATTTCATGACAAGTCTTTAAGAAGAGGCTACTAAAACATCCTGGCACGACACATTATGTTGGGGAAAAAAAAGAGAACGTGCCTGCCACAAAGATATTTCAGAACAGGCTTCTGATAGTTCAATTATAAACTTAAAAGCATTTTTATAAATCAAACTTGACAGGTTTTCCTAGAATCCCCCTGTATTTTCCCATTGTTGATTCTAGTCTTACTAGAATAGTAATTTTTCTTTTTTTTTTTTTAATTACTTGTTAGCTGGCTATTTATGAATTGCTTAATCGATAAGCCCCAAAATGAGTAGAAGAGATGGAAGTATAGTCATTATCTGACAAAGTTGTACCTATGTGCATTTCCAGAATGTTTTTGCTTGCAGTCTGACATTACAACCCCGGTGTAATGGGCAGGACGATGTCGCGGGGTTGGATGGGGCTTAGAGATCTCGCGTCTTGTTCCCTGCAAGTTTTCCACTTTTGTTGAGTTTGACGTGAAAGCAGCACAAAAGGACCAGCATGCCCATGTGCACATGGGAACACACACCTCCCGAAACAAAAGATGAAAGCTACTCTTTTAATGAAACCAGAAGGGGGAAGAAAAAAGTGAAGACAGAGTGGAAAAACCTGCAAGAGGTCAACAAGGAAAACAAAGGGCAGCTTTATTCAAGCAGCTGTTTCACTCCAGAAATAGCAGGGCGGCTAAGGCACTGCTGCCCAGTACTTTTAGTACAGAAATTCGGTGTAATTAGGGCTTTGCTTATACCAAGAAGATAATGGCAACCCAAACTATAGGATTTAATAGTAGATGAGGCTTGAGAGGGTGGAGAAGAGAAAACAGAAAAGGAATAGGGCTCTTCTTCTCAAAAAGCAGAGGAATGCTAAGGAAAATGGAGGTGATTCTCTACATTTTATTTTTCCACTTTGATCAGACGGAACAAAAGCTTTTGATGACTGTTATAGGATCTATTGGTCAAAAATAAAAGCCAGGTCCAAATGAACTAATATCTCAAATTGAAGGGTAAGTATAGTAATTACAATTTTCTAGTAAGAAAGCAACTTTTGGACAACTAGCAGCTGGCATAAAAGGCTCAAACTGATGAAAGCTAGAAATAGATATATTGAATTGACATAAAAGGCTCCATATCAAGGATGAACTGATACAGGAACTAGCAAATGATAAAGCTGGGCAAACCATTGTAAGATTTCTGCCAAAAAGCTGTTCAGAGGCATCCACTTGAGCTGCATCCCAAACAGGACAGACACACACACACACATTCAGTGAGCAGTGCTGCATTGGGCAACCGTAGCGTCAGCCTTGTACTGCAGACCTGGCCCATTACTTCTGCTCTTGTGGGTTTGAGCTGCCAACACCTCCCCACTTGGTAGGAAGACTTACCCTGGCAGCTTGCTGGATGACAGCTTGCTAGCAGGCTGTTGCCAAAGCGACTACTCGTGTGAAATTTTGATTTTTGGTTGGATGTTCCCACTATAAGGAGCCTCATGCAATGACTGTTCTGGTCCAATGTAGTACAGGCATTTTTTTGCCAGAACAGAGACAACTGTCACTACCTTAAACTTTTGTTTCTACACTTGCTTAGTCCAAACTGCAAAGCGGTTTGAATTCACCCAACTTGCTTGCTACTACAAGGAATGCTAAGAGAGAAGATGGTATTTCAGTGTAGCCCAAGATGAATGGTGTAGAAGAAGCAGAGTGATGGATTTGTTTCTATACCATTTGCAACCTAACAGGATATACATTAATTCTCTGGGAAGATCTTTCCCTCTCTTTAGCAGATGCAGTGTTAGAATTTACGGGCATCTGTGCTGACTCTGATGCAGGATTAACCCAAGATTTAGTGTCCAGCACTGGAAGAAGTCAGTAGCCAGGAAAGAGAAAGAACAGGGCAAGTTTATCTATGGTGCCCCAGCACTCCTTTGGCCTCCAGACTCTTCCAGCTCAGGGGATTTCTGCAGATGAACAGGTTTCCTGTTTATTTAGTAACTGTCAACAGACAAGTACTCTCTCTCTCAAATAAAACTGAAGGCAGTTCAATCAGCCATTCTTCTTTTTTATTTTGCATAGATACTTTATACATTCCCCTTTCTTTCTGTCATACAGTTGCTTCCATTTAAGTTACACATTCCTGGGCCTGAAATATAGAAGGAGAATAATGTCTCATTGTGGGAAGGAACACTCACTTTTGGAGACTTTAGTAGTTATTCTGACAAACTGACCCGTCCAACGGCAGCTCCTCTGCAATTCTGAAGATTTAGCCCTCATTTGTCTTGTTTTTGAGACACTAAACTCAGTTTAGAGCAATGTGTCCTTGAAAATCTCATCTTGAGCACTTTTGAAAATGTTTGTATTTGCTGCCATTGATTTTAAGGAAGGAGTTGTGGATCAAAGAGCTACTTTGCACAAGGCAATTCAAGATTAGCATATTGAGAAATAGTCGTCTGTCCACAGGAACAATTAAAGCTTACATCACCACCAATATTGCAGAAAGTGATTTGTATTGGCAAGTAGATGGCAACTTCATTGCCAGGTGTTGCCATAGGTGCTCAGGCTATTCAGATCATGCCTGAACACTGTACTGGTTAGGAACATAGCCTGACAGCTGGCAGAAATGGAGCAGATGTAATGGACATACTGGTCATAGTACCACTCGTGTATCCAGTATGTCCTGTGCACAAGAGGCAACAAAGCCTGCCTTAAGTTGGGAATCTCATGTGTCCAAGATCAAGTACAAGGACATGCTGCAAATGATTTCCAGGTTGGGAAGTGATGGAGCAGAGGAGCTGTGAAGTTGGGTTTTGGAAAAATATGTAGTGACTAAGTAAAAAAATGAGAAAACACAAGGACTGGTTGTTCTGGAAAGAGAAGGAAGGCAAAAACATTTTAAGAATAATTGTGAATGTTGCCTTTAGATCATTTGGAGACCCTTTTCCTAAAGCTGCCATAACTTTCACCCCATGCTACCTGAAAAGCTGCTTCAAAAGTACATTTAATCATTGCATTCCTGTTCTGTGCTAAAACATAATTCAGCAATGGAAACAGCTGAAATCAGTTTTTCCCCAGAACAGCAGGACACAGATGTTACAGTGTACGTTCGTCCTTCATATGCTCTGCAAAATCCCCACAGGCTTGGACTTGCAGGGAGAAGAGCAGCAGGGGGTGGTCAGGCCCTGGGCTGCAGCACCCTGGCCCCATCCCCACTGCCTAAGCTGGGGTACAGCACTGGAATACGGATGAACCTCTAGCTGAGTCACTAAAGCAAGTACACAAGTACAGAAGTACCTACAAAATGCTTTGAAGGTCAAAATATTCACATTACTTATTCTACATGAACTCTCGTAAGCATTTTGTGATTCTTCCATCCAGCTCTGGGGCCCCCAACATAAGAAGGATGTGGACCTGTTGGGAGAAGTCCAGAGGAGGACCACGAAGATGATGAGACTGGAGAAACTCTCCTACAAAGACAGGCCGAGAGAGTTGGGGTTGTTCAGCCTGGAGAAGAGAAGGCTTCCAGGAATACCTTATAGTAGCCTGCCAGTACCTAAAGGAGACCTACAAGAAAGCTGGACAGGGACTTTTCGAAAGGCCATATAGTAGTAGGACAAGGGGAATGGCTTTGAACTGAGAGAGGGAAGATTTAGATTAGATAATAGAAAGGAATTTTTTACTATGCAAGTGGTGAGGCACCGAAACAGGTTGCCCAGAGAAATTATTCTGGTAGTGTTCAAGGCCAGGTTGGACAGGGATTTGAGCAACCTGGTCTAGTGAAACTCGTCCCTGCCCATGGCAGGGGGTTGGAACTAGATGATCTTTAAGGTCCTTTCCAACCCAAACCATTCTGTAAGTCTATGATTGCAATAATTACCTCTTGCCTTGTGATTCATATAGCCATAAGTATACCTTAGTGCCTAGTTTTAAATGCATAAGGTACATTTTACAGGTACCACAGTGGCTTTGCTGCAACTGCCTTGGAAATTCTCTTGGCAGGAAAGGTAAGGCTGCAATGCTGGTCCATAGGGACCCCAGACCATAAAGAGGAGGTAGCTGAGACATCCCTGGGCTGATTACCTCTGCAGATAGTGACCTTCTATTCTACAGCTGTGCTGGAGAACTTTCTAAACTTCAGTAAGTGTCAGCACATCACCATGACCAGCTATACTGCAACAGCTCCAGAAAATCTGCGATGCCACCTCTTCAATGCTGTACCCAGCAATAAAACACAGTAAGGACCTCCTTGGCAAAGATAAGCAGAAGGGGACAGCATGCAGAAGGGACAGGGGCCTTCACCTCTGCACATCCTCCCTTACCACCACCTGTTCCTGACAGCTCACATAAAGGGTTGTTCTGCGTGATTTGGGATTAGCTCAGCTCTACCTGCCCTGCTGGACTCTGTCAGCATGACTGTAAGGAATAGCAGCAGAGGTGGCCCTGTGCATTTCAGTGCAAGGGAGCAAAGGCTAACCAGGAGTGCCAGATGGAAGGAACAGGAAGAGCCCAAGTTTCTATGAAGACACCCTGGTGCTAACTTGCTCCTGGTTCCCTCAAAGAGGAACGGGTTAATTTAGGGCACTGGATCCCCTATTTGCACTTAAATGTAGCTTTGGAAAGTGTATCTGACCCTCAGAAACACACACTTCCATGACTAAGTTGTCCGCAGGGGCTAGAGTGAATGTTGAATGCTGGGTTGTGTGGCTTTAGGCACCAAAACACTGTCGTTTTATTCTCAGGGTTTGCTCCAATGTCATCAGCCTGGAGATGCAGCTAGCAACAGCATGCCTTCCAGGTTCATGAAGCAGGGGATGGCACCTATGCAACACCCAGTTCAGGATCAGCTTTATGTTTGACAAAGCTGTTTCTACCATGAGATTGTGCCCTAGTAAAATTAGATGTTCCTAACCCAACTCTGAGATGCAATGAAAAATTGGATGGAAGTGAACTACACAAGCAATAGAGTCTTTCTTTATGATGAAACCTCAGAAGAGTAATTAATTTAATCAGCAGACTTCAACACCGCTGTTCATAACCTGAGATGTATGAAGAGGTTAAGCTATAGGGGCCAAGTTATCTTTATGACCTTTACCACCAGGAAAGTTTACAAACGGCAATTAGTAGATTCAGAGGCCAAAAAAATTAACCCAGATAGAAAGCGTGTAATAAACCTCTGACATTTAACTTAGCAAGGTTGAAACAAAAAAGCCAAGGCATAAGCTGGGCTGTGCTACACCCACCAACAGCAGCAAAAGGAATTAGCATTGATCTTCTCAGGAGAACAGGTTTGCAAAACATCAGTTGTTATATATTCCAAGGTCATAAAAGTAAACCCATTTCTTTCATGCAGGATCCAGAGTTGTTGGACAGTATTTAAGAGAACAAAAGCAAACTATGAGTGATTCTATAGATCCTTGATAAGATACTTTTCTCCTAGTTTTGCAATAAACCTTGGAACTTCCAGCTCGGTACCAGAGTAAAACCCTTCTCTCTAAATAGTATGCAATTAGGTGAGTTACTTGGTATAGATAAACTGCTCTTTGGGGAGGTCCTACTTACAGTGAGACAGCATAATCCATAGGAGTGGTAAAAAGGGGGGGAAGCTCATGTACCAGGTAAAAAGTAATAAAATTCTAACAAAGCTGCACGCTCTCCCCACTGCAGCTCTTTCTGGATTAAATGAACTCTCTATTTCCTTTCCCTGCAGATTTAATCCATTTAAGAGAAATCTTTATATCTATAAAACAAATTGCTTGTGTTTGTTTATTCAGCAATAACACCTGGTGCACCTGAAGGGTCAACACATGAGAACTGCAGAGCTGTAGGTAAGCCCAGCATACTTTTGGGACACCTCCAAAGCAGTGGTCTTGCTCCCAGGGCATGAAGCATTCATGGGTGCCAGCAGCCTCAGTGGGACCCAGAGCTTAACCAAAGCAGCTATTCTAGCACAATGCTCTAATTTTAAAAGTACCATCTCTAAACTTGTAAAGAGATGCTTAATTTTGAAAGAAAAAAAAGCTACAGTTGTTAAATCAAAGGAATAGGGAAATCACTAATGGTACATGCTGTCCTAGCTTAGCACACCCACTAAACATAGCAGGCAATGAAAAAACCCCAGTATCACTCTGTTTTGTCTTGTATTCAGCCCCATCTAGAGCAAGTTATTCACACACCCTGCAAAAAAACTCCCATAGAGTGCTTGCTGCTGGGCAGGCCACAAGAGTAGACCTCAATCAAAGCAAGACCAACAGCAGCAGGACCATGGCCCAGAGGTATAATCATATTTTGGTGCCTCATTTTTAACATTCTAAAGCATCTCATCAAAACTAGATGCCACACCACTGCATTGGCTCTCTACAGTATGTGATAAAGCCCTATCTCCCAAGTGCAAAACCGTCAATTTTAGGTCCCACTGCATCCCCTCAAGGCTTCCTTCTTTTGGGTTCACTGCGTGTAACTTTTCAGATGTCCTTTATGGACAGGAATTTCTGAAATCAGTAATTGTGCTATGGTCCTTCGCTATAGGCAGGTCTTCATGTATTTATTGGATTTGAGCCAATACTCATACAGATCTGATTAACATTTACCTTCCTGTTCCAGCTGTTTTTTCTGTTTGTTGATTTTTTAAAGAAAATACAAGTTATAAAACAGCAATGTAACATTCACAGCTGCAGCACAGTGGAAATGAACAGTGGCTGACGTTTTGCTGCTGCACAAAGATGAAGTCCTGCTTCCCAAGCTGGCCATATGACCATTCAAGAAAATACACCCAGACTGATGACAATCTGTTAGTATATCTGCAGCCCTTCTATTTGCTCAGCAGCATTGCCTCCTCCCCTCTGCTGTACGCATGGAGAGTTTCATGTGTGAGTCCCCCTGGGGTAGAGAGGGAAGGTGAAGGAGTCACCTGCCTGGCTGGGCTCAAGAAGACCACCTACAAAGAGCAGGAAGAGATACAATGGAAACAGTGTCATGGGGGAAGGTTAGAGCATAGACAAGGACCAGGCTGCAGTTTAAGTGCTGTGGGTCTCTTGAACTAGACCAAATTGCCTCCAACACAGTCTTATTACATCTGTTTCCTCATAGCAGCAGTTGCACAGCCTCTACACTCGAGGAATCCTCCAGAGGATTGTAATCTGATGCAACAGTGAAAGTTTAGGTTGGTACGGTGCATTGACGCTGTCTGGACATCAGAGAGGTTCACTACGTCACTCTATCACTCCCCTCCTCAGCGGGACAGGGAGGGAGAAAATAAGACGGGAAAAAAAACCCTCATGGATCAAGATAAAGGCAGTTTAATAAAGCAAAAGCAAAGGCTATGAGCAGAAGCAAAAGAAGACAAAAGATTTCTTCTCTACTTCCCACCAGGAGGTAGTGTCCAGCTACTTCCTGGGAAGCAGGGCTTCAGTACGCATAGCAGTTGCTACAAAAGAAAAATTCCCCCTCTACACCCCCCCTTCCTCCTTCCTCCTAGCTTTTATAGCTGAACAGATGTCATATGTTATGGAATATTCCTTTAGTCAGTGCATCAGCTGTCCTGGCTTTGTTCCTTCCCAAGATCTTGCCCACCCCCAGCCTACTGATGAAGGGGAATGTTGGAGAGACAGCCTTGATGCAGTGAAGTGCTGCTCAGCAGCAGCCAAAGCACTGGTGTGTTATTGACACCTTTCTAGCTACCAATACAAAGGACAGCACTGTGAGGGCTGCTATGGGGAAAATTAACTCCACAACCTGGCGAAGGGCTCAAGTTCCTCCTGCCATAGCACCCAATGTCTCCAGCAGGCATTTTCTCTTGGTTCCAGCAATATACCAGACTATCCTGACCAGGTGTAGGGACCAACCTACACAGCTCATGAAACCTTAATCTGCAGTACTGCGAGGGCTAACAGACTACTTCAAATCAGATCTGTTCCTAAGATTGCTAGGCCCTGGATCACAGTATAAATTAAACCATGGCTTCTGAGGAAGTAATGAAGCAGCCTTTCAGAACAGCAGTCTTTGCACTAGCCCATAGGATAGAATTCTTCATTTATTTAGTCCTTAATGAAAGATTAACAGGAACAATTCAGCTAACAGGGCACCAAGGCTAAATCACTTCTTGCATCTTGGAGAAAACAGCACATTTAGAGCTAAGAGCAGGGTTTTTTTTGGTTTTTTATCTTTAAAAAATTGTCTACAAGCATGGCCTTGAATCACCTCCAGCAAATAGAACAGCACTTGTATGACCCCTAGAGGTCTCAGGATTTAGGTGAGCAAGTAACTCCACAGGAGGAACTTTTTGCAAGGTGCTTTCACAGCAGAGACACTTGGGCCCTGCACTCATTCTTAACATCACTCTTCACCTCTCCACCTCTCCCCCAGGGGCAGAACCTCTAGACTGGTTTTCTGCTGATGCCTTGGGAACCAAGGGTTCCAGTGTAATGCTTCTACAGACACAAAACTTGCTGGCTGGAAGCACTGCTGAGAATTCATACAGCTTGAGGGTGCTGTGCCAAATAGACACTTGTCCAGCCCAAACCACTTTAAACCATGGTGTTGAGAATGCTGTCTGTTACAGTTCAAACAATCTCTGCAGGGTAGTGAACATGGCATTCAAAAGCAGAACTGAGGAGGTGTACCTGAAGATGACTAAGTTTTGCCCATAACCCTGAGTAACATACCCCTGAGCTCATTTGCACTTCACTACCGTTTCAGTGCAAGAGGGTGAGAAACCAGTTTACCCTTAGGTTTGGGATGTTAGTGTCAAGTCTTTTTCATACAGTTTTTCATAAACTCTCATCCTTTAACTATGAAGAAAGGGATTGTCTCGTGACTACCATTATGTTTTCAGCTATGTTAAAAATACTAGATAAAAGCAACACGAGTTTCATTCACCTCATATATCTTGCTGGCAGTCAACTAGAATATTAAAATGCTAAACAAAAGTAGGCACAACCTGCAGGACAGGACAATATGCTTAAAACAGCTGTGAACGATGCCAGGCCTCCTGTAGAGGAAGCTACCAACTTTCTGTGAAAAAGTGGGTGAGCTGGATCAAAAATTATTTCAATAATCATGCTTTCAGAAGGAAATTAGGGCTATGATGTAGCCCACAGGAAGCCAACCTTCCAGACCGTATAAGTGACAATCTTCATACTGAGGGCCACCAGATACTTACCTTTGGGAACTGAGATGAAGTGAAACTACCAGTAGATGATGGCAGCAGGTCCTCAGGGGCCCACCTATCCATCAAGCTGGTGAAGGCTTCGACACATCAGCAGACTCAGGGTAAGCTGGCATCCTTGTCCTTGACTGACACAGTAAACCCCTACCCCAGAACAGACCCGCTGCTGCAGTACAGCCCCAGGGTAGGAACTGTGTTAAACTTGCTGGCAGTCCATCCCTGAACATAGACTGGCCAGTGAATGACATGTACAATGAAAGTAGCTATTTCACTGCTAGAACGTGCTCTAGTGAACAGTAGTCTCAGTAATTTTACATTTTTCAGCTCCTGTTCAGTTAGATTTCCCCCTCTCTTTCCTCTTCTTCATTTTGCAAACATTATGTAACGTTATGTAGCATTACTTAGCAATACAGATGTGTCTGCTGTCATCCTCTAACCAACTGTGGCCCTATGGAAGTCACATCATCACTTCCATCCCCACTTAAAATGGACTCCACACTATAGCCAATTGCTTTATCTCTGAAGGTCTTTTCTAACTTCTGGAGGCTACTCCAGATGACTTTACCATCTATTTAACTTTATTGTTAGAGTCCATTTTTGCTACGTTTTCAGCTAGAACTGAAAATACAGAATGAATAAAAGAGCCAAATCTATTACTTACCTATTGCACCCTAACAACAGAACCATAAAGATGTGTACGTTAATCACATTATCATTTTTCAGTTGCTCACACTATATTGTCTCAAAAATCTCCTGCTAACATATTCCTAAGATATCCATTATCTTATAATGGATAATTCAAAAGCAAACAAAACCAGAAAATGATGTGATTATACAGTATTTAAGACCACTGTTAATCAAAGTTGTCTGGTAGTGGTGACACATAGCAAGCAAATACCCAGTGAATCCCAGTTTAATCATTTTATTCACTGAAACACAATAATCTGGGTTAAGTATAAGCAATTTTTTAAAAAGCATGTGATTTTTTGTTCTGTTCTTCTTTTGCCAGCTCTGCCATTGCATTTAGATTAATCAAAACCAGTGCATTCGTCCAACCAAAGTGTAATGCAGGAAAGACTTTCTGGTGTGCTGTCTCCCGAGCAACTCCCAACACCATAGATAAAATCTTATTCAATGAAGAGTGATATGAATAAAAATAATGACATATTAAAATCTGTTCCAAGTTCTTTCAAAACAGAGTCAAAAGTTTATTGTTAGTAGCTGTATGAATGTCAAGGCACAAAACATGGTAATGGCAGAGGAAACAAACAGCAATACCTGCTCCCCAGAAAAATCCATAATTCTAGATGGGTTACTTACAAAGTAGTACTGAATCACTTTTTAAATAGATGTTTTCAGAAGCTAGAATAAAAACCAAATATTTGAAAGTGGAGCTAAAAGCCCTATTTGAAATTGAAGCTGCCCTTTTTTTAATCTCAGTTTGCATTTTCTGGATGTTCACTAGATGGACTTATGCTCTGAACGAGGAGTACCCAAGAACAGACCACGGCATGACAGTTCCAGGTGCGGTTTTTGCACAGACCATATTCTCCACCACCCTGCTATGCTTCGTCTCAACTGATATCCCTCCCTCAAAAGTTATATTTCTATTTCATCCAGTTGCAAAGATATCCCTGAATTGCCTTCTCAAACACAATGGCTAGAACTACACCTGACAGAATATACCGCGCTGTCATGTCCAGCCAAAGCAACTCAGGGCCCCGTGTGACTTAGGTATGACTTAGTTCACCACTAGCTTGCTGCAAGGTCAGTCCCTGCATTCCAGATAACCAGGAAGCAGGTTGCACCACTGAAACGCTCACCCTTGTGGTATAGTGTATTCCTGGTGGCCTTGCAGATCTTCAGTGGTCTGTGGCCTACAGACTAAGAATCAAATGCAAATCATCAAAAGTATTTAGAAAGACAGACATTAGGGCAAACCTTAGCTAGGTACTTGCTATCTCAGTTATTCCTTACTGCAAGCAATGTAAAAACATTATTGTTCACTGCCATCTTGCAGAATGGAGTTCTTAAAAGGTGTCTGGAGACAATGAAGCTCAATTTGCACAGTACAAAGTAGATATAAACTCCTCTGCTACCTCTTGTTCCTTCCACACTGCTGGACTTGTCTCTAACAAAGAAGATAGATTTCTGCTTTTTAGTAGACTTCAGAGAACAGAGAGAAAAGAAATGTTCAGCTTGCTCTCCTCCTTTAATTGACCTCTAGGTCACTCACTCTGCCTGCAAGTGTAAAGGAGGTGGCTGCACACAAACTCCTGAGGTTGCCTTTGGTCCTATATCCTGTCGCTGATGAAAAGATTTTAAGAACGAAAGCAAGAGTCAATATATTCTTTTCTTCAATGAGTAATAGAAGTTTGTAAGAAAAGATGGATTCTTCCCAGTTTTATAAATAGAATGAGAGGAGTTCCCTTTCACCCCCTAGTCTCCTTTTCCTATCTCCTAAACAATCACATTACAGATCTTCTGCTTCTCAAATTGGGACTGATGCAGAGTCAGGAGTTCTTGCTACACTTCTGCATTTCTTGAGAAACATGTCTGAGACACTTGCCATAATTCTGGCAGGGTCAGAGAACCAAGCTTTGTTAACCAGTGGACAAAACATGCAGATGCTTACGGTGTGATGTCTGTATTCCTGAAGCATGTTGAAAATCACGTCTCCATCTCACAATATCATTTATGTTCAGGATGATCCTCTTGGGTTTAGTTTGAATCCTTAGGCTGCAATTTCCACCAACAGAAACAGATTTTCTAGGTTAGGAAAGGGCTTCTGCCTAACTTTCTGCAGCACTGGAAATGCAATACCCCAACATCCCATCACACTTCAGCTCTGTAATTCTGCTTGTGAAGAGAGCAGTGAAGGCATCACAGGAGATAGGTTATGTTTCTCCTCATTTTAATACTGCAATGATTCAATACAAGAGAGGAGAGGTGATCTCTCTGCAAAAAGATGGTACAACAAAAGAATCTGTCAGCTCATTCCTCAAAGGTCTCTGCAGCACACACTCTGCAGCCGTATTTTTACGGCATCATTGTCTTCTTTAGGAAATATAAAGTCACCCTGCTGACTTCATGTTAAGCCTGCAGAGTTACTCAGACAAGTGTATAAATAGTTATTTTTCTGTTACTATAATCATAGTCATTCATCATTTCTGCATTTAATCTTCCTGAAAGGTTACTGGATCTAAGCACAAGGTGCACAAAGAAAAAAGTAAGAGAGCAAAACAGATAGAATTACATGAAACAGTCCTGTCTCCACTCAGCACTAGAGTTGTCACGTACAGTTCTGACTACTAACATACATGGTTGATTTAGAGCAAGTTTCTTCTTGCTGAAATAACTAAATACAGAGATATACAAACTACATTACAGATACACAAATCACAGGGCTAGAGGATGTAGCTTAAGCTGTACCAGGAGAGGTTCAGGCTGGACATCAGGAGGAATTTCATTGTGGAAAGGGTTGTAAGGCATTGGAATGAACTGCCCAGGGAAGTGGTGGAGTCACCATCCCTGGAGGTGTTCAAGAAATGATGGGACATGACACTCAGTGCCATGATCTAGTTGACAAGGTCGGTGACCAGTTAAAGGTTGGACTTGATGATCTCAAGGGTCTTTCCAACCTAAATGATTCTGTGATTCTGCAAACATTAAGACCTTGGAGAGATACCTAAGCTACTGTCCCTATGGTTTAGTTGGAAAATCCTGAGCTAGCTTTAAACCAGGTAGCCCTTTTATGGCAGCAGTAGCTTGGGCTTGTCAACAGAGTCATGGCCATGTGGCATCACATTATGTTTTTTACCCTGGAAAATTATCAAGTCCAAAGATGCAACTCTGAGGGTCCCAGCACAAAAGTTAAGGGACCAGCTTCTACTGGCACTCATCATCTGCTGGTCACAATCTTTATCCAATCCTCTTATGAACTAAAAGAGAAAAGCTTTTCTTACAAGAGCAAAAACAATCACTAAATGTAAATGAAGGAAGAAAGAAACACTTGAGAATGTCTTCTGATCCAAAGAAAAGGATAACAAAATAATTAACAAGCAAATTTAATAGTTAATAGGTTCAAATAGCAGCAGTATTTTTCAAATCCCATTCTCGTAAGATACTTCTTTAGTACCACCAGATTTTCACATAAAAATACTAAGGAAGTGCAAAGTATTATTTCAACATCCAAGATTGCAACATATGAAAAGCACCAACATGATAGAGGTCCACGATCCACCTATGATTGCAAACTTTCTCTTACACATGGACAGCCCACAACTGCAACATTTTGTTTTTAACAGAATGGCATGGACACAATCTGAATTCCTAAGAAAGATATTCTGAGTCAGACTAAAGGTCTGTCTAAACCTGGAAGCTGTCTCCAATGGGTGTCACCAGTGGGATGAAGAGCATTGAAGAACATGCAGTTATGAATCCCTAAAATATTGCTTCACCTTTCAACACTTGGTGACTGTATTTAGAAGTATGCCAATAGATTTTTTTCCATGTTTCTCCCATCTTTAAATCCATGTAGTCTTTCAGCATTCACCAATCCTGTTGCAGAGTTCCTCAGCCTTCTTACATATTGTACAGACTACTCCAACACTGTACCCATTTCATGTACCCAGTTCCTATATTGTAAGAGACTGTGAACAATAGCTCTTTATGCCACTCATAAGCCCTGAACAAACCCTTGGTCATGAGTTTTCCATGCTGAAGACTCATGTTCTGAATATTTTACCCTTATCTTTACATACTTTGCTCCCTCAGCTTTATAAACAATATTTTTTTCCGCAACAAAGTGCAAATCAGTTTGCTCAAGCAGGCAGTGTAAGTGCCAAACCCTGAATTGCATAGCAAATGGGTGCAATCATTTTTCTGCACCATGAGTGAAAATGAACAGTTTGTCTTCTAAAGGAGCTATTCAAAGTTACCCTGGTTGACTGGGAACTGATAATACGCAGAGAACACACTTGAGACTTTTTCCATATACTGAGTTTATTCTAGGCTAGACACCCAGTTTAGCTTTACATTAAAACCTGGACTTAAAGTGTTGCATTATGTATGAGAATCCAGATAAGTTTACAGCATTAATTATTCCACACAAAAGAAAACCTGCCATTAGCAATTCAATGCATCATTTACATCATCATAATAAAAATAAAGATTCTCTTTCTTCCAGTAAATTTGGGCATAACAACTGCCCCACTTTGCCACTTGGCTCCTTGCTCTTAAGTTACTTATTCACAGGTGTGCTCCTATTAACTGCAACAATTATGAAAATTAGTTTTATCACATGAACTTTTGACTGGTATCCATTACAGTGTCATTCTGCCTCTCCCACTGCATCTAGAATATCATGGTTTCAAAGTTCAAGGTGCTTTGTAAAAGTAATTTATTTGCCATGGGCATGCCCAGGGTACTGGTTTCTCACTTTACTACAAGAGAAATCCTTCAGACCTCTATCAATCTGAGAGGGTTAAGAAAAATTAACACACAGAATAGTGGGTTTTGGTGTTTTCAGCAACAAACACATTCACATACATGTAAGTACTAAGGTGCTGAGCAAGGAATGTTGATAATGGCACTACTTTAATAAGCCTGTAAGATCATGATTTTCTGCTAAGTAATGCACAGAGCAACCTTGGCATTTCTGTAAACAGTTTAAAATTTAAGTATTAAAGAGCATGTAACAGTGGACAAAGGACACATGGGGTGAACACTGGTGAAGGTAAATACAATGAGCAGAGACAAAAGTCACAGCCTCCTATTTTAGCAGTGGCAAGTAGCATTTGAAGGCCCATCTTGCACAAATGCCCAGAGAAATGAGACATGTAGGAGGGACAGAAGAAGTTCTTCCTATTTTTAGGCTCAAGAAAAAGAATTGAAGAGAGGCCCTTTGATCGGTGAGGAAGAAGCTCTGGTGATCTGGCATACTGGAGCCATGGTGACAACACAGTAATATTCAGCATCAGGAAACGATAAAGAAGAAGATCAAGGTAGCCATCATATTTAGTAAGCTCAATTGTATTACAAGGGAAAGGCACTGCAAATAGACATACAGAGCCTATAAAATGATAGGAACAGTGATCAGTGAAGACAAGCTAAAAAAAAAAAAAATGGCAAAAGGGCAATGCCATAAAGGGATGATTTCCAGAAATGCCACTGTGTCCCAAACCATTTTTTTCTTCTCCCTGGGAGAGAGAAAGGGCTGATCAAATTTTAAGGTGCAGAGATGCAGGCTTGTGAATACAGTGCTCACTGCTGGGATATCTGCTCCACTGATGCAATGCTCCAGCCCATTCCCTTGAAGTCTTGGCCACCACTTATCGAGGTGGAAAACAGAGTGCTTACCCTGCAGCCTCATCAGAGCTGCACTCCCATACTAGACATCAAGGACAATCACCAACAAAGTCCTCAGCACACTATCTCAACACACTATCACAGCCCACAGAATCAGTTTGTTTATTGTTACAGAATGCAAGACAAAGATCTCACAAGCACCCCGCTCCCAGAAGTCCAACAAAACAAACTAACCCAGTTATTCAGATTTACAAAAGGAATGTGTTTGTTGTCAGTTAAGCTGCTTTCCCAATGATAAGCACGCTCATAAAAAACACCATGACAAAGAAAATCCACATGAAAAACCTGTCCATAACTTTTGCTACTTTTTTCCACTCAATTCCTTTGGCCCTGTTTGCTTTATGGTCTCGAATACAATTAGCAATATACTCGATATTTTTAATAAGCATTTTGTAACAGGAACAGCAATTAACAGTCTCCCTAACATTTTCACCATGAACTCCATGCAAATTTCCATTGAGCTTCTCCCCAAGATTACAGTCATCAGTCCTATTGGAAAGAGGACTCCTTACCCCTTTGTGCCTCTTCTGACACCCATCATCCCCCTCAAACCTACGTTCTTCTTCTTTCTCTCTTTTTGGGCTTGTGCAATTTTCACCCACATCATAAACAAAAAAGATTTTTGACATGTAGTCCAAAATAACCACCCTGGCCCATTGTGGAACAGGCTTTGCTTCTGAGCCACAGTGATGGAGATTCATTATAATGATTGTCAGTGCAGTGGAAGCTGTGATCATGGTCATTGTTGCTATGTAATACTTTCCTGGAATACAAAATAAAATCATATTAGAGATGCTACCCTACTAAAAAAAAAACCAGTGAGAAAAAACGGGACAACATAGTGTTAAGCATAAATGCACATGAAACAAATTTTTAATCATGCCAATTCTCTGTACTGAGATCACACTTAATTTACCGCTTAAAAACAAAGATTAAAGCCATTAAAATAAAATCTCATCTTCATTGCTCGTATGCCTGTTATCAGATGAGTAAGTGACTATTGTATCAGCACTGCAAATATCTACAAGCCCAAACCTCTGATATCTTGAAACACACCCATTGAGAAAGCAGCTCAAAAATGTTTGTCAGGAGCCTTGCTCTTTTCCTAGTGTCTGCAAAATCCCAATGTCAATATCTTCACCTGGCACCCAGGGAATCCCATTTCTCGATGTATTAACAAAAGCAATGATAATGCTTTGTTGGAGCTATTGATGCACCCCACACCAGCAGATCAATGCCTTCACACTCACACAGGCCAGTGAATATCCAGACCGTGCTCGTATCCACAGCTAGCATGCTGACAGCTAAGATGTCAGGGCACAGAGCTGAAGGGTGGCGAGCTGAAGTGAACACAAGCTGTGCTCCTCTACCCTTGATTTTCACAACTGAAGTACAGAGCTGACCAGCCAACCAACCTACCCTGCCTTGTGCCTATACCAAGAGGCAGCTCCCAGGCCCTGCTCTGCCGCTGTGCAGCCTTTGCAGGAAAAGCAAGGGCTGGCAGCAAGGACACAGGACACACACAGACAAGTGTGATGTGATCCCAGTTTTCAAAGGAATTGGAAAGAATAGCGAGAGAGAGTGAGGGAACAGAGAAAACAGATTGAAGCTAGGTCCCTTTTGTTACACGAGTTCTTCTGAACTCTCAGACATAAATTAAATTTCAGCATAATGGATTTCCAGGAATTACAATTCAGTGAAGAAATTGTCAGATATTAAGTCAACTGTGAGTGTGTCAGCCAGGCCATCCAACCATCTGCATCTGACAGAAACGTATCTTGAAACAGTCTGACCTTGTGCTTATAGCTCTTGCTTACACTTCATGTGTTGGTTCTAAAATAGCTTTCCATTGTTAGCTTTATTTCAAGACATGATACCTTATTTCTAAATATCTAACTATACTTTATAAATATAAAATAGCTAATACATAATTTAAAATAAACACAAAATAACTTAAAAAAACTGCAGCATACCTGTAAAACTTCCACACGCATTTTAAGTATTTCACTATGTTTTAAAAATGTAGCAAATTCATCTTCCCAAAAGCCACAAGTTACATATAGATTCCATGACATATAGCCCTGCTATTAACAAGTCATGCTTAAAGACAAAGCATGTAAAGCTCACCTATCAAAGGTACGTTTTCAGATGGAGGCATGATCTCTGCAACCATCAGCTGGAACACAGTCAGAGCAAGAAGAACGGTAACACCTAGAGACACTTTTTCGCCAGAGTCTGCGGGGAGATAGAATCCCAGTGGAGCCAGGAAAGAGATCAAAATGCAAGGAAGCAACAGATTAAATATGTAGAAAGATGACTTCCTTTTCAAAATCAGTGTGAAGGTCACATCTGGATAAGGCTCAGAGCAGCAGCCATAAGTGATGACATTCTTAACTGCTGGCATACCATGAATCTCCCATTCCACATCTTCCACAAAGTCAGAGAGGTCACCACTATCAAGAGAATTGATGATGTCTACCTGATTACCATTATAGGTCCAGGAACCAAAGGTAAGGTTGCACTGCTGGCTGTCAAAAGGAAAATAAGACACATCCACTACACATGAGCTCTTCGTGATAGCAGGTGCATCCCAAGTGATTTTTCCATCATATCTCAGCACAACATTAGTATTCACTGGTTCTGAAAAGTCATCATCAGCCCTAAAAGATAGAAAAATGACAGCCAGGACTGACAGGCAACAACTTAAGAGTGTGGACCAGGGAAGAGGGGGCAAGGGGAAGACCCTCCTTTCACACCATTAAAAGCATGCTCTGAAATCATATTAATGCTGAATTTTAGTAGGAACTTACTATTAAGTAATATTTACAGGTACCACTGCCCATGTCAAACACCAGTGGTGCTAAACTATGTTGTATTTGTTGTCTACAGCTTCCTCAAACTTGATCTCAAACAGGAATCAGTAGGATAAGAGTCCATTAAAAGATTAAAACAATCTGTTGGTCACTACTGGTTTGGAAGGGCAGATAAGAAGTGCAGCCTTCATGTACCAACTTTTTGTGGACAATCTTCCAGAGCTCTCAAGGAGCCTCAGCAGAAAGCACTACAGACTGCCAGGGTATTCAATTCTCAGTGCAGAGAAATTCAGAAAAGCTTTGTTGTGTAGCATAATCAATTTCCAAATCTTGGCTATAGCTTTATTGCAAAATATTTAGATGATCAACAACAAACGTTAAGACAACAAATATAGCCCTTGCTAAGGTAAGGTAAAGTTCAGACTCTGTGGGTCAATTCCTCCTTCAACCCTCTCCCTCCCTCAAATATGCAAGCTAATATTTTCCAGCCACACTCACTTGTTATATAGGACAATATCTGGTCTCCAAACCAAATTGCTTGGAATCCTGATAGAATCCAGCCCATCATATTTATCTTTGTCCCATTTGAGATATGCATCATACCAGCTTTGTCGAATCCATAAGTAAGCTGACAAAATTTGGTTCCTTTCATCCTGCATAAAAACATAGAAATATTTCTAGCTGAAGGTGACAAAATCACATCTTAGATGCAGACAGCCTTTGTGGTATAGCTTTGATGTAGTGCTCAAAACAGGCCAGAATACTAACAAGGCCACAAAAGTAATTCTCAGACAGGTATCTATGCCTATACATTGTACAGGGAGATCACTCTTTTGGACTTTCTCTTGGCCAAACCTTCTTCCTCCTGCACCCTCTCTAGTTTTAATCACAGTGTCTAAGGCTCCCAGTATCTTAAGAATTTCCTTTTGTAAGCTTTAAAATACCAAACAGCTAACAGATTCAGGCCAAGAAATTCTTTGAAAGCTTGGTGAGGCCTTGAAGTTGTAATTCAGAAGTCACAAAAATAATCTTCCCTTCTCCTTCCAGACACATTTTGTTTTGCCTTAAAAGTATATCTAGCAGAACCATATTTATAAAAAGTTACTGAAGGCTGATTTTAGGGATTTTATGTAGAAATTAATTGCATCTTAGGAAAAGCATTTGCTATATTTAAAACTCAGCAGAAGTTGCCTGGAGGGTTCGATACCAACACCTAACTACAAAAGAAGTCTTAAAAATTCAGTGTTGCAAGCAGATAAGAATCTACAAAGAACTGGAGAACAGGACCCTCCTGAGGAAGCATTACTGAATTTGTCATAACAAAATGAAGGGTACTTTTCCTGCTCCTAACAAAAGGCTTACACCTAATACATTTCTGCATATTTTTAGAAAAACAGAACTATACTTTTACTCACCATGTCTTTAATTTGGGACAATGTGATCTGAAGGGTGACATTCAGTACTTTATCTGTGTCTTCCACTGGTCTTAGAGCATTGGAGTAGTCTTCAAACAGTTCGTTAAACAGCATGTGAGCATATTTTCCTTTGGCTGATTCTACAGCTAGATAACATAGATTTGTTCAGTAAATCAGACTAAGTATACTGAGCAGTATAAGAAAACATCCTCTTTCTACTGCTTCAAGTAGTATTTGCTGTAATTATAATATCATTATTATATATTATATGTTATATATATAAAATGGTACATTTATCGTTCATATACTGTCAAATATCATTAGTTCTGATACAAGAGTACACCTGATGAATCTATTCAAATAAGGACAGCATCCACTTGGGGTAAATTAATAGCTAACTTAAGCTTTTCACATCCACTGAAAAAACCCTGTATACAGCAAATCATTCAATTCTGGAAGATAAATATCATTACTCTTATTTTACCAATATCTTTCATAGGCAGAGATTGCTGACTGTTACAGTCAGCAAATTCTGAAGTCAAACTTGCTCCCAGGTTATTGATTTTCGGTGTGTCCCCAAAAGCAGCACTGGTAAGACTCACGCTACTTTCATAATTTAGTCTTTTTATTTTCAAACTATCACCTGTAAAAAGTCTGAGCTGCTTTTCTTCACAAATTGTCAATTATATGATGTATGAACACATCCTTGCACATCTTTTCAAAACCATGTATCTGGAGATGCTTCTTGTTATCCAGACTTAATCACTAAGGATAATTCACTGAAACTTGAGGTTTTAAATGACACTGTTTGGCTGTTCCATACTGTTTTGTACATCACAGTTTCTCCAGGTAGCCTCTGTATCACCTTTATGTAGATTCACATATTTCTGCAAGCAAAGAACAGTACCACTCTGTTACAAACCACCACTGAAGGTGGGGTAACTGAGGTTCTTGTTAATAATAGATCCCTCGGGGCAGATTAGAGTGAAATGACACTGAACGACCTCTCTGTGTGTGTGTGTATACATGGCAGGTTTATTTTAGAAAATTTGGTTGCAATGGAAAGGAGGTATGTACTTGTTTTGGTTATTACCTACAGAAATGAAACTATATAAAAGTATCAAGATATCACTTAAGAGAACATATAAGGAAAAGAAAGAAAGCGAAAGAAAGGATAAGAGTAGATGTAGGAGAAGAAAGATATCACCATATATGATAAAAAGCATTATCCCACATCTAAGGTCTATTTCTTATCAGTCTCCTCCCTTATCTGGTTCAAAACCCAGTTTGATCCTAAACAAAGGTTGTTTTGTAATGATCATCCTCCGGTGCTCAACTCCTTTGCATCGGGGCTGTTCGTATGCCGATCACCAGCCATCCGAAACCTTTCTTCCTCCCCTTCGGTGTGAGGGTGCAAACCTAGCCTTATCAAAGCACCTGCTGCTTTTGCAAATGGCCTATTGTTTGCATCCTTAGCCCTTTCACATTTCAATCTCTCATACATTCACAAAATTTATGCAAATGCCTGGTGGGCAATGTAGGGAACAAGTGTGCTTTAGAATACATCTCTCTCTGGTGATTCACACCGACTTCCTGCACTATTTAGAGTTGAAAGCAAATACTCCTGAATAAAAAGATATCCCAGCAAATCAAAGCTTCACAAGGAGCATTGCAATTCTGGTCTGCATGATCGTTTTGCCTATGCATCGGTGAGACAAAGTAAAACACAACAGACAAATACTCCAGGAGATTAACGATGTAAAGCACAGCAGGTCACAAGATCCCATCGGAATAAAATAAACCTCAATGCAACATTTAGCTATCAAGCAGTATTCTCACCTTTGAGTATCACTGCTGTGAACAGCAACCCCATAGAGACGTAAAAGGAGGACAAGCTCTTTCTCTTCATTTCTGGACCTTAAATAAAACTGTTCACCCAAGGGCACAAAAGTGTTTCTCACCATCCAAAACTAACCAAAAAAGTAAATAAAGTTGCACAGCTGCATAAAGATGCTGGTGCACTGATGCGCTGCTAGAAGCAACTCAGTCCTCCCTCAGGAGTTGACAGGGTCCAAGAGCTCGACTGTGTCTCTGCCACCGCCTGGGGCTCTGATGAACCCTCCCCTCTCGGTAACCTGAGCGCTGACTGCTCTCAAGCTAATACTGAGACAGAAAACAAATAAAATCCTTTGACAGTCCTTTGGTGGGCCATGTTTTACTGCTCTTTTGTTCTGCAATAACCTGCTAAGAACCATTTCTATGGAACTTGTGGACCCTCATAAAAAAGTGATCTCAGTACTTTAATTGGTATAGTTACACTGTACATCACACATCCAACATCACACAGAAAAAAAAAAAACAAAAACAAAAAAAACGAACGACAGTCTACTTACTCCCATGCTGACAAAATGTTTTCACCTACGGAAGTGATGCCACATGGGAGAGATGCAGCTACACCAAAGTCGGACAACACAGGCAATATTTGCAGTAGCCCAGTATCACTATGGAAAGAAGAGCTTCAGTGAATGTAGACAACTTTGAGACCAGTACTCAGCATAGTAAATTAGGAGCAAAACTGGACTCTGCAGATAAAATGCTATTTCCCTACCTATACAGTACAATTTTTACCAGGTGAACTTGACAAGTCATTAAAAAAAATTTACATAATTACTGGACAGCTCTTACATTTGGTCAGAAGAGTTATATGAG
Organism: Neopelma chrysocephalum; assembly: GCF_003984885.1. Lineage (NCBI taxonomy): Eukaryota > Metazoa > Chordata > Aves > Passeriformes > Pipridae > Neopelma > Neopelma chrysocephalum. The sequence goes on along the minus strand of NW_020897731.1, from coordinate 15,060,122 downwards.
AGAAATATGAATATGAAACAATACCACACCTGTCTTGTCATCTACCCTGATGGTCAGAAATTCATTAGCTCTATCTGTATTACTCATGATGCCAAGTTAGTTTCCTAGTACCACAAACATTTTCTTTCAAGTTTCTTAGAGAAGAGGAGATTACTTCCTCCTTTTCACACTCCAATCCATCCTTCCTGTCCATTTTGCCATTCTTTTAGAACAGATAACAGAAAACAGTCACTAAAACAGAAAGTGAAAATATAGAATGAACTATCAGAAAAAAAACCCAATTGGTTCAGAATAGTCTTGATCCACAGAAAACATAAAATACCTTTTCTTTACTCTTGCATAGTCTTTTGGCATAGTTTTTTGGCTAGAAGAAAGGTGATCCCTCCATATGCGTAGTTTCTATATAGTAGCACTCCAGGCAGTCACTGGCTTGTTTGTGCTTTTGTGGAATCTATAAGCCAGTGACATTTATGGTCAGGTTTACTAGGTAAACAATAAATATTTTTGGTCAAAGCATGTGTAATGAAATCCACCCATATCACTTTATTTGTTGAATTGTCAGAGGGAAAAAAAAGTGGAAAACAGTTTAGAAGTCAAAAAGGTCACACAGTCCCTGAGCAGTAAGTAATAAACTGCTCTCTCTGTGGAATGAAGGTATATGCTGTTAGAGACAACAAAAATCAGAGACAAAGAGGAAAGATTTTTGCATACAGTCAGATCAGTGCATTCTCAGGGGACACCCATAGTCCACTGTAGTATATACTATAGTACATTGCCATTCTGTCAGCAAGTAGCTACTGCTTCACATCTCTTACTGTAATTACAAGGGTGATCATGGGTACTACTTTAAGTGAGCTGATATAAACACTACTGGAACCAGGACTAACCTTGCTTTACCACAGGCTTGAGACAACCTTGTGACCTGTTGCACCAGCAATACACACTTGCCAAGCTGTGCAGACTCATGTACTTTAATTTGCATAAGATCATGTATATTAAAGAACCCTACTAATTTATTGTAACAAAATCTTCAGGCTCTCAAAAGACAAAACCAAGAAGCATGTTTACATGTAGTTTACTCAATTTATTCTTATATGCATATATAATTTCATGTTATTAATTATAAACTTGCAAAGGGATAGATCATAATCTCTCAGTTATAATCTTTATTTCCATCACATTGGACATACAGACAGGCAAACATGAGCGCTCATATACAAGAACATGCTTGTTATGTTCGAGATGCTGCATTGATTACACAGTGCTTGTAAAAGTAAAACTAAAATACATTTTAAAGGCTTTTTATTATTAAAAACACAATTAATTTAACAATCTTAGTATGCCAGACCGTTTGGCTTCCTTATATTTGTTCACAGGAAATCTGATTTGTATTTTGAATCAAAATGTCCCTAATGTAGACATTTTGTGTGAAAAGCAAGCATTAACATTAATTGTTTCTTATTGATCTGAGAGGTTCATCTACAAACCCATGCTTCCTTGCAACATGGTTTTAAATTGTGATGTAATCTATGGGAATACTACTCCCAGATCAGACATCCCATTTATATTTATAGTTAAACAGTTCTCTATAGTAAGAAGTTCTGCTACCAAGTTAGGAATTAATATAAAATATGAAGACGCTTACAAAGCTAATCTAAGAAGAGACACGGGTGTTTGGAAGTTAGAATCAGGCCATTAACCCCTTCCAGAACTAGAGTCGTTCCCAGCAGAATTCACAGGGATGTTGTTAGAGTCCCTCTGCCAGCAGATGGCCCCGTCACCCAGTCTACTGATCAACCCAGAGAGTCAAGGCAATTTTTACCTATCACAAAAAATCACACCGCATTTTAGTCTACTTTGATTAATTTCGCAGATTATTTGCCTTACATTTGATGTAAGACAATGTGAGACAAGATGTTCTTTTAAACAGAAAGATAGGCAGAAGAAACAAAACTGTTTTGTGGGTGAATCCGGGGTCTTCCCTGACTTCCTTCTTGCGTCTGCCTACCATACATGAGACCAGTCACAAGAGGGTCTCAGGGTGAGCTAATATATATCATTGTCAACAATGGCACGATGATACAAAACCATGTTTAGACCAAAGGCTGCTTCTGCTGATGCAGAGAGTGATTAAGGCCCATGGCACAATATCCAAGCCTCCTTCCAGATATCTTGTTCAAGCATTTGACTTTATGGGAATGAGTGTGGGCTATTATCGTAGCAGAACATTGTGTCCATGTGTACACTCAGGGGGACAAGAGTGTACCACTCATTGGTGCACTGACCTATTACACCCCTCACATAACACATGTAACTTTTTATGGTTCTAGACACACACACACATGCTATTATCAAGACATCATCAAAAAATCTAAATTTAGTGTACTACCATGTAAGGGAAGTTTGACTTTGCATGCACACTAGGGACAGACTGAAGTGGAGATGACAAGGGAGAAATCTCTTTCATATTAAAACTTCCAACTTTAGATCTTTATCTTTGCCAAACAATAAACAAAGCAGTAGAGAAATGTAAAAACAGTATTTAAAATTTTGTTTTTTCAATCTTTCTTCTCCTACATAAAATAATAAATTGCTCCTGAGCCTGTGGTTTTGACAATTACATTTTCAGATTTTTTTTGATGGATCTTACCCTTTTTTGCATTACAAGTATTAAGAATTTTTAAACCTCCAGCTGGAAAAGCTACAGAAACTGTACTATTGCAGGCCTCAAGGCCGCCTGCACCATTTATAATCCATTCCTTCATCAGAGAACAATAAAGAAGAACAGATTGGTTTCTAAGCACAGTTTGTAAGAAGTGTCTCACAGTCTGCTTCTACTTGCCTTCCTGCCAATTTTTCTCCACAGAAGCTGTCGCATTCACGTTCTTCACAGCATTTGCTACAGAATATTATCTTGTGATAGGGTCAAGCAGCACACTAGCTGTTCAGAGTCAGACTTCCCTCCTTAGACTAACTGGTCTTAACAGCACGGGTAACAACAGCTCTTCTTGCCAGTAGAACAGCCTCACTGTGCCTGCTCTGGAGAATACAGTACCTCATTTAGATGCAATGTGTTTCTCTCTACCTCATTTTTTCTCACCCACCTACTGACTGCTCCTTCCTTCTCTCTAAAAATCCCCTACCATCAGAAATCAACATACTCATTCTTATTTTCTTCCACCCTGCTGTACACATGGAAGATAGGATATATTTTAGGAAGCATTCATAATTCTAGGTCATGACATAATGTAGAATATTAACCACATTTTCCAGGGATGAGAAATCCTTATTTACATGCTACATTTACATGTGGATTTTTTCTGAATATAAGTTTTATTTGAGTGACCTTACACAGGCAGCTCTGCTGACCACCTCCCAGCACCTGAAGAGAAACCTTTTGCACCTAGAAGTCTGGTATTATTTAATATGGTCTAAAATGCAGCATGTTAATCCTTTTTCATCAGCTTGCTTACAAGCTAACTAATATTTTGTCTATCGGTGTCTGGCAGGATTAAGAGCAAAACTAGTTTGTAATTTTAGCTATCAGAAAGCTTTTTTATATACAAATCTTTTTCAACTTTGTAGCATGCCTTTGATGGTGGGATCTGTGCTCTACACAAAGACAACCTCTGGGCCTAGACACTGTTCCAGATCACAAGTTTGCTCTGATAGACACCCTGATGCTCCAAAACAAACTGAATCAGAGAAATATTTCTACCTAGTTACAAGAGTGCTGACAGACTCGAGTATCTTCCTCTCGATGATCACTTTTGAGTCATGGAAGACAGCACAGCTTTTGCAAGTAAAGGGAAGCCCCCCAACTACCACTGCAGGCTGAAGACAGCTCTAGGTTCCCCAGAAAGCAATTTCTTCAGCTTGTATCTATGTCACAAAAAACAGAGATTAAATCACTATCTGAAGAAGTAAGACTGAAAGGCAACAGTTTAGATACTAACTCAGAACCAGTTTCTCCAAAATTTAGAAGAGAGTGGGAACATCCCTTTAAAACACTACCAAAACGTTGTCATGTTCACAAGAGTATCTGCATAGAGGATCATCCCCTGAAAACATATGCTTTCCTGGTAAGCTTACATCCAACTTGCAACACAAAATATGGTACATCTAAACATCTGTGTTCTTAGATGAGTTCTTCAGAGTTTAAGAGCTCCCTACAAAGAACTAAGACTAATGCTGTGCACTAATACAGTGCAGCTGGCTGAAAAGGCAGGATGTCAAAAGATCATGAAGACAAGGAAAAAAACAAAAAAAAGAAAAAAGCAGACCATAATGTATCAACCTAAACTTTGTGTTTGCAAGGAATTCACAGAACTCCCATTGCAAGATGACTGCTAAAACAGAATTCATATGTGGTACTTCACAAGTGTTGTCTATAATTTTACAAATCTCTCTGAAAAAGACAGTAAACAAACATTTATGCTGCAAAAATTGGCATTATCTAATTGTTTCTGTTCCATCTAATCACATGCATCAATCTGCCCAGGTGACTTTTCCATGTTCACAGAATTTAGAGGAAGAAAACACAAGTACTGCTTTCATGAGAGTCCAAAATACCCACCTTGGCAAACCACTGCAAGAGCAAGTTTTTTTCTAAGCCAAATGAACTAGTTTCTAAGTTTACAAATATTCCAGAGCTGCCTACTTTGAAAATATCAGACCAACTACATGGTGGAGAACACAACTCTAAATTACCCAAACAAACCTCCCTGTGGAATAAAGCAAGCAGCAACTACTCATCTCTGAGGGAAAAGAATTTTTGATAAATCATGGGTTAAACTGCTTAAATATCTTACGGTACATGGGTATTGTCATTCTTTAAAATGTCCTAGCATGAACACACCTATATTATGCTGTGGTCTAAGCAAAATTATTTCTTCTTGAGCAAAATATGGTAGTAAAAAAACTGAACTTTTATTCGAACTCTGCAACTACACTCATTCTGACACAATAGAATCATTTATATCTTGGGAACAAAGTATCACCATCTCAGCTGAAGACAGCATCCCTTGTCTTAAGCATCTCTGAGCGCAGTGGCTCATTTAAGAAAGGCAGTATTCATAGTGTTCATTTTCATCTGCAAAATTCTAAGCAATTGTCCAATGCCATTATATTGTTTTCTTCTTTTTAACCCATAACAAATACATTAAAATGAAGTCTTAGTACTTCCAAGGAAGAAAAAAAGAAGTTAAAGTGTTAGTGGGCTGAAAAAACTTATTTTGTCCATAATGACATAGGATTTGTCATCTAGAAATGTTAGCCTACAATACTGACCTAAATCTTACAGGTTTAAATAGCTGCTATTTTTCAAGTGCTGGGAAAGGTGATATGAGGTATAAATGCTGTTAAAACCAAAAAAAAAAAATTGTGCTTTAATATTAAAATACTACTATAACCACATATCATATCTGATTGGTTTGTGTGCTTTGGAAGACATTTGCTGCTTGTCTGCCAATAATTGGCAAGGGGCTGTGAAGTATCTTTGCCAATTGCTCAGCTGCCTGTAGCTTAAGGAAGGTCATTTTATTCTGGAGCAGAACCAAGATGATGGACAAAATGCAAGAGGGATTAGTACAGTCTATAGCTATAACAGAGCTATGAGAAGTCAGACTATCCTACAATCATCCTGTGGTTATAGCTTTTGGGAAATGTGTATAAAAGTGCAAGAGCCAGTTCCTCAAACTAGTATAAAAGAGGTAGTGTAAGAACATTCCTAAAATGTGGAACAATTTTAGCAACAAATTCCATATTAGCTTTACTCCAGAGCTGTAAAAAAAGGAGCATATTACATTGCCATTTGAGACAGCTGCTCCTAATCCAATAGTATTAATGACCGAGGTACCATCAGATCTGGACTCTGTTCTTGGTGGGGAGCTATACATAAGGAAAAAAACATGGGATATGTGGTACGCGTTGTTCTGTAATTTTTTTTCTTCTGCCAGTACTTCAAGGCAATATAAGTAGTTAGTGTGGTTAAGCTACACATTTCAGTGAATACACAGCCAAACTCAGAGAACAAGACAGAAACACATTATGACATCTCGTTGGAAGAGATGATTCAATGAGCACTTGGTGCATTCAGTGCCATGCTAATGCTTCTAGCCAAGCCTGCATCACAACATGTAAGAGAGCCTTCTTCACCTATCCTGACTGAAAAACATAGTTTTCCTTCAAAATAAATGTACTTTCAATTCTATACAGGTTCAAAGTCTTCAACATTAGTAATTACAAATCACCTGAAGAGGTATGACTTAAGAATATGAAATGAAACAAATTCAACAGAAAGCAAGAACAGAGTAAGTAGAGCAGTGGCACGTTGTGCCCAGCATGCTGCTATTACAGCTCCTGCAGATTGTCAGTGTCCTCCTTGCTATGGAGAGGAATGCTCAAGTCTCTTCAATGTGCAAGTATCATCACAACTGATGGATATACATATCTGAAAGCAAGTAAAAGGAAGAAGTCAATGTGAAAAAGACTTCTAAGTGTGCAAAGGGCACTTTGGGGATATTTAAAGTAGGAAATCAGTGGAAGCCCTCAATCTATAAGGTTTTCTTTTTCTGGGTACATTTCATCCAGGTGTTGGTTGCAAACAAGAAACAGAAGCATGGGAGACACAATTGCTTGCATTTGCAGTTTGTCTCAAAAAGTATTCTCAGCACTTTTTATAACACTTTATATAACCACTGAAAAGAAAACCCTAAGAGGTTTAAAGGCATTTGCCTATTTATCCTTTGTTTTCTGGACTTGGCTCTTAGCTATCCAAGCACACTGAATGCTGTTTAGGCAGACTATTAGGGAATTATTTCATTTTACAAGCAAGTACTCATGGATCCTGGTGTAAAACCTGACAGATATCTGATTTTGTTACTTACTTCATTTTCATTAGATATGGAAAGAATATCTTGAATTTCTTTCAAATTTCATCCATTTCAGGAACATGAATTCTGAGATACAATTTCAAAACTTAGAATTTTAGCTGTGTAAGGACATATGATTTACACTTGATTAATTATTCTGAAGTAATTAACAGGTAACATTATTTCTGTCATTCTAAGCAATATATATTTGATATAAGCATCACAATCAGAAGGGAATCAAATGCGTACCAACCAGGTCTGCAAAAATTTGTTGTTTTTTTTAATGAAAAATACAGCTAATCACAGATATGTAAACCAGAAAAGAAACGTCAAAGAAGGTGTATCCTCCCCCATAAACAATGCTAGAAAACTGGTAACAATGGATGAGAAGAAGGCTGAGGCACTTAACAATTTTTTTGCTTCAGTCTTCAATGTTTTCCCACACTTTTTGAGTGGATGGACAGCAGGATGAGGACTGAGGGAGCAGGGTGCTTCCCACTGTAAGGGAAGGTCAAATTTGTGACCACCTGAAGAACCTGAACATACTTAAGTCTATGGCACCCGATGAGATGCATCCCAGAGTCCCGAGAGAACTGGTTGATGTAGTTGTCAAGCCACATTCTATGGTATTTGAAAAGTCATGGCAGTCAGGCGAAGTCCCAGGTGCCTGAAAAGGGGAAACACTGTACCCACCTTTAAAAAGATTAGAAAGGAGGACCCTGGGAACTACCACGCTGTCAGCTTTGCCTCTGTGCCTGGGTAAATCATGGAACAGATCCTCCTAGAAGCTATGCTAAGGCACACAGAGGACAGGGAGGTGACTGGAGACAGCCAGCATGGCTTTACCAAAGCCAAGTCCTGCCTGACCAACCTAGTGGCTTTCTATGATGGATTGACTACAAGAGTAGACAAAGGAAGGGTTACAGATGTGATTTACGTGGACTTCTGTAAAGCCTTTGTCACAGTGCCCTACAACATCCTTCCCTCTAAATTAAAGAGAGCTGGATTTGATGAGTGGACTATTAGATGGATAAGAAATTGGTTGGACGGTCGCATCCAGAGGATAGTGGTCAACAGCTCAGAGTCCTGATGGACATCAGTGACAAGTGGTGTCCCTCAGACGTCCCTACTGGGACTAGTGTTATTTAATGTCTTCATTAATTACATAGATGAAGGGATTGAGTGCACCTTCAGCAAATTTGCAGGTGACCCCAAGCTGAGTGGTGCTGTTGACACATCTGGAGGATGAGATGCCATCCAGAGGGACCTGGACAAGTGGGCCCATGGGAATCTCATGAGGTTTAACAAGACCAAGTGCAAGGTGCTGCACCTGGGTCAGGGCAACCCCCAGTATCAATACAGGTTGGGGGATGAACAGATCGAGAGCAGCCCTTGCCAAGAAGGACTTGGAAGTGCTGGTGGATGAGAGGCTGGACATGAGCCAGCAATGTGCACTTGCAGCCCAGAAAACCAATTGTATCCTGGGCTGCATCAAAAGCAGCATGGCCAGCAGTGCTAGGGAGCTGATTCTGCCCCTCTACTCTGCTCTGGTGAAACCCCACCTGCAGTGCTGCATCCAGCTCTGGGTCTCCAGCACAGGAGGGACATCACCTTGTTGGAATGAGTCCAGAGGAGGTCACCAAGATGATTAGAAGGATGGAGCACCTCTCCTATGAGGAAAGGTTGAGAGAATTGGATTTGTTTAGTGTGGAAAACAGAAGGTTTAGGAGTAACCTAATTGCAGCCTTCCAGGACCCAGAGAGAGCCTAAAAGACAGCTGGAGAGGGACTTTTTACAAGAGCATGTAGTGACAGGACAAGGGGGAATGGATTCAAACTGAAAGATAATATGTTTAGATTGGATATTAGGGAAAAAATCTTTACTGTGAGACTGGTGAGGCACTGGAAGCCAGTGAATCCCAGAGAAGCTGTGGATTCCCCATCCCTGAAGATGTTCAAAGCCAGGCTGGATGGAGCTCTGAGCAACCTGGTCTAGTGAAAGGGGTCCCTCACGGCAGGGGTTTGGAACTAGATAATCTTTAAGGTAGCTTCCAAAACAAAGTTTTGTGATTCTATGCTTCTATTACTTCCCCTTTATTCTTGAAGAGTTTAATTACTTAAATTCAACACTTATACAAGAGTACTTTAGGTCTTTCTGGAGTCAGTATGCTTAGCCTTTCACCCTTAACATGATAAAAATGTGTGAAACCATTAATTAATATTTTAGGAAAGAATTGTGAATTGAAATAGTTCCCCCTTTTACGTCTTAAAGTGATACCCCTCTTATATCCCCTTCTGCTTCTGTTCAGGATCTTGAGAACAGCTAAATGGAAAAACCTTGCAAATATTATTTTGTTGTAGAGATAATGATTTTAGGATTCTGAGCTGATGAGATGTGAAACTCCCAACGTTCAGGAGAAAACGGGTCTCATTTACTTACCAACTGTCTCAGTTTTAGTTGCTATGTAAAAGAAGACTTATAACTCCAACAAGTAATTATAGATCATGCACTGCATTTATAATCCTGCTATCTGAAAATATGCCAGCCTATCAAACCAGGGGTTTTTATAAAGCTAATTACCTCCTTGATGACAATCCCTTAAAATCAATTTCCTCCCCATGCCAGGGTCAGAAGTTACTGAAGTTGGTAACTGTAGTTGATTTTTCCTCATTTCTCCAGCTATTTCCTAGGCTTCAGTTCCACTTGGGGGGGGTACAAAATCTCTGGCTACAGCTACAGAATGTAGGCATAAATAAGAACAAAGGTAATTCTCTCTTCTGCTTCATGTATAAGAGATGTAGAAATTACTGGTAAGATAGGCTTCTATTTTCCCAGTATTCCTGAGCAATCATCATGGCGTTTATTTGCCAAATACCATGTTCCCCAGAAGACAGACTTATATAAAAGCTTCCAAAACAGGACATATATTAAAGCTGCTAGTATTAACACAGCCATTCCTGCCTACTAGGACAACTATTTCCAAAACTAAAATACTTGCAAAAAACTTTCTTTTTTCCCCATTTTGGAAGCACAATTTATTGCTGCAACCAATTACATGGAAGAGTCCTAGCAGGGAGTAAATAGGTCAGGCACATCCACTGTTAAAAAGATATGGGTACTAGGAAACAAAAATATGAATTGGGCAGCCCCTTACCTCTTTCTACAGAGGCCACCCTTGCAGTCCCCCTCCCACCACTACCAAACCCATGTCACATACAGCCAATACACAAACCTTTCACAGCAAGGCAACAAACAGTACTAGAAGCTGGCATGTGAGCAGTGAGCACACACACATACACAGGGGACAGCAAAAATCCAAAGCTTCCAGAGTACAAAGCACTTCCTTATGGAGGTATGTTGAAAGCATCTATTCAGCCTAACTAGCAGCTGCAGCTGATGGGCACCTCAGAATAAAATCCTGGGTAGATGCTACATTTGCATCACCTTAGCTTTATTTACACTTAGATTTCATGCACAGAAACAGAAACTAGTATACAAACAAGCAATTCTAGTGAACAGCCACAAAATGAAAAAGCTTTAGCTGAATGGCAATTAAAACAAGTATCTCTGATATCAGCATAATCAGGGAAGTCTTGCTGCATTTAAGTTAATTCCCACAGTGAACACAATGCCACTTGTAGTAAAGGGTAGCAGATAAGTGCTGCCCTGCATGGACAGGGTGTATTTCTACTAATCAAAGTCTCAGAAATCATGACTAATTATCCACATGGAGATCAAGCCAGCACCAGATTTCAGCTAGCTCCCATCCTTCTGTTACCCATAATTTTCTTAGAAAATGGTATAGGGCAGAGCACGATACAAAACTAGCCTGTTGAGCTATAATCACAGTCCAGGTTTGAAGCAGTGATAGTAATAAGGGTGATCAAAAAGGCTTGCTCACCACAGTTCTCAGCCAGAGGACTGACTCACCAACTCCTATCCCAGTCCAGCCATATGGTGAAAATATATTCCACCACAAACTAGCAAAGTGCTACAAATGCTATTAACAATTAAATTAGAAATGCTGAGCCATTGTACTCTATAGTTATGGTCGAAAACTTGATTTTAAAAAATAACTTTAAATTTAGTAAAATAGCAGGTTGAATTAAGGACAGCAAGTATCACATCTCACTAACTGTAAGGTGACCCATGTACTATTTTTATTATTTAAAATACTAACTAAGCTAATTATGCTCAGAGGGAATTGAGTCTAGAGGATAAAATGAAATATTTTCAGAGGCAGTTTGATGAACAGTCACTGTCATCTGTTTAAACAGTAAAAGATATCGCTTTGAACATCTTGCGATGATCACCATTTTTAAAAGATCATCCTTTGGTGTCTGTTGTTTGGCTAATAGTGCAGCTTATACTTCTCTTTGGACCTTAGTGATATGTTAGTGTTCAAAAGTGTACAGCTATGCCAAAACATACTACCATTTAACTACTTTCTCTTTACAATTATTACCTTAAAGTCTCAGTTTTCCTTCAAAACTTAAGAGTCCGTTTGTCATTGATTGCTCTCAAAGCCAAGATTACCACTTCTGAGCAAAGAGGAACAATAGTACTAGTAGGCAGAAACTGTTTTTAAAAAGGCAATATTTATTAACTCTACTATACAAGATAAAACTGCAGTTCATGCACATCAGTTTTGAGACTCCCTCCACCTTCAACACCACAGAAGCACAAGCAAGTTCTGAGTCAACTTCAGATCACTGCATTGTGAGGTAGAAAATTAATTTCATGTGTTAATACTAAATTTCTGTCAAAGACTAGAAACTGTACAGCTAAAAGCTAACTCTACATAAAGAAAACAATTCATCAGCTTCCATTTTCCTCTTTGTCTCCTTGGCTAGAGTCTCTCTGGGATCATACAGGGCCATCTTGCCAGGCGAGTGACATCTTCTCTGGAATATCCGCAGCGCGCAGCAGTGACAGCAGTCCCCAGCCAGAAGGAATGCACACCATACTGCTCTGGACACAGCCCCAGCAGACCCAGGGCACATCGGAGAACGGTCAGGAACTCTCTCTTTGTTACAGTCCTATTATCCAAGTGCATAAAGAGTGGCCCTTCCAGCTGAGAGCGAACTGTCACATAGCTCCGGAGGGCCAGAACAGGGCACACCCATGGCTCTCCAGACAGCCAAAGGCTGATGATGTGTCTCTCCTGTCCCACAGGAGAGTTACGCAGAAAAAGCACCACTTTCCTCTCCATTAGCTGGAGGTCACTCAGGTACAGAAGCTCAGGCTGCAGTACATTACGGTGCTTTGCCACCATCTCTCCTATTCGAAGTGCCGCAAAAAAAGCTACAGTAAATAACGCACGGAACAGTAAGCACTCATAATGAGTTCCGCATACAGACTCCAGAGCTCCTAAGAGAGATCGCAACTTCTCAATTGTTATAGGCAAGTATCTATCCCTCAGGATACCCGCCTGACGTTTCAACCCTGCCACCATGTGACGGGTTATAGGATCTTCCAAAGGATCAGAGTAACCAGTCAATTTTGATAAATAAGACAGTGTTGCCAGGTACATGAGTGTCTTTGAGGAGGAATCATTAGATTCCACAGCCAAAAACCCTCTAACTTGCTCCACTGGAATTGGCCAGGCTGCAGGCATTCCCACGCTTTTCCTAAAGGCAAGGAATTTCTTCAGTCCTTCGAGGCAGTCTTTCCAAAGCCTATTATCCCCTGAGTACTCCAGCAACGACAAAGTCTTCAGAGGCCAAGGTCCCAAGGAATGTTTCTCATGACGACTAATCTCCTTTCCTGCAAGAGAGGATCCATATTAGCACATGAGGACAAGAGGCAAAAACATGCCACTTAAGGAGCAATAAATACAGTATCCTGAGTGCAGTACACCTCTAGACAACGCGGTGAGTGTATCTGATAGAGACAACTCACACACAGCTAATCCCGAGCTGCTAAACAGCAGAGATATTTTTCAAATGGGAAACAAGCAACATTCCAGGCCCATTTCAGGCACTGGATGTGGTAACACGCTGGGAAGTTACAAGGTTGTGAAGTAGTAATGGAGAAGACAAGCAAAAAGTACTTTTTAAACCAAGGTACGGCTTGCATAAGTACAACGGCAAAGGTCATACAGCAAACTCGAGCAAAACAAAGAAAAAGCTGCCGGGTCGGAGGTACGGCCGCCAGCGATGCTGTTGCCCCTCGCCAGCGGCCCGGCCCCGTCCCTCATTTACCGGCCCCGTCCCGCACTTACCGGCCCCCGTCCTGCACTTACCGGCCCCGTCCCTCATTTACCGGCCCCGTCCCTCATTTACCGGCCCCGTCCCGCACTTACCGGCCCCGTCCCGCACTTACCGGCCCCGTCCCGCACTTACCGGCTCCCGCCGCGCCGCGCTCCCCGCGCTGCCGGGACCCGCCCGCCTGCGCCGCCGCCTCGGTGCTGCACGGTGCTTCTGTGCTGCGACGTGGGGAAGTGACTGCCTGACCAGCAAGGCTCATCTCCAGCCACTCCATACCTGGCTCCCGGGCCAGCAGCGCCAGCATGTCCCAGAAGGGCGCGGCGACAGCCGCAGCCGAGGCGGGGGCACTGCAGGCCATGGCAGGAGGACCAACCCAGCTGATGCTCCGCAACCCCGCGCCACACGAAGCCTGCCAGAGCTGAGCCCCGCGGGGCCCTTTAATCGCCGGGGGTCCGCCCTTGGGAATGCGAGAAGATGGTGCGGAGCCGGCCCCCATCTGCGAACTGGAAGTTGTGAAACTTCCAGGTGTTTAGCACATTGTCTTCTGACAAAGCCTGGAATGTGATTGGATTTAGTGATAAGGTTAAAAAGGAGAGAAAAGTACTTGTGCTACCAGGCAGTTGTTTTCCTGGGTTCTCTAAGACAGGGCTTCCAGAAAGCTTCCTATAGAGATAAGCTCAGGGCAGCTGGGCAGCTGGGAGCTGCCCTGGCAGCTCAGGGCTCGGTTCTAATTTACTCATCAGTCCTCCTTCGCTGTTCATTATAGGCAATGCACTGAGATATTTTTGCACAGTGTAACGAGACGGCTGCCCTTCCACAGTAGCTATCCCTGCAAAATCCCAAGGAAACAGCAAAGCAAGCAGGCTATACAGCCAACAACTTGAGCTTTTGGCTTGGTATTTTCCTTTGGCGTGCCTTCACAGAGCCCACTTGCACTGGGGAGAAGGTAGCTCGGTATCCCAAGGGCTCCTGGCTGTATGGGACACCAGCTGCCCCTGTTTGCTAGTCCTCTCGATCTCGCTTTGAAGAAGGCTGTGAAGGGACGAGGTCAATCGCCTTCCCCGGGAGCCTCCTTTCCCTCAAGATTTAACCATTACTCCTGGCAGACATCGAGGCCGGTACCGTGTTTGTACCTCCCCCTGCTGCCAGCTCTCTCATTTTAGTTACACTATGGCACAGGTTTTAGGCAGCGGAGAACAGGGCCAGGGCCAAGAGGTCAACTCGGCCAGGGCCAAGAGGTCAACTCACCCACGGGCCAACCCTCTGCTCCTTCCTTAGCTCCCAGTTGCAGCACAATGAAGGCAATAACGGGCCTCTGAAGCAGTTCCCAGACAAAGTCTCACCTACAGGCGACTCCCACCCAGGCCTGTGGGAGGAGGAAGCAGGATGGGGGGAACCTCGCACTGACCCTCAGGCACAGGCTCGGTGTGGGGCGCAGCGGTGCATGCAGGGGGGCCGTGACAGTGGGATAGAAGTAAGGGCCGGGCTACAAAAGAGCAGCGCGGCGGCACCACTGAGGGGTCGCTGGTTCGTGCTTCTCACTGCGCGTCTGCTGTTTTGTTGTTGATGCAGAGAAGTAGGGTTGAGCTGCCGACTGCCCTTTCACCCTTCCGGGCGCTGCTGGCACTGCTGCGGCGGGAGCCCGGTATGGGGTGGCTGCCGTGCAACCCGGATGGCTGCAGCGGAGCACGGCGTACCCGCGGACTGGAGACTGGCAATGGGGAAGAGGCTGGTGAGTGTGGCCTTGGGGAGTGTTGGCCGGCTGTGTGGTGGGGGAGGTGGGCTTGGCCCGTTTTTTTATGGGGTCTGACCCCAGTGCTGGAAGACTTCTGGGACCTCTGTGCACTGCTGAATCTATTATTAGTTTGTGGTGGGTTTGCCACTCCCAGCCCCTTGTGCCTGCCGAAGGAGGTCTGAGGTCACAGAAACCTTGCAGTAGGGTGTTGCATCTGTCACCAGGCTTGAGATGTTGCTTTAAAGAGATAAATAGCTGGGGGGTTATGATTTTTGAGAATCTAATCTTTCTCCTGTGGTCTGACTGTTGGAAACTGTGCAGATGAGAGCCATAAGAATGCATGGGACTGGCTTTTTTCAGAGCAGTTCAAGTAAAAGCTGAAACATGTTGAAAGGGAGGGAACTTCTATCTGCTTTACTGTCTGTGAGACCACCTTTTTTGACATTGCTAATGTGTCTTTCTTTCAGCAGATGAGCTCAACCAGATTCCTGAGAAGCATCCCTTGGGCCCTTGGCCCCTGAAGGTTCTGCTGTTACTGGAGGACTCGGGAGATAGACAGTTGTGGCAAATCTACCATGAAGGCCTGAAAAACTTTCTTGCGTTTAGAGAAGGCATGGCTCTGTCTGCAGTCTGGCCAATTCCAGTCGATCAAATAAGAGAGTTTCTGGTTGCCATGGAGTCCCAGGGTCTGCCTCCCACAAAAATAATAATGTATATGGAAGGACTGTCCTTTATCTCCATAATGGTAGATTATCCTGATCCTCTTAAAGATCCTGTTATCCATTCCATGATATCAAGGTTAAAATGTAGGACTCACCCTTCAAATTATGAATACTCTCCTGTAACAATTGAAGTGTTAAGATCTCTCCTGGGGACTCTGGA
The DNA here is from genome assembly GCF_003984885.1 of Neopelma chrysocephalum. NCBI lineage: Eukaryota > Metazoa > Chordata > Aves > Passeriformes > Pipridae > Neopelma > Neopelma chrysocephalum. The sequence continues at coordinate 15,044,424 of NW_020897731.1, read as the reverse complement.
GTCTGTGTGCAGCTCTCCTTATGAGTGTATATTGTTCCGTGCCATGTTTACTGTAGCTTTTTTTGGTGCACTCCGTATAGAAGAGATGGTGGCAAATCACCCAAGTATATTACAGCCAGAGCTGCTGTACTTGAGTGACCTCCAGCTGACAGAAGGGAGTGCACACCTTTGTTTGCATACATTTCATATGGGCCAACAGAGGTATTTGATCCAACTGAGATTATCTAAAGAGATGTGGGTATGTCCTGTTGAAGCTCTCCGTATCTATGTGGCAGCACGGCCACAAAGACAGGGCCCTCTCTTTGTGCACTCAAATAGTATGGCTGTGACGAAGAGGGAGTTCCTAACTGTCTTCCGCCATGCTCTTAGGTTTGCTGGACTTCCTCCAAACCAGTATGGTATGCATTCCTTCTGGCTGGGGAACTGCAACCGCAGTATCTCATGGGTATTCACATGAAGCGATTAATAAAATGGCAAGGTGGTGGTGAAGATTCATAAGAAGACATAGTTCCATCTATGTGTTGGGCTTCCATAGTACAGGGTATCTTCTGCAATGCACAAATTTTATATTTTATACATACTAAACTTTCAGTGCTCTGTAAAGTTAGAAAGAAGGGGAGGAACAAGTAGAAGGTGACTTTTCCCATCTATAGTGGTTTTGAGAATGAAGTGTCATGGTTTTAAAATTGCTGGGACTTGTGGGGCAGTGTGTATGCTATTCAGCACACTATTTGTTCTAATTGTATTTTGGACCTTTTGTATTAAACAATGTTTTCTTTCGAGAACTTCTCTAGTCTGTTTCATCCTGGTCAAAGGCTATTCATTGCAGTGGTGACAAGCATGCACTCTTTTTACTGTCTAATGTGATGAGAAGTAAAGCTATCTGATAGCTGGTGATTGGAAGCTGTGAGTGTGAAGCTGCTAATTGAATGTGACACCAGCAGGGAGGTTGACCCTCTTGTCCAAATTGCAGTTCTGTAGCAGCTGCATCCAACCTCACCTGCTGCAGTCTCAGTCTCCTTACGTATAGAAGCCTTCCCCTTGACAATTCTTAGTATCTTTCACTGATCCCTCTTGAAAGGATGTATCAAACTTGTATGCTGATCAAAAGTAGGCTTTAATTGAAGCATGACTAACACCTCAAAGTTGACTCTGCACAGTTCAAAAGTAGCAGACAACATAAAGAGAAAGATATCACAAATAACGCTCCCTCTGTAATTTGTGCACATGTTAAAGATGGACTTTTAATACAGATTAAATAACTATATCTGACAAGCAGGATCATAAGAAGGTTGAGTGTCACCTTTCACACATAAGGGTGTTTGAAATAATGGCATCCTGTGCAATGCTTTGCATCAGCATGTTCAGGACCTACCTTGGTGACAACTAGATACTCAGAAAACAGCCAGCATTATGCCACACTCCTCAGTCCTCAAGCTAGTTTCCAATAGGATCCTTAGTTACAGGAACTTCGCACTGCAAAGACAAAGCTATGATAGTAGATAGCAATCTGTTAATTCGCTGGCATACATTTGGCAACTCCCCTTCTACAGCTTTACTACAAGATGCTGCAGAATTAGGACAGTCTGATGCTGAGTCCCAGTCATCTTGCTCATATTCATGATGAAATGTGAAATGGTGTGTCAGAGTGGCTAGAGCTCTCTCTCTATGATTGCAAGGTAATTGGTTTGGTTAAAAAATCCCCATGAAAAATGTGCCAGAGGAAGCAGAGGTCTCAGGCTGAGTAATGAGAGAGAAGGAAGAGTTTGGCTCACCAGCCTTGGTTATTGAGGGGAGGCAGGAAGAAAGCTTGCTTCAGGAGTGAGAGGAAGACTGGTTTGAAGTCAGAATACAAAGGATTTTTCTGGCTCATAAATGTTTTACTCAAGAGGGAAAAGGGAGTTGTCAAGGAAGGACAAGTAGGATTTTGCTTTGTGCATGATGGTGGAGATGGAACTGACTGCACAGGCCCAAGTGTTTGTGGGCATGACTGCCCAGCCTTATGCTGTGTGATCATGTATGGAATCCTGGGCTGCCCTTTCATCTTGAAACTCAGGGGCTGGCATGTGGCAATGATATGTCGGAGGAAAGTGACAGGAGGACAAAAAGCTGAACTGACCCAGCTGAGGCCAAGTAAGTAAATGGCATAAGTTGGTTCTCCTGCCAATAAGTTTTCAAACTATGTCCTAAAAACACCTTTGTGAAGTAGTGTTTCTGGGGTGCTATCTTCCTACAGTGTGGGTAGATGCAGATAGATATTTCACTGATAGATACTTGTTTGTTCTCTCCAGGCTCAGTCAGTGGGGCAAAATCATATGTAAAAATTATCATCAAAAAGTCATGGTAAACTGATGTAAAGAAACACAAGCTCCTTATGAAGATCAAGCCTTAGACACTATATCCTACAAGTTTGGACTTGGAGAGCTCAGACCTTAAAATTATTAAAGCCTTTTGTGCTATTTCACACATGCATTCTGCATTGAGGATTTATAAAGAGATCTAATACTCTTTCAACACAAATTCCAACAGCGTTATGTAGGCTGGACCCCAATATCTAGTACAAGTCACTCGGTTAGATTTAGTCAGCTTTTTATTTCCTGGCATGCTACCCTCATTCCTTTAGAAACTACAATTTACTTCAAGACTAGGTCAATCTGGAGCCAAATCTTGCATCTCAGCTTGGCTTTCACGACAGTACTCTATGGCATTAGCTGCTCAGTCACTTCATGACACACTCCATCCTCTCACCCCCAGTTGCTCAGCAGTGTGATCTCTCACATCCTCATACCACAGACTTGTTTTGCAGTTTGCTACTGACCTTGGGAATGAAAGCCTTTAGGGAGTTAAACAGCAAAATTTATAAAGCATTTTACTGAAAATACTCTGTTGTTTGTCATGCACTAGAATAAACCAGCACATGTAATACTAGCATTCCCTGTGAACAATGTCTGAGGGAAGTTTAACTATAAAGTGAACTGCCACAAGCACAAAGAAACAGGGGCAATGCATGTTGTCTGTAGAGCTGCGGCAACTCAATCATTTTGTTCCTTTTACAGGTCTCTTCCTGCTCTGAATGTATGGATGTGGCTATATTTCTGCCACCAAAGTCACTTTAGTGTCAGGGCATTTTTTTCTTCTTTTTTCTTTTACTTTTCCTTTTTAATTTCTTTTTCCTTTTCCTAATAAAGATATTCTTTATTCAATTGATATTTGTTTTAACCAGCTAATACTTGGTCTTTTCATGCCTTGACACCAGATGATCACCAAAGTTAGTTCCTCCACAAGCATTTTTGCAAGCATCCAGACAGCATCCTTTTGGCACGCTTTGGCAGCTTCACAAAAGCCCATCCACTACAAACCAAAATGATAAAAGAGGTTTAGAAGATTCATCCACCCTGTCCTGAGAGGTGGGACGTGCTCACAACAAGCAGCAGTGTGAGCTGCTCAGGATACAGTAGCTCCCATTCCAATGCCACTCTGCTGCCTCAAGCATGCTCAACCCTCAGAGCAGCCCCTGTCTGCAAGACTTGCTAACTACAGTCACCCAGACACTTGAAGGCACTAGGGGTGAGACCAAGTGGTGGTGCATAGCACTCCAGACCCTGCTGCTGCCACCCAGAACAACTGCTGCTCTCAGGAAGCAATTGGTGGGCTCAGTGCACTGCAGACCATATCCATCCATGCATCTGTATGTGCTTTCATGCATGTGTTCATCTATGCATTGGTTCATCCATGCATCTGCTCAGAGGTGTGAGTAGGAGACGGAAGGCTAAGAGCTGTCAGACCCAGATGGGCTTGCAAGGCTCAAGGGATGGCTTTCGCGGGCCACAGGTTTTCAGTATGCATGGAAAACATATCAGATTTAGGCAGCTTGCAAAAAAAAAATTGCCTGTGCTTTTACTGGGCCATTTTAGCAAAGTTAGCAAAGTTAAACTTTTAGCAAAGTTAAAAGAGGCAGGACAATTTTTTTCCCCCCAGATCTTGACATTTAAAAGTGCTCCAGTTGGCAAGCCTCCCTTTTTTTGCAGGAGAAGCAGTGAATTGTGCACAGTGGGTAGCTGCCAAAAGGAGGAGGAGGCAAAAACGTTTAACTGTTTGTCCAGTCAGGCATTACAGACTGCCTCTCTTCTGCAGGTGGAGGGCTGTGAGCTGCCTTGGGCTTTTGGCATACAAGCCACATGTCAAAGAGTTCAGAAGGGACAGAAGCAGCCAGCTGCTCCTCCTCATGAAGCACCACCAAGCTATCCCTTCAGATTACTGAAATGCAAGGTCATTGTTCCAGCTGAGGACATGGTATCTCTTTTGGTGAGACAGAGAGTCCAGGCCACCCTGGGCAGTGCTGCAGCACCCCTATTTCTGCAGGACCAGGGTGGGTGTGGACCCAGCTGTTAAGATCTGATTAGTGTGAGATCTCTCTGCTCGAATTAAGGTGCAAAGGAATCCATATGCCAAAGTCAATAATACAGATTTTATTTAACAGTGACTGTGAGGTACAGAGATAGAAAAAAATAGAAGAGAGGAGAGGGACTGTCTTCAAGCAGAAGACAGTCACGACCTATGGATCCAGGGGTATTCTGTTGGTCCTTCCTTACCCTGGGTTTCTTGATGGAGGGGATCCTGAGATATTGCAAAACTTTTCACTATTTATACATTTTAGCAAACATGAATTAATGCTCATTGGCTACACAGTTCTCTTATTCTATTGGTTAAATGATTCCCTCACTTCTAATGCTTATTAGTCCATATGGCTCAGTCTTTCTCTTCTTTTGAGTTGGTGGGTTTCTTGAGTCTGTGGGCCTTGAGTTGGTGGTCACAATCTCCCCCTGCCAGAATTACCTTTTACCCAGTCAGAGCAGATTTCAGCACAGTTGCTTTCCTTGTGGCCTGTAAATTCTGCTTTCTCTGTGTCCATAATCAGTGATACATTCTTCTCCCCCAGCTTTTAATCTCCTCGTAGGTCTGAGATAACACCTAGACAATAGTATGACCTTTATCTTAAGTTCCCATTGTGGGGGCTTATCTTACAGTCCAAGTTCCAGGGAACCACAAAGGCATATTCAGGGAAGGGCTTCAGTGGTCATTAGTGGTTGCAGATGCCACCTGTCCCATAACTTGGGGTGATCTTTGTTTGACCAGTGATATGTGTCTGAGCAGTTGCTTCTTTACACAGTTTGCCACAGAGGGAACTTTTGTCTGGATCTGCTAACCAGATCTCACTTCTGCTAGGCCTGGAGTTATCACCATCCTGTCTCTCCATTCTGTGTTTACCTCATGGCAAAATCTTGTGGCCTTAACAGTTTTTGAGACAGACAATGGTGCTCTTCGGTCCGTGCCTGGTAATAACATACCTTCAACTAGGCTATCTGTGAGTTCAAAGTTCTCGTACAAAATACAAAAAAGTTCTCATACAAGATACAAAACAGTTCTCATACAAAATGTTCTCATGCAAACACATCTTACATCAGGCTCATACTCTATTCTCCAGGGAATAGAGTACAGTTCTGTCATAATTTAATCCTGACACAAAACAGAAACTGGCTTTACAGTTGGTGGGGTGTTAAGTGAAATTATTATCCCTTTTGAATTTAGTTGTCTTATCCCAGGTTGCTTTTTTTTAAAAATTTCAGTGGACAAAATCACATTCCTTTACAATTGCTGTCACAGTAAATTGCACCCACGACTTAAAGTGTGTGTAGTGCAGAATGTACTATAGTTACCATATTGATTAGCATAAATAAAAGAAGTGATGTAAAGTAAAAAAACTTCTTAGGACACATGATAGGAAACCCAATAGTACATTAGATGTGTTCAAGTGGGAATACAAGTGGCATTTTGTGATGTAATGTCTAACATGTTTGGTTCCAAGTAGAGTTGCTTGGAACTTTCTTGTGTTCTATCCATATTCCATTTGCAGTCCATGGTTGTCCCTCCTTCTGGTCTAGGAAGGGAGACTTAATCATTTTCCATGTAACATTTTCTTTTGTTTCATTCACTCGTTAACAAAAATCAAACTAGCAATACCTAAAATGGTCTGTCTCATATAATCCTGCTAATATTTGGCCTCCCAACAAGTCATTCGCAATAAAAACACAAATCACAAAAATTAATAAACTGATAATACAAGCAATTATGTGAGCAGTTAAAAGTTTCATTGGTTTCACACAGCTCAATCTCATCTGTTAGCAGGTTCCTATAAAAAGAAAAGTGAAAATTTGGCCTATTACACACCGATTATTAAAAGGAAGGAACAATCCACTGAATGTTGATCCGGTTTGCAAAGCTGATATTTGCGCCCCTGTGTCGACTAAGAAAGACACAGGGGTCCTATGGGACCTATGGGAAGGGTTATCATAAAGCTTTCTGTGAGCCTTCTAAGGTGTCTCCATTGCCCATCCCCTGGTTTGCTTACTGTGGATGGCCCGAGCAGTTTCCCAACTCCTGCCTGCTTAAATCAATCAGTTCCAATAGGCAGAGCTGAGGCATAGTCTCAGGTGGACAAGGGAGAGTTTGCCTTGGATGGAGAATTCACCCAATTTTCAATTAATGCCTTCAAATTTGCATCAGACTGGCCATCCACAAGGCTTCATGGAATGCCCTTCTGTATACCTTTAATTCAGAGGACATATCTTTCCCCTATTGCTAGTGTTTGCTCCTTCTGATGTTGTACTCCCCAGAGGAGGGGTGTTCTCATCTCATTCTACTGAGCAGCAGCAGCAGTACCTTGCCACTTAGCCTGGTGGATGGCAGTCTTGGAGGATGTTGGGTTAGGGTGTCCAAAACACCTGCCATAATTAATCTGGGCAACCTCATTTCTGCCATAATTAATCTGGGCAACCTCACCCCAAGTCCACATTTTTCCCCTCGGTCATTATTTATTCCCTCATATTGATATTCTGTTTTAATCAATGGCCATAAGTTTTTCATATCCAATTGGCACAGTGTGCTGCCTTGAATTTAAACTGATGTACCAAGTACCATCTCCTGACCTGCTGCTGAATGGCTGGAAGTTTCATCTGGGGCTTTTCTTTGTACAGCCCAAGTGAATGCAGCCTTTTTGGCAGGTGTTTCCTGCAGAGAAAGAAAACAGGTCCCTGTGGTTAAGCCACATATTTTACTTGAGTTCACTCACCAATTAGCACCAAAAGCAAGCAGCTCCCCCAACTTATCTGAGCCCCTGTGAAAAAGCTCCAGAACAAGGAGAGTATTTTAACACCCACTACTAACGTCTGTACTTAATGTTATCCAAAGAAGGTAACTTAAAAAAAAACACAAACACACAATAATTTATTTAGGTTTTTTGTAACAGTGGCTGCACAAGCTGTGCTAGGGCAATGGTCCATTGGGTGCTCCCACACCCAGGAAAAGCTTCCCAGACACCCCTGGCCCCTTAAGCACATCCTCATTGCTAGATTTGCTCATCCTAATCAGACTGGAAGTGTGGCTACCTGTCTCCTTTCCATCAGGAAGACTGAGGTAAAATAAAGACCTCTGAAGGCTCCTGGAGGAAAATTAAGCAGCAAAATTAAGATGAAAAAGCCAGTGATGGAATACATGGTAATACTCCCACAGGCAGAGCACAGCCAAGCCCAGCGTGAGTGCAGAAAACAAAGAAAGGCTTCCTGGGTTAAAGATTCGGGTGCATGTCTACCTCTACACCTCCAACCATACAGTAAGCACTGAAGCAAGTTCAGCTTTCTTCTTTTTTCACAAAATTTCCCCACCTTGTTCTGCAGAAGCAAGCAATAATCTTTTTTCTTGTTCTTTCTGTGGCTACAAACCCTGAAGAAGGGATTTGTGTGCCTACCAATTTAAATTGGGGTGTTGGCACCTGAGCTGAATTTGCCACCTTCAACACTCAAGCTCCCATTTCTGCCATCAGTCCCTTCCCTTTGCAGTTCTCCAGGGCTGACCCTGTGTGCTGCCAAGACCATGGGGAAGCCTGCAGGCACTCAGTTTGCGACTATAAGGTTTCTCAAACACTTGATTTTCCTACTACACATCAGCTTTGTTTTGACATCACATCTTCCTCATACCTCTCCTCACTCACCATCCAGAAACAGGGTGTTCCTCTGTTTAAAAGCATGGGCATATAAAGGAATTTAATTGATGGTGTGACTTTACAGCATGTCATTTCTTCCATGGTAACCACCCATACATACACACTCCTACTCAACAAAACATAAGGCAAAAAGATGTAAATGACTTCACACTTCACCAAAGAGCAAGAGCATTCACCCAGAGGTTTTTTAACCAAGCAGTTTACTCCACAGTAAGATTTGCCTTACTACTGATCTAATCCAGACTAGACTGTGTCTTCTCCTTTCAGGCAATTAGCTCCCTATCAAAGATAAAGCTTTCACATGTTCTTTAATCAAATTATGTGTCCCTATTTTGAGGTGTCATATTTCTCTTCCATGGTTTAGGATAAAAAACACTTTGACTCCTTTTTAAGTGGTCAGGCTTCCAGTGAACAGGACCTGTTATCTCCTATTAAGTAAAGGAGATAAAGTCCTTTTACTGGGTAAAAGGACCCAGTAGCCAAATACTTTTTAGTGCAGGAGTCAGAGTCACAGAGCTATCTAGTGGTTTTACTTATGTGATGGTATTTCTTCCCATCCTGGGTAAAAAACAGCATTTAAAATTCAAAAGAGGAGTGAGATTACACAATCAAGAGCTCTTATCTTGAGCCAAGAGTCTTATCTTCAGACTTGGAGTCGTACACTTGCAATTGATCAGGCTGGCTAAGTCAGAAACTTTCCGGTCAGTTGCTTTAATTTAAAGTTAAGCAGCCAATGGAATCTCACCACCTTCCTAATGGCATTTGTCTGTGAAAGAGGGGTGAAAAATGCTAAGAATGCAGATTACGAAGTTTTCAGTGAAATATTTTTTGTTCTGAAATCATCTAAGGAATACTCCAGGAGAAAGTTTATGTAAGGACTGGTGAATGTTAAAGGGGGAGAAACTATTTGCTGTAGGAGGATGACACCAAGCTGGGGGGAGTGTTGATCTACTGGAAGGCAGGAGGGCTCTGCAGAGGGAGCTGGACAAGCTGGAGAGATGGTCTGATTCCAGCGGGATGAGGTTCAACAAGGCCAAGTGCCAGGTCCTGCACTTTGGCCACAACAACCCCATGCAGCGCTACAGGCTGGAGACAGAGTGGCTGGAGAGCAACCAGGCAGAAAGGGACCTGAGGGTTGGATTGACAAGAAGCTGAACATGAGCCAGCAGTGTGCCCAGGTGGCCAAGAAGGCCAATGGCATCCTGGCCTGGATCAGGAACAGTGTGGCCAGCAGGACGAGGGAAGTGATTCTTCCCCTGTGCTCAGCGCTGGTGAGGCCACACCTGGAGTACTGTGTCCAGTTCTGGGCCCCTCAGTTCAGGAAGGATATTGAGGTGCTGGACCAGGTCCAGAGAAGGGCAACTAGGCTGGTGAAGGGACTCAGGCACAAGTCCTATGAGGAGAGACTGAGAGAGCTGGGGTTGTTCAATCTGGAGAAGAGGAGGCTCAGGGGAGACCTCACCACTCTCTCTACAACTCCCTGAAAGGAGATTGTAGCCAGGTGGGAGTCGGTCTCTTCTCCCAGGCAACCAGCAGTAGGACAAGAGGGCACGATCTTAAGCTCTGCCAGGGGAGGTTTAGGTTGGATATTAGGAAGAAATTTTTTACAGAGAGAGTAATCAGACATTGGAATGGGCTAATGGGCTGCCCAGGGAGGTGATGGATTCACCATCCCAGGAGGTTTTTAAGATGAGACTGGATGTGGCACTTAGTGCCATGTCTAGTAACCACAGCAGTGTTGGATCACGTGTTGGACTTGATGATCTCAGAGGTCTTTTCCAACCCAGTTGATTCTATGATTCTATGATATGCTGCATCCTTCTGAACACCTTCCCTATTCTGCTGGAGACCACAGAACAGGGAAGGTGTTCAGTACACAGAGCCCCGTGACTGTTGATAGGGTTTTTTTGGTATAGATAACAAATATGCCAAAATTAATATAATTTGTAACTGCATACTTTATAGTTAGAAGCATTCCCAAATCATAGGGAATGATGCTCAGCAGTGATCTACAGATGCACATAGTAAGGGAGAGCGAGGTTCGTCTGCTGTTAAAGGAGGGACTCTGCATCTGAGAGCTGCTGTTTTGTCTCTCATTACAGCCTTCTGATAAAAGCACAGGAACGTGCCCTCATCTCCCCAAACATTTTATATAGCAAACATTGTCTGGTACACAGACAGGAGAGGCCTCTATTTCACTGCAGTCTCCCTGAGCAGTTTCTTATGTGTGTGGACCTCAGAGGACAAGACCTAGTCCTTTCTAGACCTAGTCCTTTCTAGGTCTTGTCTTCTTTTTCTCCTGCATGAAAGTGGGAGAGCTCAGCTCCTCCCCAAAGGTACTATGGACTGAATTATTGCTTGAACTCTAAGTATGATGCCCACTGCAGCAGCTTCAGCTTTCCTCCCCCAGAACCTCAAGTAAAATTACTAAGTGCTTAGCCAGGTAGGAATAGTATTTCATTTTGATAATTCAGCTGGCATGCACTTCTATAATGAGACCACATCAAAATGAAACTGCAGTCTCATGCAGTTGTTTGCAGAGTAGATGAGTCAGACCTCTCTCTTTCCATGCTGCAGCTCACTAAACCTGTGCCAAGTTTAATAATTTCCATTCCCTTCAGGACAGAGGACCACATTCAAGCTGGGTGATTTCCCAAACACACTGCACCATGTAGTGAAAGATTTTTAGGTCTTAACCTTAACATGTAATTGATGAACAATTCTTCATTTAAATTGTTAGATTTATCACACATTTGCTTTGGCAGAAAAACACCATAGCTAAAAATCCAAGAGCAGACAAGTTTCACTGTTAATTCAATGTAAAAATGAACTCTGGATTCCTCTCTGGATTTAATTGCAGCTGCAAAGTTAAAAGGAACTGTTTTACAAGGGAGCATAGCTATAGAGGGAAGGCTACTAGGTCCTTTTACCTCCCACTTAATAGGAGATAACAGGTCCTGTTCACTGGAAACCTGACCACTTAAAAAGGAGTCAAAGTGTTTTTTATCCTAAACCATGGAACAGAAATATGACACCTCAAAATAGGGACACATAATTTGATTAAAGGACATGTGAAAGCTTTATCTTTGACAGGGAGCTAATTGCCTGAAAGGAAGAGACACAGTCTCATGAAGGCACAGCCTGATGCTAACGCTGCACATTCCTCACACCCCATCAGTGTCTCAAAAATTCCTGACATCAACTCATCACAGCTAACTTTATACTCCTTCCAATGGGAAGCTTGTGAAGTGGCTGATGTGAGATTGAATGCCTCAAATGCGCAGGGTAGGATATGCCTGTCTTGACCTTGATGCAGAAGTTGAACTTCAAACCTTTAGGTCCATAAACTTATCTTTGTCTCTAATTCCTCTGAGTTTTATTTGATTCTACATCAAATATAGATGATCGTACCTTTATGCTACTTGCTTGCACAAAGTCATTCCTGGCACTTTATAGTTCTGCCTCAGGTATGAGAGGTGGAGGAAAAAACCTTTAAAATGCAATTAACTTCAGAAAGACAAACAATAGCTATGACAAGTGCCTCCATCCCTCTTGATGGCATCATAATATAAAATAAGGTTTAAATGTAAGTAGAAATTTGTTTGTTATATCTCTGCCCACAGATTCAGTAGCAGCATCTCAGTCAAGCGTATTATGTTGCTGAATAGGCTATTTGTTTGGAAGATTTTTCCCTAGGGATCAGAATAAGCACAGAAATAAGGTGATCACTCTACTCACCTCAATTCCTAAGAAAACAAGGATTATGTGATTGATTTCTGCTTGTTTCCAACAACTTGTTCACAAATTGGTAAATTTCAATTAAATTCAATGGAGGAGTAAAAACCTCAGGGCTACTCAAGTCTTAAAAATGTCTTGGAAATGTGAAAAATTGTGATCTGAGTTGGACTCATCCACCTTTGAAACACAGATCCCTGGGAAAGACAGCTTCACCTGTTCTGCTGGGATGTACAGGCACCACAGCAGCAATAGCTGCAGCAGGACATGCCCCTGAGGGAAGGATATGTGGCTTGAGCCCAGGACAAGGTTTGGAAGAGGAGCAGGTGGTGGGAAGGCGTGCACAGGGCCATGCACGGGTGTCACAGCCTGCTGTAGCACAGGCACAAAGCAAAGTTGCTTTTTTATTACTCTTTGCCTTTAACTGCCTGAAAGCGCTGGGTTGAGGGTGGCCTTAGCTGTCCTTCCACAATTTTCTGTATGGTAGAGATCGACCTCAGAGCAGAGCCCTTTGATTTGACCATCAAATGCCAGTCATTCCTCATGCCTTTTGATCAATGAATTCCTAGTTTGGGATATCACATTGCTCTTCTGACAGAAGAAGCATCAGAATAAATTGTTCAAATGCTTTCTTGTGCTGTAAACCACACCACAAACAGCTTTTGAAAACAGGATCACAGAGTGAGCTGAGGAAAAGATTCCTTCAGCCACATGGTCTCTTGTCCAATTTCTTCAGTTCTCAGTACCCTTTTTCACTTTTTAGAGCCTCAGCTATTTCCTTTAACTACACTTGAGCTCCTACTGTTCTGCTTACAGCAGCCCACCTCTCTCCCCTCCTTCACCCTCCTGCCTTCTTTGAAGACCTTTTTGAGAGAAAACCACATCCTTACATTACTCTCATTGTTAGAGCCTCCACCAATGTTGCTGTTATTGTTCGTCACTACTTTTTGATAAAGCAGTCAAGCTCTGAACCTAAACTGCTCTTCAGATGTTCCCATCTGCAGGTGTGCAGACCATCCCAGTAAACTACATTTTATATATGTTTGAACAAATTTCCATTAACTACATCATATACACCTCAAAACTGTAAATTATTCCTTGCAATAAGTGCAAGCTGTCCATGAATTTGAAACTCAGTGCAGGTTTGTGGTCCTGTAAAAACAGTTTACTTAAACAAACTGCAGGGCACCTTAGACAAAGAAAAAAAAAGATTATTCCTGTTTGTGCTGGTTACTGTGGGCTTAATTTTGTGGCTGATAATGCTAAATCTGTGCATTGTTGTATCATTCAGGGATTGACTCAGACTTGAGCTTATTAAAGCACTGGCACACAACTGGATTCTTGTTACACCACTGGCAGCATTTGCATTACCTCCAAAGAGCATAGGGAAGTGATCACAAAACAGAGCTGGTGTCAGCTTTTGCAGACTGCATCATCTCTATCCTTCAGCTTGCCAATATTTTTAATTCTGTGACCCCAACTCTCCTTGCACTGTAGAATGTTTGGGTATATATTTGTCTTAGGGGAGTTGCCTTGCTATGATCAAGCAGCATCTCTGTCACATTCAATTGGATTTGCAGTTTGATCAACATTTGCTACATCAAGACGGAGCTTTCTCATTGACCTGGGACCCACTGGAGGCACAAGATGCAGACCTGCTACTTAAAGATCTGTGTCACACATGCATTCAGCCTGTGAAAGGAAAATTTTCTTGCCAGGGTTGTACAGCACATGTTGTAAGATCAACAGTGGAGGCCTTTGGACTGAAATAGATGGGAATCTACTATGCTAAACTGGCCAGATGGGGAGCAACAAGAAAGACCTATTGCTCTTTTGACACCTAGCAATTAGCAGCTTCTAATTCATTGTGTTGCTGATGGGTTCAAACCCAAAATGTGATCAGCATATCAGCAGTTGACACCTCAGGTCTTGTCCCAAACAACCTTCAGAATATGAATGCAGAGTAATTCACAAAGGACCTTTCCTCCTCAAGTATTTGGCATGGTCAACTGGAAGCATGGTCCTACAGGCTGGCTCCCTTGGTTAAGCTCTGTTCCTCATGAAGAAGCAAAAACATGACTGCACTGTTGAACGCAATGGATGCTTTACACCTCCAATTGGTGTAAATGAGGCAAGTGACAATTATACTTTCCATATCTCCTGCCTCTTACTTGAGTCCAAATAGGTATGGCACCAGCCCCATGCCCTGATCCTCAGTTCACAGAGAAAAATGGAGCTCCTGCACTGGCCTCTATAAGTGACAGTCCTGCCTACCTAGCTGATGTTCTTAAGCAGTTACCAGATCCCTTTAGTTATGCAGCCAGTGAATAAGAAGTAGTGCCAGAAAGCCTATTTTTGCAGCCTTGAGTCTGACCCTGCTGGACCCTGATTCTGTCTCCTGCTTGCCCTCTGTGTCCTGCACAATATTTGTGAGGTCAAGGATGAGCAGAACTCAGTCCACCACAGTCACTGCCTGATCCAGTTGTGGCTCCTTCACTCACATCCCATGGGGAGCACCAAATCATGAGATGCATGCAGGGATGCAAAGTCCCTTGCTGTCATGTAAAGCTGTGCACACACTGGAGGCATACAATGAACTTGTCATTATTTTACTTCAATTTTTTTTTTTTTGCACCTCTTGCTGTGAATGCTGTATTATCCTGGCAAGCTTCTCTTGCAAAGTCTGGTGCTCCAACCACACTCAGTGTCTTGCAGCCTGGTCCTGAAGCCCACTGCACCCTGTTAAACCCAGGCCAAAGTAGCACCTGGTGTTGTGGTGAACCCATATCTTAGTGCCACATCGACAGAGGCACAAGCTGCCTGCTTCAGGGACTAGTGACTTTAGCTCAGGCACCTCTGTCCATGTGGGCTACAGAAGTCCCTCAAAGGTCTGTCTTCTACACCCCTCATCCTCAGCCAAGCCAAGCCAGGGAATGGTAAGAATTAGGCTCAGCCTTGCTGTCAGATGTGGTCCTGCCACAGCCCCTGAGACGTCCACATGGCTTTGTGGACCCGTCACTGCTACCCTGAATATTGACACAGCTCCTCTCTTTTTTTTGTTGCACCTGCAAGTCCTCAGGGACCCTAGTACAACTTTTTTGCCGTAGCCTAGGGATTTTTCAGAGGTTACATAATTACTTTTAGCACCACAGTTGCTTATGTACCTCCACACTGTACAGAAATGAACGTTAAATTCCATTCACATTCATGCTGACTTTGCCCACCTCCTGCTGCAGCTTTGTTCATTGCTCTTTTGAAGAGCACCTCTGAGCTCCCAAGCTTTTGTCTCCTCCTTTTCCCATCCTGGGTGTCTTCTACCAGTTCTTGCAGACTCCAATAACATGATATAGTTTGCTGCTGCTTCTGCATCTCACTCATTGTGCCTGGCACACTCAGAGCTTCTCATGTTCGTCACAGCACGCACAGCTCAGCAGACTGATTTTGTGAAGTTAAAGGCAGGGTTTTTTCAAGCCACCCTGCCTCAGGTTTCAGTTTTCCCACTGTTTTGGTTCTTCTGTCATGTGTACAATATCAGGGCACTACCCTCCAGACATCTAAGCTCTTCTGCTTGGTGAATACTCTGTTAATTCTGGATCACTCAATAGCTTCCCTGAGTGATTTGTCCCAGATCTCAATCCGAACTTCTGCCTTGGATCTTTCTGAAAGCCATCTCTGTTTTCATATGCTATTTGTACTCTCAGCTTAAAGCTGTATCAGTCATGTATATAATACGCAAAGCAATGATATTCCTCCAGTCTCTGCTGTGCAGTTTCACTGGATCTAACTCCACCAGCATTGGCTGTCACCTGTTGCAAAGATTGACTACACCAGAACTAGCTATTCTTGATGGGGTGTGGGGTGGAAGCAACTTCCCAACTAATTTTTTGCTAGGCAAGGTTCATTGGATTTTTTTTAATCTGTAAATTAAAAGTTAAATTGTGACATATGTGAGAGTCAAAAGCATGTGTCAGCTATGAATGCAAGAGGGAAATACCTTCAGTAAAGGTGCCTCATTTTCTTTAAATGTCTCTGGATATTCAGGGAAAAAATAACAAAGCTATAGCCCTACACAACAGAGAGCCAAAAACTTGAGAATGCTACAGAGCAAGGATAGTGCATCAGTATTCTTGGCAGCCAGGTAGAAAGTTGTGAAAGACATGAAGCAGAGTTAGATGCTCCTCTCCTTGACTTAATCTCCTTAAGTTGTGTCTGCATTGGGAGCCAGGGTCTCTATATGAGTAACCCTGACTGCTCCCACTGCAAAAAAAAATCTTTGCCATCACGAAAGAGCAATTTGGGGAACATTGGTAATTTCTCTCCAGTATTTTATCATGGAAGGGTAAAATTCTAAGGGCAAAACTGCCAGAGTTTCTCACCTCACAGCTACTCTCCCAGGTCAAAGTCCCTAAAGCTAAATTCTTGCTGAGATTGTGTTCAGCCTCTTTTCTTTACTGGTAGAGGAAACAGTAATATTTTCAAGGTCATGACATTTCAATGAAACCTGTTGACTGGGAACTAAATCTTTACTGTAAGAATGTCCCTGTTGCATACATTGAGATCAGTCCATCCCAGAGTCCAGTAACTACGGAGAATGCAAGAGCATGCCCCAGAAAGAGGAACAGGGATAACTATGGAGAGATCTCTCTATTTTAGCCTCCCAGCATTCAGCATAACTCCCTCAGGAAGAATTAGATTTCTAATCACTGATGAATCAGGTGCTAACTCAGCCCATACCATGTTTTGTACAGTTAAAAAGGTCATTATGCTGATTACAAGCTGCTAAAACAGTAGTCGTTAATGCATCGTTATATTGTCCCTTTCTTTCTGTCCCTTATGCTTTACCTACTCCCTGTGACTTGAAATGCTGGAAAGCCCTAATCCCACAAAGTGCGTTACAGATCCATTCAGAACAAACTCCTCAGGTCAAATCTGTCAGCAGGAACATTTGACAGACTTGACAAACGCCAAAGTACCCACCAGCACAAAGATCTTTTATGACTGATCTGAAAGTACTTTAAAAAAGGGTCAATGCCATCTCCCCATATCCTGTGGGGGGCCAGCAGAGCCATGGCTCAGTGTCACCCAGCTGCGGAAGTGGGGCCAGGGACAGCCAGGGTGTCTGTGCAGTAGCGTTTCATGCCTGCAGTTTATCAGCCTGCCATCCACCAATCAGCCACGGAGAGCAGGTCGGTCACACCAGCAGTCTGTTTGGAGTTGTGCAGCCTTACACAGGCCTGGTCCAGAGCCTGGTAAAACTTAAAAGCTTCCCATTAACCTGATCTAGCTTTGCCAAGCTCTGCACAATGCAGGAGAGACTGAACAGCTAACATTCATCGTTGAAGCCACTGCTCTAATCACAAGCCAAGGCTGCAGCTCTGGTTTAGTTGGTCAGTAAGTCTATGACAGATCAGATACCAGCACAAATTCTACATACTAGATAATAATTTAAAATACATGTATATATTTTAATGCCCAAGATTCATTAAAAGTTCTAAACCAGTCTCTTAGGGAATCCCGCTTCACAGTGATAGATAAATGCAAGAGTTAAGGTAATAGCCAGAAAGCCACTCAGCATTTCACATCTTAAAAACCCCATAATTTTCTGGGAAAGAGAAAATTCAGCAGTGCTTATGTGTTGCATATAAGACACTTAATTCTCCCTCCAGTTGCTTTTACATATTTAATTCATATACCAAGTTGAGGAGTATCAGCTTTGGGTCTCTCCCCTCACACCCTGAGACTGGCTGTGCGTCTTCGGCCACCACAGCCGTGCTGTGGCTAGCAGATACAGCCACATCCTGGGCAGCTAACATTTGCAAGGGATCTTGGTTTTCAAAGCAAAGCCAGCACTTGAAAATCTCACCCTTTTGTGGTACCTGAACTGCAATGGAGCATTTTGGGAAGGCAACCCAGGCAGTGAGAGGAGACTCCCAGTTCTTGGTATGAGAGCTGCCCCAAGAACTTTCATCCTCCAAGGCAGAGCTGGGAGCTGCTGGGGTGCCTGTGGGAGCCAGTACCCGCTGGAGACTTCTTAGAAACGCTGCCAAAGCGGGTAAGTGAGCACTTCACACTGAGCGAAGACATCAATCATCATTTCCTTCCTCTTTTCCAGAGACAGAAACAACCACCACCAGGCCCGTGCCCTGCTGCTCCACCCCTGCATGAACATACCCAAGGTGAGAGAAGCAATGACAGAAACCCAGCCTTGTGTAAGGTGGTTGTGAAATACCTGAGACAGATATGTCACTCATTCACTTCTTCATAACCAGAAAGGCAACAATAACTATTATTTTGTTAGCTGTTAACTGATTCACAGCTCATGCAAGGCTGGAGGCAGCTAGCCACACTCAGGAAGGGATGCGCACAGGATTTAGCTTGGTGCTTTGAGACCCCAAAATGCAGCAGCTGGAGTCCTGCAACATGCTATCAGCACAACAGAGCCTGGATAATGACTTGGAGACTGACACTGATTTTAGAAATGGCACACAAAATAAATCTGTTACTGCAAAGGCACCTGCAAGTGACAGAATTCTGACTGCGGCATGGCCAGCTCTGTTTGCAGAGTAGGGCAATTGCCTATGATGCAGGTAAGAGGAGCCCTAAGCAGCATCTCTTCTACCCTGCTGAAAATGTAGGGCTGCCTGGTAGTGATGCTCTTCTGCCTCCTGGGTAACACGGACTTGCTGACACACAGCAGCTGTGTTATTGCACCATGATGGAGCAAGAGGTTGTTTATTGATTGCAAATATCAGGCAAAACAGTATCAGTTATATTTAACAGGCTTGAATAATGTTCCATATGAAAAATTGGAGGGCAAGATGGAAGACCTGAAACATATTATTATTATTTAATCTTATGAAATATTTATATTGTATGCTGCATATCAATAAGTTTGAAAAGCCTGGGAAATCTGTGTTTAAAATAATGCAACTTGTACACCCCTCATTTTGCAAATTACTGAAGGAAAATCCTTTTTTTTCTGCTATAAAAATATTTTCTAATTTTAATCACAACAACATATATATTCAACTTTTTATCTGACTTGCAGAATTCATTAAAGTGATCCAAAGTTACTTTTGCTGTCAAAACGAGAAGTCAGACAGTGGTGAAAATAAATAACACTGCTATTTCTTCTCTCATTTTAAGTTCCAAGTGTTCTCTGGTTTTTCTTAAACTGTTAACCTATGATAATAGCAAGCAAAAATAAGATTAGCAACAGAGTAACGAACTGAAAGGGATTGATTTGAGAAAAAAGAAGGAGAATATTTGGGCAAGGTCTCTTCCCTCAGCTGAAAGCTTGACCTGACTGAGGCAAGGCTCCACATTGTTTTGCTGTTTTTCAGAGCAAAAGAAGTTGAAATTTCACATGTGTCATTTGAATGTATTTTGAATTCCAGAGCTGGATTTTAACCCCTAAGCGATACCCAAGGACACTGTTGCCCAGGTAAACATAAGCAAAACTACCCTGGTAGGGTTTCACAGGAGACCTCAGCAGTCCCTCATTGTTTTACCACAGGCAACATGGATGCAATTGTGCAAGCCCCACACCCCAATAAGCCATTTGGCCAAATTTTCATCTGAATTCTGGTATGTCCAGATTTCAGCCTCTGTATTGGGGTTGTCACACTTCTTGGGCACATCAGTTGTACAGCTGCATAATTACAGGCACTAAAATATATGTGCTTTACAGTTGGTTCCCAGCGAAAAATGCGTTTTAGCTTTGAGAGTCTGAAAATAACCAGCCTATGAAAATTTGAACCGCTTTTTTCACAGAGCACCTAACCAAAATCCCACTGTTACTTTATACTCTTTCCAATTTGATTTTAAATATCAGCTGGCTTTCAGTGGTCTCACACCTTGTGCTGCCTCTAGGCACAATCAAGAGTATATCAAGCCACCCTAAATTCCCTGTGCATCCTGTATCATCAGCTCAAGCAACTCAATGAAGCCTCTCCACTCTGCTTCACTAAACTGCAGCAAACACTGAATTCTTAATTTTGTAGCTTTGTGAAGCTTGTTACGGTGTGATTTTGGAGCACACCTTTATCTGCATTGTCTGAGACAGCAAGTCTCTGGAGCCTTCTGGTCCCTGAATCTGGCACCCTGTGGCAGATACCACAACACAGCATTCTGGCCTAGCGGTTACTGCTCTTCAGCACATAAAAACATGAACTGTTGTAAACAAACCTTAACCCCCTGAGATAAAAAAAAAAAAGACCATTGAATAGAGCATGCTGGAAAAATATGTCTCAAAAAAAGCTGAAACCAGGTATTAAAGCCGTTAGTGGAGTGGGGAACATAACAAAAATGTCCCCAATAGTAATGTTCGAACAGTAACAATGGATACTTTCAAATTAGGGTTATAAACCCCAGGACTTTCAGTGAAGAGGCACTGCAAAAGTTGAGATATAGAAACATATTTCTCCCAAAAGCCAACAGGTTTTTAACCAAGGACCGCAAATACTCAGCCACTTGCATAACTCCACATAAGTTCAATGGCATTCAAATTCTTTTACAAATATGTCAGTTTTAGTGTTTCCCGGGCAAAGGATTTGCAATCAACACCTGAACAGAAAGAGAAGTAGGAAAGAGAAGAGTTCAGGAAAGATGGGTGGTGGTGGGAATCCTTGTCTTGTGTGTACAGGTGTAGAAGCTTGAAAAAATTTAAAATTGATATTAAATCCTCACATGAGACCAGTATATTTTTATGACCAGAAGCCTCCCTTATAATCAGGTTGATGAGGGGTAAATATTCACCAGTCTAGGAGCTGGTGGGACAATGACATCATGTGTCCTGTGCACCACTGGTATTCGAGGTGCCAGCAATGCAAATACTTGCTCACTTACATCACACGTGAGACAATCCTACTGTGCTGTGTGCCATCTTTTATGGTGCCATGCTATAAGCCCCTCAAAGGTCAGTGCTATAAGCTCCTCAAAGGTCAGTTCTATAAGCCCCTCACAGGTCAGTGAGCTAGTTGAAGGACAGGGAAAGGGACAAAGAAAATCTTGTTGTACTAAGAAATCCCGCAGAGGATTTCCTCTGTGGGCAGCAGAAACCTTAGGATGAGACAGATCTGCAAGACCCGAGAGATGGTGCAGGGCAGAGGAGACAGATAATCTGAGGGGGAGGGGACTGCCACAACTCACAAGGAATGTACAGCAATGTGTGTGCAGCCCACTCCATCTTCTAGCAGAGTTCTCTAACATACCTGGAGTTTCCACCTGCTTAGCCTGACTTTCTGTGCAGAAGGGTAACTTGGCCCGAGTAGGTACGTCAGGATTTGACTCTTAGAATTGACAAGCTCCCCAGGATGCAAAGCCTGTTTCAATCTTCCTTTGATACAGCCCAAGCAGTTAAACTTAGGATGCAAACTCAAAAAAAATATATTGTTTAGCCATTCTAAATACACAAATTTAACATTGCCATGTACTTAATTTTTTACTTATGTAAGTGACTGGTTTCACTAAACCCACTGCTTCGAAAAAAAAGTGTACTAAAAATATGTGAAAATTTTAGTGCTCATGAAAAAATAGCTTTCATCCCTGGAGACTAAAATCTTTTGTGTCCAGAATTACAGCAGGCACAACAGAAGTGATGGTAGGTAGCACAGATTCATCTCTGCCACCCCAACCATATGTCTAAACCAGCCCTGACTGCAAGCACTTCTGGGGTTGTAACCCGGTGAAGTCTAGGAAGAATCAGATTAGTTTCCCATGTTTGACTACATTGCTAAGGAACAAGATGAATGTAACAAGATAAATCTCACAGAGCTGCCAGACAGCTGCCAAATGCCACTAAGTTTTGATCATTCCTATACTGGATGTACTGGATTTGATGACTGTCATGCAACAACTCGGGCATGTCTAAGAAGTGCTAGGCTTCCCTGCAGGCCATTTTTGACATGGATAGGACAATTTGCTTCTGTGGTTAGCTAAAGGGAAAACCTCCAAAATACAAAAACAAACTTTCAGGATTTTACAACAATGTATACAAGATTCTTTTAAATAGAATACACAGCGGTCAGATTTTATATACCAAGTTCTTAAAGAAAAAAATCCACATGGACAGAGGTAGGGGTTGATCCAGGCAGAAGTTCATCATTAAATAAATGAAGATGCAGACAAACCATCAACTGAGGAACATCAACAGAAACAACAACAAAATCAGCACAGCTGTTATCTGCAGATCTCCAGGCTAGGCCTGCTCCAGTCCAGGCTAGCAAAGTCCAAACACAGGCTTGTGAATAAGGGCAGGTACCTGCACCTTTTGTTTTTCAAGATAGTGCCCATGTGTGTTTGGGGGGAGAGAATCAGATAGAGAGCACATCTGTCTCATGAGGCACCTGCGCTGTGGTCCTGCCAGGAGCTCTCCTTTGATTCACCTCCCATTCTCTCCGCCGCAGTATCTTTGTGTGAAAACAGAAAGAACGAACATGAGCAAAACCACTGCTGAGAGTCTTCAAAAGATTTTGCACTCGTTAATGGAGAAGAGCTTCCGCCTGTTCCGCCTTTTGTCTTGATTGACTGCTGTCCTCACGGCATACTCAAACACCTGCTGCACCCCTCGGTTGCTGAGGGCAGAGCACTCCAAATAGCCTTTGGCTCGCACATCCTGGGCGAGCCGCTTCCCATCTATTGGGCTGATGCAGGAGGAACGGTACGGACCCGTGTCACGCTGGTCAGTCTGAGTGGCCACCACCAAAACAGGAATGCGGGGCAAATGGCTGCGGATCTCGCCGATCCATTTATTCCTCAGGTTCAGAAAGGAACTATGGTTTGCCACCGAGTAGCACATTAATACCACATCTGCTTGTTGGTATGAAAGGGGGCGAATGCCTTTGAAGGCATCACTGCCAGATGTGTCCCAAAGGCCTAAGCTAATCTGCACACCATCCATGAAGACATCCACTCCGGTATTTTCATATACGGTGGGTCTGTAGTCATCTGGAAACATCTCAGAGGTGAAACGTACCAAGAGAGATGTTTTCCCAACCGCAGAGTCTCCCACCAGGACACACTTGACTGAATCCAGCATTTTATTAACATCCAAGGCCAAGAGCACCTTCTCCGTGCAGCAGGAGTGGGATGGAGAGATGTAGTGGTCTCAGAGGCTTTCTAGATAACTTCCATTTAGTGAGAAACCATCCAAATCTCTTTACTTCTTATGACTTGATTCTGCCACTTGAGACTAAAATCCCCTTTTGTCCCACATGGCTCTGTGGTGCTGTCGGTTTTAAATCTTCAGTGAGTCAAACGACGTTTCTGGAACGGTAAAAATAAAATGTAACATTTATAACCTACAGAGAACAAACCATTCCTCAGCAACATAAAGGTGCTTGGACATGTCTTTGGACAGCCATAAGGAGTACCCAACTGAGGATGATGAACTTTGCCATTCCCTCCCAGTCGGTTCTGTGTAAAACAGCCATTCACATAAATAACCTTCTTGCTGCTCCACAGGGGCTACCAGTCTTACCACCATCGCCATTTTCCACTGATACCAACTATTTTTTCCCCTCCAACTGTCTAAAAAGTAATAAAATTAATTTAACTTTGGTTTAACTGCTACTAACCCGCTTTAAGTGATACATTTCCTGCCTCTGACTTTCACCAACACTGACAGAATCCTGAATCCTTAAATGATCAATTCAGATTCTCTTGAAAATGTACCCATGCTGTCCAGGGGTAGTCAAGAGAAAAAGCCCTTCACTAACCAATTCAACTGTTTAAGCAATCCTATATGGAACAGTAACACAGAACCACTTCTGACAATGAGGAAGCAAAGACTTCAGGTGTGAATCTCAAGCGACATGAACCTTAACAATTTTCAAAAGCAATGAAGGATTCACAGCAAAAGTACATTAAAAAATTAATTTTTTTCTTAGAAATCACTTTCAACAAGTAAGAAGCACAAGTCATAGGAAGCCCCACTACCTATACCTTCCCCAATCAAATCATTTTATTTGAAGGGGACTCAACTGCCCTGACATTTACTTTCTTGTAAAACTGAACTAAGAGTACCTCTTCAGAGTATGTAATTGCTTTTGAGCTCCTGCCAGCATTCAGTCAAATTTTCCTATTTTGAAAGTGTTTGCCTCTTCCCCACTAGCTGTGTGCAAGATTCACTGCTCACACAGGGCGACACACAAGATGCTCCGAAAATCACTAGCGGCAACACTGAAGGCAAATTAGTTCTGCTCAACAAAAGTAATTTTAAAAAGTATCACTGCATAATTTCAAAATGTCATGTGTATGTTACATAAATAATATATTTCTGTTTCCTTCATATATGAAGAGAGTCATCACAGCAGAAGGTTATTTGCACAGAAATTAACGATGGCCCCCGTATGTTACTTGAACACTCTCCAATTTCAGTACCCTAACGCCACTGCCCCCACCCCTCACACACATTCCTAGTACACACAAAGCTTTGGTTTACTCCACAAAGGGGAAAAACAAAGGAAAAGGAAAGTGCTAAATGAGCTTAGAGAGAACATTTTACAGGCGCTGACAACGGCTATTGGCAACTCATCTGCTTTCATTTTGTAGTGAGGCAGCGCCCTACCTCCTCTCGTGTTGCTGGCATACCTGCACCTCTCCCCCGCGATGCACCGGCTGAAAGATGTGCGGCCGGAGCATGTTGCTTTATAGAGGAGGCACCAAGCCTGCGGGGCCGCCCTTGTGCGTACTTGAGTTACCGACAGCTACGGGAGGCATTGCAACAGACGGCGCTTCCTGGCCTGCCAGCGCGACCGCGCTCTCACCATCTCAGCTTTTTTCTAGGAAGTGGGATGGAGGTCTAGGCTGCTTCATGACATTCCTGGCTACCGGGAAACAAGCTGCTGCATGACTTTAAATTTTAGTGGCAGCAGTTGAAAATTTGCGCTTAAAGATTCATTAAGTCTATCTCCACTCTCTCACCCTTTCCATTCTCCAAACAAGCTCTCAAGGGAATTAAACAAGACCTTTACAAAATACATCTATGACAAATTCAAACAATATATGTAGGATACACAGTCCAATTGCTTAAATGCATCATCATCTCTCCTTCAGGGTATTCTACTTAAAATTTTGTCAGCAGTAAAGTTTGAAAACACCGCAATTCACTACAAGCCAGTAGCATATTATTCAGACAAAACTGCATGCTCCCAGGAAAAAGTTTCCATGTACTAAGTCTCCTTTTCAGAACAAACATTTCTTTGGTGCAAGTGGTCCTTAGTGCCTTCAGATTCATTATTTGTGTATATTGGAATGAGGGGGAAAATAAGGATGTCCAAAGCATGACTTTTGTGATTTCTTAAATGCCAGAACAGAGAAAGACAGATAAAAGGATTGTTTTCGTACTCAACTTGTTGATTACCAGGTTTGATTATACTGGCTATTTTGAGAGAAAGTATATGAATGATAAAAAGCTGAAAGAGATATTAAGGAGTAGTGAGTATGGCTAGTTGATAGACAATAACAAAAGCTGAAACATTCCACTGTGACAGTGTGGAATTGTTTCCAAAGCAAATTATATTGTTCTACAATCCATTGATGAATAATAAAAAAAAAAAAACAGAATATAACTAAGTCCATATTCTGGTCCCGTGGACAAATTGCCCTCAGTGGCCCTGATCTTGCATTTGTTCATAACCACTTGGAGTTCATGTGCTTCCATATATAATTGGGACTACATATGCATATTGAAGAATTATTTTTAATTAAACACATAGCTGGTCCTCATTGCAGCCTCAGGGTAAGAGCAGTATTAGTGTATTAAAATAAGTACACAAGTTCACCTCAATTGACTCTTGATTAAACATTAAAAAAAATTAGTGTCCTTTAAAGGACAGGCCAATTTTGGGTACTTCTACACCTCAGCATTCAACCAGTTCTGTAAATATTTGCAGAAGTTTTGGTCCATTTCTCTCATATTCTGTCTTGGTCTGACAGAACAGTGTGCTACACCCATTACAAGACCACACAAAACCTTCTGATCACAGATCAGAAGTGGAGTCTAAAGTGCTGATGGTTTGGGTTTTTTTCCCAACAATTTGATCTTCCAAATTTTACCAACTATATTAAGTTCATTTTGTATCTGGAATTTCAGATATAAAGCTATATCTTCTTTTATGCTTTTTTTGGTTTATGCTTTCGTCACTCCTAACAATCAAAGATATTTGAATAATAAGGTAAGACCTCTTATAATATCATTAAGTATAAGAATGCATGTCTTATTCTTGTGTAGTCATTCTGAGTAGTGCAAACTTCAGATTTTGTTCCCTCTGTCTTTGGAATACATAACCCTGTCTCTAGTGCGTGGTTACAGAGCCCTTGGACTTCACTGACGATGTGAGCACAAGAAGCCGTACAACAGTCGCTCTCCAGGCACTGTCTGACCTGCATCTCAGCAATCTCATGCAAGCAAAATGCTTCAGACTTGATCATGGCTGAATATGATACAGAGGAGGTGAGTGGTGTTACCAGCCTGCAATGCGATGGGATGGGAAGAGGAGCACAGCAGCACCACGCTCTTTCCAGGTGGAGGCTTCATGTGAATATACAACCCATGAAAAACTAATGTAGTATTTGTTGAAACCATTCTACCAACAAAGGAAAGCTAGACTGCTGTATCAAAAGGCGTAAGTTAATCAGCTGAAACAAACAGGATTTTCATTTATGCCAAGAATGCCTCTGGCATCTACTATAAGATCATTGTGAGCATGGCTCACTGTGGCTAAACATCTCCAGGGACAGCATCTTATGATGGGAAAATAAAAACAGCCAGGAACTTCTAATTTCAAAACCTCTCTTGGATATTGATAGTGCAGCCTCAGGTAGGCTGATATTTGAAGGGAATTAGCTCATCCGTAAACAAACCACGCAGGCAAGATGACAGGCTTTTTAGATCAGGCAGTCACAAAATGCTTAAGAGAGTTGAAGCAATTAACATGCTAACTATTATTGCTATTATCCAGTCCCTACCACAATTATATCTCAGTGTAGCTCTTGTTAATATCAGGATAAAAGCAGGCGAATTTTTCAGTTTGAGCACCATGTACACTAGTTCTTGAAGAGATCTGACATTGCAAGGAAATAAAATATTTATACTAACAGGAAAGGTTGAAAACCACTGGAGAGACTTCCATTTGCTGTGCAATGCTTGAATGTACATATTGTCTTTCCCTGTTTACACTACTCCTGTAAGTCCCACCTCACACAGAGGTTGGGTCTGCAAAACAGTGCCGACAGTTCTCAAGTGTGTTAATTGTAACCAATTCTCCTTCTAACTGCACCACAGATATGTCAGAACTCTCCTTGCATCTCTTAGTAAGAGGCTCTCAAGGAGAGGAAGAACACATGAAGACTGCCCTCACCGACCAGAACAGTGTGCAGCTTTACACCTTCACCTCCACGGGTGCAGTGGGCACTGTAGGGCACAGACAGGGCCTGAGAACAACTCCTGCAAGTAGAAGGAGAGGAAGGAGGAGGAAGGCTGGTAGGAATCAAGACAGGACAGAGATGCTGTTGCACCCAGAAGATGCAGCCCTTGTGGCAGAGAAACCATGGCTGTTGTGGATCCAGTCTGGATGCTCGACTAGATTATCAGGTTGTCAAGGTCATGCTACCTTGTTTTCAACTCTGTGGATGAGGTGTACTTGCTCCATTCAGATACAAACCTCTAGACTGCTGCCACAGCACAGGGCTCCTGAAAACTAATACATAAGCTGCAGTCCGTCTGGAGGCTGCAGCTGGTTTGCAAGCAAAAGGGCCCCTTGCTGTGAAGTTTCCCATCATGCATTCATTAAACTAATGCTCTGATATTTGAATTAGCTGCCTCCTGCTTTTTTAATTCCTTTTAAGACTATTTTGATCTACAGGACTAAGAGGTCTTGTCTTGCCAATCAGCCTCCCACCACCTCAAGTGTCAGCGTTTCAGTCAACAGTGGCATTCAGTTGTGGTACCACTGCTATGAAAGCACAGCCTTTACCTTTGCAAGGTGCTGCACATCTCCCACAAACTGCTCCACCAAAAATCTGCATTCAACTCATTTGCTTTCCAAGCAGGCTACCACAGGGGCCATCTCTACTCTCTGACCCAAGAGCAAGATGGCAGAATGCTTCAGCTGTCTGATATATTTATAATACTGATGGATTAATTGCCATACTATCTTTCAATATGGTTTTGTATTTTAAAGAGTTGAAAGAATGTTTAGAAGCTTGGGTGAGAGCTTTTATATGGATATTTTATCCTTAAGTACAATCATCTCTGCAACGGCTTCCTGAAGTTAGAAGAGTAAGCAACAGGCAGTGAACCTCTATTTTCAAAGCCAAGATGCCTTTTCATCTCAAACACAATCTCTTCCAGCATTAAAAAAAAAAATTCAGACATAAAACTTAAAAATTTTTTTCACTCCCTTATTCACAAAACTGACATGCTGTTAAATTTCAATGCTTTGTTTTGAAAAAACACAAAACTAAATTTTGCTTTTAATTTCTAATTTATGAAATTTAGAGAAAGCAGACAATCACTTCTTTAGGAGCCTTCACAAAAAATCACTTATGGATCAAGACAACACCTGAAAACACCTCAGTTTCTTTCTTTGGCAGTTTTAACAACTGAAACTGAAGAAAAGGATTTATCATCAAATATTCAGCGATCTTGTCAACTTTAGTACTAGCAAGGAAATTCAATTTATCAGACTTAAAGGAAATTCCCTCATATTGAGAATGTGAAATCTTGCTATAAAATAATAGCAAACACAGATCAATGTTATATACAAGATGAAATGAGACATGAAGTCCTAGTAATGGGATGAAAGCTTTCCCTATAACAAAATTTACATATTTACACACATACTTACACACTGCCCATATAAAAATGCTTAATGACATATCTTAAATAAAAAATTTCTATTTCATTACTTTAGTAACAGTACCTATAATAATATATATATAAACAATGGCTAAAGACTAAATGGATAATAGACTAAAGATCTATTCGATTTACTATAGTCACTGAGAAAAATTATTTAAATCTCATTTTAATTATCCAATTAGACAAAAGAAATATTTTTTATCTTCAAGAACCCTCTTGCTGTGACTAATCACACCTTGATTCAGCTGCTTACAAATTACACAAATTATTAGAACACAACACAAACACAAATTATTAGAACCACTCCAAAAATTAACAAAAATCCTGTAAGACTCTCAGGTACTGATCCAAGATCCTAAATTTAGTAGAACTCAATGAGATCTGGCAGTGCTAAGTATCTGCTTAAAGATTCAAGCCATGAGTCTGAAGTAATTTTTCTCCACATGTTTATGGCATGACATGGTAAATTAAGCCCTATGTGGTATTCATGGCACTATAGGGCATTTTCAAAAATGATCCATTTTCAGTATAAATGTTGCATCCTCTCCAAATTAAAATTTGGGTAAATCAAGTGTAGGAAAGTAATCCTGTCACAGAGGCCCAGCTCATAAGCCATTCTCAGTCTGATCCAATATCTTCCAAAGTCATCAGAAATGGAGTGGCATGTCGCGCCTGAAGTGTGGCACCCGCCCTTGCGTTTACCTAGTGTTTTCCTTATGCAAGATACTGGATATGTCATCTTTCTTTTCCACCCTTCTCTGTGATAATTTTTCTTCTCTGCTCTTAAGCAGAGAAGAAATCCTTGCGTCTCACCTCAGATACAGCCGTACATGGAGCAGCTGGTGTGCGAATGTCACACACGTGTCTGTTCGAGCACAGACGTTCGTCAACCATCTGTCCATCTGCCTTCCCTCATAGTCTCTGTCTTTGTACACACGCACATGCCTATATATATGTACATATATTCACCGCTGACATAGAACTACTTTTGGATCCAGATGGGGATACAGATATGCTTGCAGATGAACGTGGATAAAGTGCTACACACTGACTATAGCACTATCGCACATACCTATGAAAAGTCACGCTACCAGAACGGACTTACAGGTCAAAAGCAAATTTCCAGCAAGTCTAACTGCAATGTAGCCAAACCGAAGGACCAATATTATAAAATACATTAGATTTAAGGAACTGATCTCAATCAGACAACTGTGTGTGTAGAATTATTCTCATGTGGAAATGTTTGCAGTTTTGGGTCACAAACCACTTCAAATTTTTCATGCCACATCCTCTTTTAACACAGTTCACTTTTCTTGAAGTTTGAGACGAATCAAAAAGGCACTTACAACATATTTTTGTAGGGATTTTTTCTTTGCAGATTTAAGTCTTCAAAATCTCCCCAGATTCTTTTGGTTGACAAAATGTGAAGTATTCATTTATTTACAACCTTCAGCAATAATTGCATTTTTTTTCCAGAAAGCCCAACCTTTTCACTATTTCTGTTTGGGGTTTTTTTTACCATCTGCAGACACAGGCATAATCATAATGAAGTATCCATTTCCTTTTCATACACAACTAATATTTCTTAGTTTTAAAAAAGCATTTGTAATTTCTTGCAGAGTGATGCATTATTTGCTAGACTGGATTCATAGAAGTGTATATGCACACACACACATATATATATACACACTGAAATACTGAAAATAAATCAGTGTGTATTTAAAACATAACTATTTCAATAATGAGTCAATACATCCATGTACAAAAAAATTACATCCATATTTACATGCGTGTCTGTATGTCTATATACATATATATTTATATATAGACACATTTATATGAATTCATTGTAAAAGACATTGCTACAGATTGCTGTACAAAACAGATATATATTTTCAGCGAGATATCTGACCATCAGTTGAAAATCTGCATACATATTTAGCATCAAATGGATGCACTATTGAAATGACAATGGTCTTTAAATTTCTTTATTTCCACATATATGTATGTGTGTGCACTTACCTACACATAAGCAGAGATTACTGCTGTGCTTAATGTGGATTTGCAATAACCTAGGTATATAATTGACAGAGTTTTACAATTAAATTTACATAGTCACACATTGTAAACAATTACATTTCTACCGTGGATGCAGCCATTACATTTTTTAGACACATTTTTACAGTATGTTACAATGATTTGTTGTTAAGGAGACACATGGATTTATATTGAATCCCACAGATGTGTAGCATGGTAAAATGTTAAAACAAACTGGCAACTCCACATACACACTTGGATTTGCATGCAAAAGGGCTTCTTCTCTTTCAGAGCCTATGCCAAGCCCAGTGGAGAGGGCTGACATCTGTGTGTTTTGGCTCTAACCTGGGGTAGGTCTGCACTCCTCTTCCTTGTTTGCACACTACCTGATCTTCCTGACTGGGTCCCTTAAACACTACAAAGTAATCAATATTAACAGTATAGCTAAAAGTTAATATATGAATGATACAGGTCATACAACCCCCTCCTCAATATTAAAAAGTCTTAAAAAATTGTCCTCCCATTTCTCCACTGTCCTCCATGGCTTCCTTGCAAGATCTCCAGTGTTACTTTCAGAGATCTCTTAAGGTTTAACTTCACTCTGGTTTTATAAAATGCCTACCACAAAAAAAAAAAAAGGAATCTCTAAAGTCCAGATCTTCTCCCTTCATTTTCAGAGGGAGGGGAAGGCAGTTTTCCATCTTCATTAAGTTATGTATTTGCATAGGTTTGATTTCAGTGGGAGGAAAAAGTGGAGGAGGAAAATATTAGTTAGAACAGAATTTGACAATGTTTAATGGAAGATTATTTTTGCATATTTTGTGATAAGGAAAATATGTGTTGAATGTACAGATGTTCTGAACAGCAAATAATGATGCTTCAGTTGACCAAACAATTTACAATAATGCCCTCTTGCTAAAACATACTGTTTGTTTGTTTATTTATAATTTAGGAGGAACTAATATTTACTGCATGTCACTGTTCTGTATTGTTGTGATGAATATTAAACTTCTGAAGAAGTTAATGAGCAAAGCTAGTAAAGGAAGCAACAATAATTTCGTTGGTTATTTATTTTATAACACAGAAAGGCTGACCAGGGGAAGTTTAGGTTGGATATTAGGAAGAAATTTTTTACAGAGAGAGTGATCAGACATTGGAATGGGCTGCCCCAGGGAAGTGGTGGATTCACCATCCCTGGAGGTTTTTAAGATGAGACTGGATGTGGCACTTAGTGCCATGGTCTAGTAACCACGGCAGTGTTGGATCAAGAGTTGGACTTGATGATCTCGGAGGTCTTTTCCAATTTGGTTGATTCTATGATTATTTTAGCTTTTTCCCTTAGTTTTGCTAGCAACAAAAAGCTTTTTCTTGTCTCTGTATATATCAGTGTTTAAAAACATAGTCTACATTTCAGCCACAGGGAAACAGCCATCTTTAAGTTCATTCTTAAATTTTGTGTGTGCACACGTACATTAAAATGTTAAAAATTTGGAGGGTTTACTCAGAAATAATTTCAATTATTTTTCAAGTAGAAGGTGCAATACAAAACCTACAATTATCATAACTTGTCCTGCATTTGTAGATTTAAAGTCTTTATCCTTCTGATTTGTTTTATAAATTAAAAATGGAGTTGTCTTCCACAATCTATCCCACGACTAGTATTCATGCACTGTACCCGGTACAAGGATAAAATAAGAAATAACAGGTGTCTACAGTACAAGTTGGATTTTTTTTCTCACTATGTAGCTTCTCTAGAATTCCTGAATTGTAGCAAATTAAATTAGACAAAATAAACAGGCATGCATACTTGCCTACATCAAACTGCCTATGTCCTATGCATAGTTATAATTAAAGCCCAATTTCAAAGGAACGTGCTGTCAAGATTTCTTCTTTTTTCTTCTGGAATAAGCACAAATCATACCTGGAAGCTCGGATTTTACATTGATTTATATCTTACACCAACCATATGCCAGAGCAAAATATATATTTTACTGCCTGTTTTCCTTTACTTTTCTCTGGTTGCAGTACAACCTTAACTTCTTGCCACTTTTATATAAAACATATAATACTGCAGACAGCAGTGGGTCATATGGAATAGGTTAAGGGGAGAAAAGACTATTCTTGCCACCAAAAGTAACACATAAATCCTTCTCACTCATTCTTCAGCTGAGTATTTTGAGTATTCAGCTGAGTACTTATAGCTGACATCTACTTGGCTTTAAGTTGTTTTAACGATCATGCAAATCCCCACACTATGGTAAATCTTAATGCAGAGTTCTTCAGTGGGAAGCATAGAAAGTTTTCCTTGATTTTCTTGATTTTTACATATTTTGAATGAAAATGATGGCACATATGAAAAGAGATATTTTAGGAGAGCTATGTTTGAACATTATGAGACCATTTCCCATGCTTTATTTTTTGAATCCTGGTGGACTTGATTCAAACTCAGAGATATTTTACCCAATGGCTTTTCACCCAGAATTAAAATTCCACTGAAAGATACATGAATTTAAAAACTTACATTTAAAAACTTGCATTTAAACTGATGGAAATGAAAGAAATTACATGAAAGATTTTTATGACGGCTGTTTTATAGTATATTTTTATAATGAAAAAAATACAAGCTCACAGATGATGAGAGAAAGTTAATAGATAATTATGTTATTAATTCATTACCTTTGAACTCCAAAGACTTTTCAATAACTCTGCACTTAATAACTTCTAACTGTCCAAAAACAGTTTTTAAGCACAGTCATTTGATGAAAAAAAAAAAAGGCAAGCTGAAGACTGTGTGTCCACTGGCATGCCTATCAATGAAAGGAAAGTACAGTTTTCTTGCAAGAGTGAGAGGTTTCATATTCTTTCAGTGACCATGGCATAGGAGACAAACAGAAGAGACCCCTTGCTACCCAGGGGTCTTGGTCTCAACTTTTATATTAGGAGAGCCAGTTATATCTGTAGTTTGATATAAACCAGGATAATCTTCAAAAGCAACTCACTGTCACTCATGAGAAAAAGAGATATCACCAGATGGTACAGCAACCTCCAACTGGGCAAGTGTCAGTTACTGAGACTGGCACTCCACGCTCACACTTGTATGCGAGAAGCGACATTGTGCACAGTACGTAACCCTCCGTGCCGGCTTCTGCCAGTAGAGGTGTTTGTTCCTTTTCCAGCATATGTTGGGTCTTTCCTACATGATAAGTCACCACGACCCCCTCAGGGAAACCCCCAAACCATAGCAGAATCCTCCTGTGGTTTCCAGAAGGTTCATACTTTCATCAGGTAAAGACAAGCATGCCAAGTTCAGCCCCCACCCTCATCCCTTAGGAATTTACACTTCTTGGCTTCTGTAACCGAAGATCAAATGTAATTCCTTGTGCAAAAGAAATATGATGCAGACACAGCGGCAGGCAATTGTACAGGGTGGGAAAGATAAAGGATTTGCCATAAACCCAGGGCACAACCCCAGGCAGGGCTAGGCACAAGCGAATACTCCTGTACCTGCTCCATGAGGAATACATGCATGCAGTAAGTGTTCAGACTGTGTTCCCACCTATCCTCCAGCTGCCAGTGACAGCAATCTTCCAGCACAGCCTCCAGCAGAACGTGACTGCTAGGACTATTGCTCCATTTCACTTTGGCAGCTGCTTGTTTCAGACCGGATACACCAAAGTTTTGTACCCATGACACCCAGTGCTCACACTCACTGCTGCACTGCAGAGGTTTCACTGGCTCCAAATGTCCCCCCTCTCACTGTAGGCTGACACTTCTGGTGGATTAGGAAGGTTTTCTAGTTCTTCACTGACATAAGAATTGAAGGACAACTAAATTCTGCTAAGCACATAGGCAACTCTATTTGGTTTTGTGGAGAAGAGCTAGTAATAGGCTACAGCCCACAAATCTTGTTGTTACATTGCTTTTTGTATTTGTGTGATCCTGTTCAGTATTTTAAGGCCATAATGCTTTAATAGTTGGCTTGAGACAGCTGCAGCCAACTTCCTTTCTTAATTAATATGCTGGGGTTATCCCAAGACATTTTTCAGCTGTAAGCTGTGTCATAGCATGAAAACATTTGAAAACTGCTGATTTAATAAAACTACACACTGCTGGCCAAAAAAGCGAGAACCTAATTTGGAAATGATGTTAAGCTGTGTGGCGTGGTGTCTGAAGTATCACACTAAGACTTTGAAAAAGGCAAGTTTTACAGTTAATTCTTTTATCTCTTTTCAAACAATAATCAAAAGCATAATAAAAAAATCCGCAAATTTTCACTTTACGATCAATGTCAATCAAAATAATCACTTGAATAGTGCATTCGGTAACATTTGACTGTTTCTTAATGCAAACTATAGAATCACAGCACCAACATTTTACAAAGAAAATGGGGTGTGTGTTTGCTTTAGAGAGAAGAGGTCTTTTTCATTGAAAATTTTTTCATTGAAAATCTTTTTCATTTAAAGTGCCTAACCCAGCTGCTGCTATGCACCTAGAACTGCACAGCAAAAGTAAGAGGAGAAACAGCAGCATTTCATCTCCCTGCCTGGGTGTCCTCCTGGCTGATTATCAGAAAGCAACACGGAGAAAAGCTCCTCAGGAGCTTCTGCTGGTGCAGACCTGCTGCTCAACAGGATGGGCCAGAGGCTCAGCCTGTGAGACCGCCACCACAGTTGCTGCTCATTTCCTGTGTGCTCTGGGTATACTGCAAATCACCTACTTACATCTTTGAGGATTTATATGCCTTGACCCTCACTGCACTAGAGATTGCCTCCCTAATATTACTGGCACTAGTAGCTGTTACCAGCAATGCGACTTTAGCATCAGCCTCTAAGTTGATAAGTATATGCAACAGGGAGAGTGCTTCCATTTTCTCTCCAAATTCACACTCCCATTGCAGCAGCTGAGCCAGAATTTGTTAAACCAGTCACCAGGTTGGAAAAGTATTTTTAGTGTTTAATATTTGTAGTAACTTTGTGGAAGTACAGCTACAATATCATGGTTTTACTGCACTGCGTGTAGACATAGGGATTGTCCTCTGATACAGGCAGTCATGTGAGGCCTGATGATCTTCTGCTAGGAGCTGATTTCACACTGCTTTGGCATAGTAAAATTACCTTAATATGGGATTAAATGACAGTAATTTACAGCCATGTTGCCCTGCTGATGGACTATGCATTTACAATACATGAAAATCACGCCCATTTTTAAATTTAATTCTTTGCTCTGGAACTTGGACAGTAAGTACAGATTAGTTATAAAAACATAGATTCTCTATAAATACAAAACTACTATTTTTCCTGGTTTGCAGCACCTAATCTAGGGAATACAAAACTTGGCATTATGCCTCATTAAGACCTACTCTCTAAATTTAGCAGGAAGCAAGTGCATGTGCAGTTTTTCGACCCTGCAGTGACTGCCCAAGTCTCAAACATGGTATTCACATCACCTACCACTTTTTCTGGTATATTGAATTTCACATGTATGATACATCTTTAGACCTGTCTCTGAAAAAGAAGATGAAACCCCATTCTAAAGTCAGGTAAGTATACACATATGGTCCTTCCTACTGGAACATCTGTAATCACACACTGGTCTAGATTGTGGGGGGCGGAAATGTGAAATGCGAAACAGCACAATAAAAAGCACAATCCCACCTTATTCCAACAGCAGCAGACACCAAAATTTGCTAATAGATATGCCTGTTAACAACTAACTAATCTCATTTACCCTACCTTTTTCTTCTGCAAGTATTTTCTTCAGGATAAATCCCATGCTAAAGCTGGCCTCCACAAGATGCCACAGCTTCACTTCTGCCCCATCCACAGGTGGAAACACAGCTGAAAGAAAAAGTTAGAAAATCTTAAATCCACATTCAGATTTTTTGTGGAGGTCTGTGTCAAAGGAATGGTTCTGGCCTCAGTGTGCTCCATCCTCATTCATCTTTTAGGTTAACTGCATCTCACTGGCAATGTGACAAGACCATCCCATTGCCTCTAGAGCATCATAAGATGAAGGTTTTGTAAGCACAATCTAGAAATGGGTGTGCACAAATGTGCACACATGCATGCACACACAAACTGCTCTCTAAGGGGACCCCACACCATAAGCATGACACAGTTGGCTCAGAAAGCAGAAAAGAAGCTGTGGGGGTGAGTTGAAAGCAGAGAGTTACAGACATGGCCATTGAGACAGCAATCTTCCACCTCAGAAGGCGGCACACGCACTTGTTAGACCCAGCAGGAACAGGCAGCTGCTGGAGCCACAGCCAGAGCCAGATATCTTGGCAAATTAAAAATACATTGAATCTCACTCTGGTCCTAAGAGCAACTTTTCTCAAATTCTCACAATAAAATCTTCATCTAAATTTGCTTGGGAACTTTAAGATGAAGCAGAACAGTTTTCTCATAAGCATAATGTACTTCACAAATGAGGAAGAAAACCATCCTTTGAGGTGTTGCAGGTTTACACATGCCTATCACTCCCAATTTCATAGTTCATACAATGGCAAAGAGCATCAGAATCAGACCCACCATCCTTAGAGTAATTCCCATTTTCTCTTTTTTCTTCCCTCAGTTAACATGTTAAAAATTGGCATGCCACAGCCCATTACACCCCTCTTTCTACTTTATATAAGGCCTTTTTACGCTGAAGTGGAAAAAAACTCTGGAACAAGTGAAAATCCAGAAAATACACAACCCGGACCAGTGTTCAATTCTGTATGACAATACTGAATAGTTACCAGATAGTATTAAAAGTCAGACTGATTACACGAACCAATGTCACAAACTTATTAATAAAAATAATTAACAAATGTAAACCAAAAGATACTGAATTCAATTCAGAATATCAATTCACATTAAGACTTTTGGAAAAAAAAAAGAAAATGCAATGAACTCACCAGAGACAGGAAGCTGAAAGTGGCTGTTGAAAATAAATGTTACGGAAGTCAAGTATTTTAGACGAGACAGGGGAAGAAAAAAAGAAGAGTGGCGTTCTGTGTTCTTGGCTTTTTCAGATGGACTTTTTTTTAGCAGATTAGAACAATTATATTCTTGAAAGGACAAAAAAAACCAAAACCTCAAGAGGTAACCAGAGACCACTGCACATTCAGGCTAAATTAGTCCTGGCAACTGGGTCTAGTTCATCTGGAGGCAGCACTGACAGCAGACCCAGATGCAGTGTGACGAGAAAGAGTGGAGAGGTTTAGCGTAAGTCAGCTTCCTGGTGAGAGCTTCTCAGCTCTGCCTGTGTGGGTTTGTTGTGGGTTGGTATTTGAGTGTATATATCTTTCTCTCTGTGGTGACTATGGGAGCAGATGTAAAAACTTTGACGATGGGGGAGGGGGGGCAAAACCTCCAGCCTGCAGAAAGCTTTCTCTTTGCACTCTGCTGCTCCTACAGCTGCCTCCTCTCTGCTACAGGGGCTAATGGCGTAGGGCAGCCCAGCAGCTCCAGTGTGAGTAGAAACAGAGCAGACTGACGACTGCCTAGTAGTGCTACATGCAATTCACACTCCAGTAGCATGAATGAGACTTGGGATACTTTTCTGCAAGCTGGAATATGGTCCTGCCTTTAAAAGGAGAGTACACATATTCAGTTGACTTTGTGCAAAACTCAAGGCAGGTACTTTTGGGCTGATTCAACATTGGTGTACATGGCTTTGTTGTGATTCAGTGAGGATCCCTCTGAAGCATTAGTTAGGATTGATCAGTAGTATCATTTTATCAGTGTGTATGTTCTCTCTTCTACCAGCATAAAGAGGCTGAGCAGGTGGAGGGACTACAGTCATTGAGACTCCCACCTTTCCCAGCATAGACAAATTGAGCTGGCCAGATTCTCATCATTTGCAAATTTCCTACCACAACACTGAAAGCAAAGCTGTGATGACAGTTTCAGGATTTCAGGTGTCTATGGTCTACACTCCAAGGACTGTCAGCACAGGATGTTGTCCATTTTATGTGATCAGGCAATCAGACTGCAGGGACGGCATTCCTGTCCCATACTCCTTAAGCAGCCCAAGCACACCAGCACAGCAGAAGAGCTGCCCCAGAGCTGAACACGAGGGGCCCGGCTGACCAGTGCAGTGGACTCTCTGGTCCTCAGGCAGTCATGAGCAGTGGGTTCCCATAAGCTTTGAAACCCAGAGGCACAGAAATGGAATCCAAGTCCTTTTCAGCAAATATTTTGGGTCAGTAAAGCCACTTCAGACCATCTCTAGCCATGAAATAGTAGGAACAGGCTGCCTGATCCATATTGAAAGCTATGAATTTTATGTTCCTTGCAGGATGGGAACTCTCTGAAGACAGCTAACGAATTTGTCCACTTTAACAATATGACAGTTCAGTGCATTACAAGATAAATCTTGCTTCCAAGGAAGATTAAAACTCAACAAAATAATTTACTAGATAAAGCAAAAAGGAAACAAAAAAGAAAATTTATGTGTAGATGAAAGGCAGTTGTGCCAAAAATATAAATAGCTGCTGAAAGAACACAACCTATGTAAACATGCTGTAAACCCCTGCTGATACAAAGCTTGCAGAACAGTGCTGCACAGTTAGGATGGGGAATCCATTTGTTTCTTTCCCTATGAAATGAAATTGATTCAGTTAATTACCAACAGGGATGAAGGTAAGGAAGGATGGCTCAGAGAAGGCATTTTTGGAATTTTATTTTATTAAAATCTTCAATCTTCCTTTTAGCTTGGGACAAAATTTTGGATAAGGGGCTTCAGTGCACTATCAGCTTGCATGAGAACTTGTGTTACTTAATTTTCACATTAAATATCTATTCATCTGTTTTTAACTGAGTTTGGGTTTTCCAATACCAGCGTATGCAATCAGGCAGTAAGTTTCCAATGCAGTTGTGATAAAGAAAATCAGACACCCAAACACTTTAAAATGTTTCCATCAGAAACATTCAGAACTGTCAGAAGCAGAGAAATAAATACTATTCACAAATTATACTGATATAAATGTCTTTGGTGATCATCACCAATTATAGGTCTGCCACAGAGAGCAGATACTTAAAAATGCAACTACTCCTTTCTGTTTCGTGCTGAGACTAATCCAGATGTGAGGCCATCTGGCTAAGTAATTTGCATTTCTGGAAAAAGAGTGCATCCATCTGTAAAATACTCCATAAACAACTTTTGAATCGAGTGAACCCAGCAAATAAACAAGATTGTAGTATAAGAAATGTGATCTAACATGTCTTGATTTCCACCCATTTCCCTCCATTGTGCTCCCTGGAGGATCTTGACTGAATAACTTCCCAAAAATAGTTGAATTTGATTAATTTGAGACCTTTCTTAGGGATACACATGCTTCACACATTTGCACCATGACTTCACTTCCAAGTGACCTGAAACTCCAACAAAAGACCCTCAGCTCCATGCTCTCTGCACAACGTGTAAGCAATGCCAAAGGTAGGTGTAATCTTGCACCCTGACCTGTTTCACTTGATCCTTGGTTGGTTGTTGGGCTTTTTTTTTGTGTGTGCGTCTTTTTTACTGCAGTTTTTCTGCTCCCTTTCACCTCTTCATGCTGTGCAATGAAGGGGAACATCTGGCTGTGAGAGAATAGTTAACACATTAAAAAATACATCACTTCTCCTTTTTTTAAAACTCATTATGAGTCATTATCTGGGATATTCAGAAACGAACACTTTGTTGTGGAAAATATTTACAGGGTAGGGTGCAATTTATTTTTGCATTGAAAAGTAAGCTGAGAGCAAAAAAAAAAAGAAGTCTTAAACTACAAGTAACTAAGGGTTTGTAACAAATTATCTAAAATGACATGGGGTGTTGACGTGGTTCAGTTTACAATGAAAGGTCACATTTGTTCTTCATCCACTGATTTCTGTCCCTCTTGGAAAAACCAGCAAGCAGCTGATGGTAGGAAGGTGTTTGAGATTAAGGAAGGAAGCTGCTCCTATCCCCCCTGCCTGATTTCCTTTTTGTTCTCAGATTCACTCAGCTCTGATTTTGGTCTGCCTTAAACAGTATGGTATGTGCAATGCTCAGGAAGTAAACCATGACACTCTTGATATTCACTGTATTTAGCCCTACAAGCCTTTCTCCTGTCCTAGAGGATCATTATATTATAGAAAATAAAGCTAATTGTTGCTTATATCTAGCCACTGCACCAGAGCTATAAACAACACACAAGAAGAAGTATGCTTATTTTGTTTAAAAAAGAGCCTAATTATTTTTTTTTGTATCCTTTGCAAAGAGAGGTGGGAAAAATATATGTGGTCAAGATGCCAGCTGTGCGTTGGGAAAACTGTGATGCGGCTATTTGCTTTCCCTCAAGTTTCTGGGCAGCACAGGGGAAATCAGGTAGGTTGCCCAGACCCATTTCAACCTGGGGGTGAAAGTACTCCCTTCCCAGGAACAGATACCTCAGCAAAAGGGAGGCTTTCTCACAGTATGGCAGAGAGCATTGCTGAGAGAGTCTTTAAAGCAGACCAGGCACAGCAACTTCTGCAGCATTACTCACTGTGAGAGCACTAAATCTGAAAGGGGAAATGAAAACACAGTTTCATAAGAACTTCCTACATGGATTCCGGTGGAACTCTCACGCTACTATTTACTATGCCTTGATGAATTTAGGCTCTGGTTCCTCAGCAAGCCAACGTTGTGTGTTAGACACCCTCGGGTTTGGTATTGCAGTGGCACAAACTGAAGCATGTGGTGATAAAAGAGAATCCAAAATCTAGCATGAGACAGGTTTCTGACACATTGTGTGGGCAGGACTAGAAGCCTTCAGAGGGTGAGTCAAAGCCCTCCAGCATACTGAGGCTGGAGCATGCCTGACAGAGAAGCCTAAATAAGGGAACCTGCCTGAAATGCCACCCCCTCCCTATGGACCCTCCTGCCTCCCTCCTGAATTACAAAGTTCAACCTTCAACTCAATCCAGGTGGAGCCCCGTCCCATGCCACTGCCTCTTCCCCTTCAGTGACAGGCTTGCCTATGCTTCAGGTGGCCACAGAGCAGCCCTCCAGCTACACCTGCTCAGGGAATTTGGCTCTTGGCCACCCAGTTTCTGAGTGTAGTGCTGAGATGGATCCAAGGTACTGAGCAATTCAGACCTGGGCATGCCTGAGCAGCACAGACCTCTCAGGCCCAAAACAGATAACCTTGAGTTGTGCAATTGATGATCAAACTTGGGTTTGGCGTCAGCATTTGTGTGCAGGTATCTACATTCATCCAGCCTCTTTTCAAGACTGATGCAGCTCCATACGTTAAACCCATACACTTTTGCAGGTAAGGAAGCCAGAGATTTCCCCATTTTCTGAGACGAGAGCTTTCTGCTATCTTAACTACAGAACTACTCTTTATGACTTTTACGTGTTTTCTCACTGTGTACAGATTAATAATTAGCTATTTCTCTGGGATATTTCTGTTGAGATCATATTGTCAGCAACGTGTGCTGTGACAAAACTAATGTTTACACACCTTATTTTTTCTTGCAATCTGATACGGAGAAGTCAGTGTCCTAACTTCCTAGCACAATTCCTCCTGTGACGCCAGCACAAAACTACTGGTCAGCACAATGTACAGGAAGTGCTTTCCTCCAGAGCAACATGAAAACCTACATCCTCTTTCTTGAAAGTGAAGCGTGCCTAGGAACTGCACTGAGGGTTACTTAACTCCCCCGTCTCTCATTCTGGGACAGCCTGTGAAAGCAGTCCCATCATAGAATAATAGAATGTTAAGGGGTTGGAATGGACCTTAAAGATCATCTAGTTCCAAGCCCCCCTGCCATGGGCAGAGACACCTCCCACTAGACCAGGTTGCTCAAGGCCCTGTTATCCAACCTGGCTTTGAACACTGCCAGGGTTGGGACATCCAGAACCTCCCTGGACAATCTGTTCCAGTGTCTAAGAACAAATTCAATCTTCTTCCCCCAAATCAGGTACTATTCCCTAAATATCCATCCACCCTATTGAGGGAAGAAGATTCTTTCCGTGGTTGTCCTCTTGTTTTTTTGCTGGAGCTCTTGGGAGACATTTGCCCCCCACTGGGCAGCCCTGCGGCTGAGGGCAGCCCTCTCCAGCCGGCAAACGCTTCCACATGCAGAACGTGCAAGCCCACATCTGTTTCTCCGAACTGTCTGATTTGTGCAGTTTTCTCTCTCCCGAGGGACATTTACACTTCTTTCCCCCATCTGGATTTAATGCAAAAATAATCCCAGTGGCTTTGCCGAAACCGTGGAGGAGGTTCCAGTGGTTTCCTCTGTGAAATCACACCCAACCAGAGGCTGCTCCGTGGCTTCAGGGCCAGCCGAAGGCCCAGAGCCGCTGATGTGCTCCCAGCGCGGCTGCCCGGGGCAGCAAACGCTGGCGCAGGCGGGCAGCGCTGGAAAACGCTGGTTTCTCCTTTGGTTCCGCCCAGGAGGCGTCCGGCTGCGCTGTGTCGCAGCAGGGAAGTGCCGGAGGACGCCGCTTTCCTCAGCAGCCTCGTAGAGCCGCCCCGGGGCTCTCCCTTCCCTGCGCCCGTGCCCTGGTCAGGGGAGGCTCCGGCAGCTCGGCCCCGGGCCCGCGGAACCGCGAGGCACACGGAGCCTGCCGGCACCCACGGCGGGAGCAGGGCCCGTGCTCCCCGCTCCCTTCTCTCCAGCGGCTGCTCCTGCCCCAGCCCCGCTCCCGCAGCCTTGCCCTGCCCGTTGTTGCTGCTGTGTGTGCTTTAACCTTGTCAGGAAAGAAAACGCCAGCACAAACCGTGCCTCCTGCCCCAGCTGTCAGAAGCCGTTGGGGTTCCTCTTGGTAAACTCAGCAATCTGAAGGCAGCAGCTGGTTTTGTTTTGAATGTACTTTTCCCACTTGCTCCTGTTTCAAAGAAGGAGGTAGGGATAGTTACACTTTGCAGCCTAAGGCTCTCTGCTGCACCAGCCAGTTTCTCCTTTCTAGTCCATGAACATGGAGATGTTGCCCCAGAACAAGGCTCAGAACAGGAGCCTGACATAGCTGCCCTGAACTGCTCCCAAAGCATTCTTTTGTGAAAGCCTCCCTGCCGGCCAAGGTGCATCATCCCTCCAGGGATGTTCTGCTCTCCGTACAGCATATCAAGATAGCTACTTTACATGGTTATCTTGATAAGTGCCGAAAAGCTGAAGCTCCCCATCACCCGTGACTTGTCTATATGGCACTGCAAGACAGTGAAAGGAGATAATCTGGAAAGGCAAGAAGGATAAATAGGTGAAGAAGACTACTTCTGCCCTGATGTTGAGGTAGGAATCCAAGGCAATGCCTTGAGAGTTAGCTGACGTGGAGCAAGCACTATCATGCAGAACTCCCACAGGCCAACTTGACAGGACTACCATTCCTCCATTTACAGACCAAACTGATTAAATCTGTGGCACAAGCAGAGGACTTCCACTGCTTGCTCTGCTGGCCAGTATGTATGACTAGCCATGGATGTGTACACAGGAGGAGAGTCCTGTTTCTCAAGATACAGAAAAATAATATTGATCCATACAGTTGCTTACCAAGCTTGTAGAAAGAACAATTGTCATCGCAGCACTGCCACACTCAAATGTTCTACTGCCCAAAGAAAGTTGTAGATATCAGATCCTGATCACACAGAGGAAATGCATCAGCATTTAATATTTTGCTATTCTTTTAGCATTCTCCAAGTCATGTAAGATTTCCCTGGACCATGTTCCCTATTCACAAGGACTACACAAATCTAGTTTCAGACCCAGCACCATGACAGAGGACACAAAACAGCTTTGGACAACAGGGAGGAAAGAAAGCAAGATGGTGGCTTTTATCCTGTGGTCCCCCTCAGTCCTTTCTGTTTCCACAGCTTGAGTTAAAGGTCAGAGAGCATGACAGCACAAGGGTCTCAGGCCTCTAGTGGCACTGGGGATACATGAATGTCTTTTTCAACCCTTGAAGTGGCAGGGATTGCCATAATGTCCGTTGTGGATTGGATGCCAAAGCCCCATTTGTTCATCTAAAGCTACCAAAACTGCAAGTTGTCCCCACTGCACCCCCAAAGTCTGCAACATAGTTTTTTTTTCTCAGTCAAGACAAAGATCTGTGTAGTATTCTTAAAATATAAGTGTTACATAAATAAAGCTAAAATAGGATCCCAAACCTGAACATGGTACAAAACAAGGATGTTGAGCCCTATCTACTACATTTAATTCAGCAAGACCTCTGAATGGTGTGTGCCAGTGACAGCCTGCTCTGAGAGGC
The DNA here is from genome assembly GCF_003984885.1 of Neopelma chrysocephalum. NCBI lineage: Eukaryota > Metazoa > Chordata > Aves > Passeriformes > Pipridae > Neopelma > Neopelma chrysocephalum. Next base: position 14,999,527 of record NW_020897731.1, on the reverse strand, counting down.
TGGTTTGGATATACCACCACTGCTCTGCTGGAGCTGAGGGAAATGGGCTGTCCCAGCAGTAGTGCCCCATCTACGCATAGTACCCTACTTCATGATCCTGCGGCCCCTCAGGGTCTCTGGACACCTCTGCACTGCCCACTCACCACTTGACACCTTTCCCTATCAGGTTTTGCAGATCCCTTCTAGTGTTTGCCATCCTCTCAATTCAATGCCATGTCCTTACTTAGTGCCACCATCCATCCTCCAGCATAATGTCCCTCATGCTGTAATAGGCCTTTCTTCTTCATCTCAGCAGTCTCTTGATATTGGTCTGGATCCAGTAGCCAGTCTTCCTCCACAGCTCTTTCAGGGCCTGTGCCTGCACCTGGCAATGTGGTCGCTCAGACATGGCCCATCTGTGTGCCTCCATAGATCTTCCCCACAAGATTCTTAGCGCTTACAAGGCATCTCTGTACTCTGTAGGCTCCCTCAACATCTCCCTGATGAATTTGCATCTGAGATGTGGGGGAGAAGGCTGCAGACCTGATTCAGCATCCCAAAGGCTCTCCAGCAGTCAGGGACACAGGGCAGACTGGCCCGGAGAGTGGATCCTCTGAAGGTCCTAACTGTTATTTGGGACAAACACAGGCTCCGTTCATAGGAAGGGTTCTCTGAGCTTATCCTCAGAAGACAAATGCCTCCCAGCTCCATGCCATGTAGAAGCCACTCAGGCTATAGGAAAAAGGAAACTTTTAATGATGCCAACTAGTGAGAAGCCACTGCTAGCCCAGCCAGGCCCCCATGATGCAGAACGTCAACCAACATCAAGAAGATCCACCCCCATGAGGGTTTTTAAGATGACTGTGCCACCAACATCCACAGTGGCACAGGACTTTACCTAACAGCACAATGCCTTTCTATCCATCTCCAAACTGATATATCCATCTCCAGACTGATCTGTCCAAGCAATTAGACAACCAACCTACAAAAACCAACACAGGACAGCTAATGGAGAAACCCCAGTATTATCATCTTCAAACCTGAGTGCAAAAATAAACTTGACTTGCCCATCTTTAGCACAGAGCAGCAAGTATATTTTAAAAACAAGCTACCCCACCCACCTGTAAAGAAGAAAAAAAAGTCACCAAAATAATACTCTGAATACAGGATTCTCCCACTGAGAAAGAAATGAACAGCTCGTGATATGTAATAACATCCTTTAGTGTCTGTCATACAGAGAAACAACAGCTCTGGTAAGGGCACAGTAAAAACTGCTGCCACCATCACTCTGAGCCGTTGGAAAGGGCACCACCTATTGTCGAGCTACCTGACACATTCCACCAGCAGACACATTTAATTATGCTTTAATAATTTGGGCTGAAAATTTCTGTTTGCCTCCAGCAATATTTTTATATTACCACACTTCAACTGTCAGTCTTAAAGTTCAAATTATTTCCTTAAGTAAGGACAGATAAAAATATTCCACTTCTCATATTTAAATAGGGAGAAAGACTCAGAAATCCCCAGAGTGCTGTTGAGGAGCATCTCCCGGCTGGAAGCAGAGAGGAGCTCAGGGCTATTCCAGGACTCAGAGGAAATAAGGGTATGAACTGAGGCAGAGGCTAGTGAATCAGGATGGACTGCTTTAGCAAGGGTAGGAGTTAAGATGGGTCTCCACACAGAACTGCAGTCCTGTCTCCAGAAAGAAGGCAAGTCCACTAGCAGTACCTCCACTTTAAAACGTCACAACTTGAGAGACTAATCCCCAAGCTGGTGCTTGAATCACACTGCCAGAAGGAAGTCCTGTAAGGAAGGAGCACACAACCAATAAGGCATTCACCAATGTTGTGGTCTAGTAACTGTGGCTCGGGATCAGCCATGTCAGATCTAAAACAAGATCTGCCAAGCTTTCTGTGTTCCCAAAACCTGCTTTCCCTGCTCTCTTGAACAGTCTGTGTGTTAGGGCTTTGCTGTGGAAATGCACAAGGCTGACTTGTTTCTGCAGCAATCCAAGCTACAAGGCAATTAAGTCATAGGAACAATTCTGCAGGAGTCAACTTGGGTCAAAGCCAGTTGTCCTTAAACTGAGCTAATAAAATAGGCTGCACTCTAGCCAGCACTTTGGTCTCAGGTGTCTTTCTGCACTTCCAGAACAACACAAAGGAATATCTGCATCTGACCAGAATAGAGCAGGCTTGGGAAAAGCCGGACAGGCTTACTTAGCTCCAAATCCACAACAGTACAGAGTTGTGCTTCCTCAGGATCCAGCCTGTCACTGGCCCTGACCTAAAGGGTCTTGCTAAATCAGGTCTATCCAGAACACTTCCCTCCCCCAAATTCCCATGATTCCAGTGGTCATACTGGCCTCTCTCCATGACATACACCACTGCCCTCACTCTCCCGTAAGTAAGCTAGGCTGGAATAGCATCTTTTCAGCTACTTCAGGCCAAAAAAAAAAATCTGACACCATGATCCTCATTTTCAGTAATGTGAGCATTCAGCTCCCACTTGCAACACTGAAATTCAGGCCACAAATCTGTTCCTTTTTATGCCTGCAGATGGTTGCTTCATCTCCATACAGATGGTATCCTGAAGTCAAGGCAAGTGGCTTTCATGAAGAACTCCAAGGCTACTATTTGTCAAAATTTGATACAATCTGAAGTCTGGTTTTCCAAGGAAAGACAGAAGGCTATAATTGTGGCAAAAAATCTTTATTAAACTAGATTTTGTAAATTCCTTTTCACATTAGAAATTCTAAATGCAGATTACAAAACTATTTCAGTAAAAAAATGAAAGTTATAGTTAACAGCAAAATTACAACTTTATACAAATAAAAAAATCATTTTTTATTTTAATTTAAAAATAGAAATTTATATCTCCCAATATACTTACTGGTCCTAACTGCTTTTACAAGTGGTAGCTGCAGTACTAGGTCTTCTCACATGCATATTCACATATAGTCATTTAATCCTCTGCACAATTTATTTAGCTGAAATAGCATGAACAGTTGGGCTTTGGCTGGGTTTGGGGGGGATGTACCACATGATAGTAAAAGCAAAAGCCAAAGTATCTTGAAATATTTTTTAAAATAAAATTTTTGCCCTATTACTTTCACAATCAACTGAAATGTTTTTCAACAGTCATGTTACTTCAGACAACTTTCTGCATTGCACCTCTGGGCCTTTTTTTTTTTGACTATAAGATCACCCATCAATGTTAGCACAAGCATTAATTTTGTACAATAAAAACAGGAAATTTTCCTAAATTAAAATTTGGGATAACTATTAAAATGTTTTGTAAAAAAGACACCAAAAGTCATATATTAAAGTCATCACAATCACATGCTGCTGAAGAACAGAATAAAAAGTGGTACGCAAAATAGGTATTTCAGCAGTCGCATGTTATTTTAGAGTGCTGGTGGCAATACTGCTGTTTTAATTAAAAGTGTAAGATGATATAGAATTTACATGATACTTCAGGATTCTCACTGATGTAACTGTAAAAGACATCAGAAAGGCTGGAACTTCTAAAATGTAACAATTTAAAATACCATTTGGAAACAATTATATTTCATAGAATTCATCATAGAATACATTATAAAACCAGAGAATACAAGATCTCCAGTGTTGTTTTTCTGGAATACTGGCAAGTAGCTGAAGGCATGAAGATCCTTACTGATAAATCTCTACTTACTAACTCCCTGTGCACTGAACTCCTACTCCATTCTGCATCAAGCTCAGCACAGCTTTTAAGCACACGCTTGAGATCCTACAAAAGAAAAAGCTTGAGCTCATCATATTTTCTCTCAGTTGGAACTGCAATGCCTCATCTTGAGTTGACAGAGGATCTGTCACTATTTTCAATAGAGGCAAGATTGGTTCTACCCATGTTACAATTTTAAACCATCATCTTCCATCTGAGTTCAGCTGGTAGTCAAACAACTTATATTAGGTGAATGATCAGCCTATAACCAGACAGGGTTTAGTAGTGAACCTAAGTAGAGTACTCTAGCAAACCTCAACCTGTACCCAAAAGGACAATTAAAAGAGGAAGAGAGAAAACTACCCCAAACTGCTCTTAAGCTGTGAATTTCTCTGCTGACTTTTGACAGACTGAAAAAAAAAAAATTCTCCGAGCAATGGGTGGAGCAATGGAGGTTTTGCCCTGAACATTTTAAACATATTTATCCAAATAGGACTAAGAGATGGAAAAATAATATGGAAGGACACTGAAGGCTCAGCGGGGACAGCTGCTTTTCTGAAGAGTCCTGGCCCACTTTCAGAGAGTGTTTATGCACTTTTAATTCTTCAACCTCATTTGTCCCCTTGATCTCGCACTCTTAGCTTGCAGTGGCGATTTTGAAAGAGGCTCAGGAAGTGGTGACTTCAAAAATAGTCCTGAGCACATTGGTCAGAGCATTTTCTGGGGAAGTGAGAGTCAAGTGCCATTATTATCACTCACTTGTGAAGCCAGAAGGCAAAAAGCTGAGTGTTTCTTATCTCCAGGGTAAAGTTGTCAACTAGATTATGATGAACAGATGGACAAGACAACAACTCTTTCTGTTCATCTTTCAAAATAAAATCTAAGCTGTCTTTGTTCATGTCGGGAATGGTATGAATATGCTTGAATGAATCAGGCTCCCTCCCAAAAAAAACAGAAGTGTTGGTACTTTCCTGTTTACAAGCACATCACTGTAGGGCTTGGGCATCCAGAAGCTCAACATGCAACAGCCACTGAGGCCAATCAACAGGGTTGGTACTTCAAAGAGCTGTCCCAGAGAGTTGCACCTTCATTCGTTATAAACAGTAGCACTACGGAAAACCTGTTCAGGAGCACAAGGAAGTTCCTTGGTCCAAAATAAAGATCCTAGCTCTGCTGGGACAAGACAGCTGATGGTCTGAACTGTTGTCTTGAGGCCAACTGCCTAAATAGCACCTCAGTCCATTTTAGGCACTGTCACAGAGGATGAAGTGTGAGCTTCACCACACAGGACATCGTGCAGTGGCAGTGCTCTGCTAGAGCTGTTTGGGGAACAGAGGTCTTTTGAATTTCACCACTGGTTACCAGAGCAGGCCCGAAAGAAACAGAGAAAGGACACAATTCAGATGAACTAAGTACCCACAAAAAATATAAAACTTATTATGGCAGTCTATTATTTTAGAAAGAGTCCCTTTGATTAAGTATTATTCAAGCTACTCTTCCACTTGAAATCACCATGAAAACATTATTATATCTGTTGAAGCATGACAAACTCATTTTTAAGTCTACTGTGCATTACATTCACTGTGTATGTATCACAGTAACCTGGGTATTCAGGAAACACCATGTCTTTCAGCTTGTCAGCAACTTATACAGACATATTTTCAAGTGAAATCTATTTCTGTGGACAGCTTTTCTCACAGAAGTTCCTTGCTTATTAGTACCCGCGCACACAAATGGCAGAACTTGCACACACATATGGATTCATACACAAACTCTTATGTGCATGTAGGTCCTGCAAAAGTGGTTAAAAACTTTAAAAACACTCCTATTAATCTTTAACCTATTAATATTATTCCTAATACACAACTCAGACCTGTTCTGAAAATGCCTTACAACAAAATTCATATTTTAAGAATATGAATATTTCAAGAGGCAAAGATGTAAATAAAAGTAGTAATGCATTCTAGAAGATATTTCTATTTAAAAAAGTGTTCTGATTGTCTACTGGAAACACTTGCCAAAGTACAGATGTTTATATTTCATTGTGGAGGGGTTTTGTTTGCGGTTTTTCTATGTTGTTTTGGATTTTTTTTTTTTACATAGGTATTTCTAGATGCTGATGCAACACCACCAAAACCAGAACTTTGGTACTCCCAGACTTTCCAGGTAGGCAATTACCAGTGCAGTATTAGCATTCACTTTGATGTCAAAAATACATTTTAAATGTTTCGCGATCATATTTTCTACAAAGAAATCACCAAACTTAATACACAGAGAATGAAGACATCACTATTAGACACTTAAGTGAAACAGTACTCAATTTGGTTCACTTAAAAAGCCATAAAATAAGAAACTCTTTTAATCCAGTAGATGGTAAGGGCAAAAATGTAAGGGCATTTCCTGCAAAATTACAGTATTAGCCATGTTTAAGAAGAGACTGAACTACAGCATTGTGGGTTTCCCTTTAACAGACCACACTAAGTCTGCAAAATTACCAAACACACAGCTGGTCTTAATGCACAGGCCATTATATGCAACTCCCAGACTTGGGAGAAGTTTAGAATGGAATAAAGACAATAGAACTGGTCAACCCATCACAACATAACCACTAAAGCAGACTTTTGAAGAAACCTGGAAATATTTAGCACTCAGTTGTAACTGTATTTGAAATATCAGTAGTTGCCCAGTTTCACCCTCTCCTTTTGTTCTTCTGAAGGGTTTAGCACAAAGTTCTGAATCACAAAATAACTTTGTACAAGGTACTATGTTTTAAAAGCACAGAAGTCACGGCAGTCAAAATGTGTGACGGTCAAAACAAATAGATTAGGTATGCTAAGAAGACAGTTATATTTAAAAATCATACCTTAACTTCCCTTTAAAACATCACATATTTCTCAGCAAAATTCTTGATCTGCACTTCTGAGACTTCAAATCCCTTAAGTATCTTCTTTTTGCAAGTTCAAAAAAGGATCCATTTCACACAAAAATTTTATTGGAAACATTCTGACAAAACCACTTACTGTAAATTGAAATAATTTCTAATAAAATATCATCCTTTAAAACAGATTACAAAATACTAGTACAGTTGTTCAAACCACCGGTCTTTTTTCTGTAATCTGGCTGTAATCCAACACCTCAGTTTCTATATTCCTCTTCTCCACAACTCCTCAAATAAGCATAACTTTCAGGCAGCCTGGTTTTATTTCTGTGAACCTATAAAACAAGAAAAAAAATGAAGTTTCACCATGAAAGCTATGTGCAATGCCATCTCCTTCAATCTTCAAACATATGGAAAGTGGTAAGGTTCTCAGTCAAGTATACGTGCATGTGAGTCAAGAAATCAGCACTATGTCCTCAGATGTGACAGTAAAGGAGGATTTCACAGGATCTGGAGATGCAAAGAGCTGGAAACAGCAGAAACTAAGATGAAAATTTAAGAAAAAGCTGCCCAGTATTCTTGGTTATATTCATTCTGCTTCTCTATTCCTGCTCCCCATTCACTCCCTCTTCTTTAAAAATGGATTTTAACCCTTGTATTCTGTAGAAGGTAAGAAGGAAATGGGGAAGGAAGGAAATGGAAGGAGCCACCTTCACACTCACCTTCACAAAGTGCTCTAGAGAAAAAGCAGCAAACACACTGATGCTGGCTCAGACTGTCTAAATTGCTATCCTCCATAAACTGAGCACTAAGGCAGGTATTGAGAACCAATAAAAAGCAGGATTAACAACTTTTCACAGTAAAGACAGCAACCTTGAATGGAAATATGTAATTGAACTATCTCAGAGGAAAGGATCTAACATGTAATAGGTGCCCTGTATAAAGTGCTATTGTGACACGCAATTGCACTGGATTTGTGAAACAGCAAATTTACTTTAATCTGAAACAGCAGACCTGCCTTAATCTCTGTAGTCACTTAATAGTATTCTAAAACTAACTTCAATTTTCAGTTATGTGGGTTGAGAAAAAAAATGTATCAGTAACAAAAATCTAAACTCACCTGAAGTTGTGGGTTGTGAGGTATCTGATAGCTGCTGGTCTGATGCGAGCAACTCCTCCCTGACTATGGCTTCCTCTTCCCGTGATAACAGTGAGATATGGTTTACCACCAGTCTGCTGGTGCTCTGTAACAGCAGGAATTGTAACGGTTAAAATTTTCCTCAGCAGAGAGCTGGCATTCAGTATATACCTTCAATGCATTCTTCTGAAAACTCTCACTATTGATTCAGAACCTTGCTTTGCCATGCTGGCTATGCATGTTTTATGTAAAAATAGCCATTTTTCCCCTGTTCTAAAAAAGATACTCTGAAAAACAAACATAGTCAAGCTTTTTAAATCTAGATTGCTTGCAATATGCATGTTGTGATCATCACAAAATCTTTCTAATTTCATAGCAGCTTTACTGTTTCTGTCATTTAATACTTAATTGGAATTTACATCCTGTGACATAAATTTAAATTGCAAAATTAAAAGACGTGAGTGTAATTTACTCAATTTTTAAGTGACACTATTGTTTCATATTGTATCTTAAATTAATGTGAATAAAGAAATAACAATAGTTTATATATTTTTATATATTTAACAATATTTATATATATTCAATATTTTATTGAATAAAGAAATCCAGAAGAAAGAAAATATAAATCCAGCATTTTTAACATTTAAGTCACACTTATATGGATTATCTTCTGCTATGCTGGAGCATGATCAACAGATCAAAACATTCCATGAGCTGTATCTAGCCCTGATAACAAAAGAAATTGCTCTCTTCCCAGAGATAACTTCTGAACCTCAATTGATGAAGAGTTTGAAAAAGAGGAAAAAAAAAAATTAAACTGGATTCTCAAAATGAGCCAAGATTTGCCAGTTTGGAATTATCAGTTTTCTTGACATCTTTCCTCACCTACCCCTCCCCCCCCTTGCATAACTTTATTTAGATTTTATATCAGTTTACTGCCAGCAAAAAGTTCCTAGTATTGATCTCTTTCCCATGTCCATACACTGAAATTAACTTTTTTTTTTTAGATTTAGGTGAATGGACTGCACAGAGAGTTACTACTATCAATTCCAGGACTCCTGATGTAAATGCAGTTCTGGAAATTTAGCTCTAAAAAGCATTAGGTTACAGCTTAAATTACACAATATCATTGCAAGAATAGCAAAACATAATGCAATATATTGCATATTGAAAGAAAAGGATTATCTAAGGCCCCACTGAACAATTTTGTTTATACTCTGTTGAGTAGCGGATTCAAAAAATCAGGTTTGTGCAGTAGTATCTTGCGTAAGAAATATTTCTTATAAAAGCATTCCCAGTGTGCTTAAATTTATAGGGTAAACTAGCAATGCAGAAAACGTATCTTTTTACAGCAAGTACACTCATGAAGTACTTGAACACTCCACTGGAAGAAAAAAAATGAGCCCTCAAGCAAAACTGCAGAAAATGACAGGTCTGGAAGCAGCAGTATCCTGATCACAAGAGACCCTGTTGACAAACTGATAGAGAAGTTTCTGAAAGATGGCTCCAATCACACACTTTCATGTAAAAGTTAAAGTCAATATAATCATTGTGGTTAGAATTCCAACATAATAATTTTTCTTTAAAGATTAAGAAAGCAACATAGTCCTGACAAAGTAACGCAAAGATGACATAAATGTTTGCACTATCACCTTGGTCAAAAATTTCAAAAGGACAGACCAAGTATTCCATACCAAAAAAAAAAAAAAGATAAAACAGGAGAAAGATTTACAAAGAAGTACGGGGGTTGGGAGTAGGGTGCAAGACAGAAAAAAGCAAGAATCATTGTCATGTCAAAGAAAAACAAATCATGGGGTACTTTGAAAATAAGACAACACAAAGTCTAGTTGTTTTTAACACACATTATTAAATTAAATTCATTCCCTCTAATATTGCCATGTATCTTGATAGCAAATGAGGAGAATAATTCTTAGGGAGTAAGAATCATTACCTAAATCCTACCTTCACTTTTTTCCTGCAGTACTCTGGACAACTGATTCACAGCTTCATCCACATGGAGACCATGCAAATCCAACACATTCATAGGCAGCAAGGAAGAATTTACTCTCTCAAAGATTTGCACAGCAGCAGCATGGTTGGCTTCCTTCATCTTCTGCTCGTGAAGGCGACTCTTTATTCATAAGCACAGTGACTATTACACACCAAGACATAATCAAAGCTCCACACCGGTCATTGGTTTCAAAATGACAGGACTGGCGGGGTGCTTTTAGCTCACGGTTTGAAGCAGTAAAATTTATAATTGCAACAGAACTTCCGCAAGAGGCTCAGTGAGACCTACTCACAAGGAGATTTCATGAGACCTGTTCATAAGAAACTACTCAAAGCTGGCACAAAGAAGGAATTATAACAAAAGCCTTACAAGGAAAAAAAAATGCCAGACAAGGCACGTAACCATAAGGTCTTTACATAAGCTGAAAAGTTACACTCCGTGCTGAGTTTCAGATTTATTTTTATAACAACAGATTTTTATTTTCTGCAAATATTTTGTTAAAATTGTAATGAAACAATGTCACAGAAACTGTCCAATAGCTAAGGAAAAACCTGTTGACTGTTACATTTGAGGTTAAGTCTTCCGAATGCATTCCCTAAATTTCAGACGAGCCAAGAGTAAAAACTCTTTTTTTTAAAAACAGTTGTCTATTATCTCTTCTAATACTTTTGACAGATCTTTTATGATTGACAAGGTCAATATAACCCCTTCTGGAATGAGGGGCAAGAAGCAGTACAAAGTTAGTCATCTTACAGAGTGAACAACTACCAACTACTTCCCATGAACCTTGCAGTGATAAAGTCTGAGAGATCAAAGCAACAAATTATGTCCTTGAAGATCTGCAGGCACAGTCTGAAAAGGAATGGAAGACTTAACTCCAGGTATTAGACTGACACGGGCTCAAGAGAACAGAAGTGACAGTCTGTCTTATACTTCATTAAAATGGATCATCTGAAGTGTATTAATGTCAGAACCAAGACACCAGCTCTGTAACTCTCACTTGCAGAGGATTCTCAAGACAAAGGCCACCAAGCATAAAGTATTTTTCATGAATAAAGGTAGCTTAGTTTGCCTTTTTATTACCTAAATGAAAGCGTATAATAAATGCATTTCCAGATTGTATTTGTTCATGTGGCTAAGAACAGAACAAAAGAGAGGACTTGAAATTAGATTTCTATTAAAAATCATGCAGACCTTTGTTTAGAACTTATAAAAGCTTCAAGAATGTATGAATAAAGAACATAAGTTCATTATAAAGACTGAATATCAGTATTTTCTACATGCACAGTAACAATCTAAACATTCAGAGTTATACCACTTATGTGAGAGCTTTTTTAATAAGCAAATTCAGGTGATTCATTATTACATTTTTTTCTGTTATAATGCAATTCATAGGTTAGAATTAAATGGCTCTATAATGTGAATTCTTATCAAATTTTTATATGCTATTAGATCAGGGAAAAACTATTGCCTTTGAAGATATTTGTAACAGAATTTTTAAGAGTGGTGTGAATAGAAGGGTCTCCTGTGAAGGCACTAAGAAACCAGTGTACAGGAACGTTGGTTACAAGAACAGTTGATAATAAAAATCAAGAATATGATCGACTGCAATGATCAGCAGTAATCAAACTGGTACATAGAGAAATGTGGTTGAACAAGACCAGAGAGCTTGTGCTCCAAGGCCACAGCACACAAGATTGATCAGCAGCAGATATACATGCCAAAAACCAGATGAATTGTGAAAAGCCTGACATGCTACACCTCCTTTATCCCAACCCAAGACAGACTGTAGCCATGAAGATAGACAAAAATGAAGAAGCAAAGACAGCCGGCAGCAATCTTGCCCAAGAGTTATGGTGGATGAAGCAAGCATGATTCTGTGGCAAAAGATCACATTTTAATACCTGTCTGACTTCTCAAAAGTACAAAAAACTGATGTTTGTTGCAGTACATGTCATACCCCAGTGAACCTGGCCAGACCGCATGGATACAAATTTTGGTGCTTACAACTTTGTGGATGTGAGAGATCTAGGACAACAGAACATATGTGACTAAGCACTAAGCATCACCTTTCATGAGGTCTCACACTGAATTTGGTTAGGTAGCTTCCTGTGCCAGTATCAATTCTATGAAAGGGAGTGTACTTGTGATTGTCACTATAACAATTACACAGGAAACAGTACCGGAGCAAATGTATCAACTCTAGTAGGCACAATGTTTTCCTTATCACTGCCAATTCAGTATTTAAGTATCTCCCTAAATTCAGACAAAAAGCACAATATTTAAGTTTACCTGATGTGCATAAAATGCTGCCACAGGCTTCATACCCATCCGGTAGGCCTCCCCAGCCTTTTTCAAACATTCTTTTCTCTTTTGCTGGTGACAAAAAGCTTCTGCTCTTAAATCATCATATTGTGGATACTCAAAGTCTTGAAATATTTCACTCAAAGGATCATCCTCTTCCTTACATTTTTTTGCCTGTAGGAATTTGCAATGTTGAAGGTAAGTATGCATTGTAGGGTGTTTTCATTAACATAGCTTTGGATATCCTTATAAGTACTATTTAAAAAAAAATAAAAATACCTTCTTGTCCCGGTTTTTTGCACTGTAGGAAGTAACAATTTCATTTTGCTGAACACTTTCTTGAGCTATAACTGTTTTTACAGGATCTGCCTCCAGGACACAGTTCAGAAACTGTTCAGTTTGTTCTAAAGAGTAGCTGTAAAGGATAAGTAAAATCTGTGACCTCACTGTCAGAGACTGAAACAGTTAATGATTTACACATTCTAAGATCGCCAAAAGACTTTTGCAAACTGAAAAGAAGCAGCTGCTCACCCAGCAAAGCCCACCCCTCCCTGAATACTGCCAAAGGGTCTTCTGATCAGATAAGCGGGTGCCAGTGTCCGATATCCCGGTTGCAGATGCCTGTCTGAGGAAGGGAAGAGGCTAACAAGCAGCAAGTCCTGCAAGGCAGGAAAATCCCTTTTATCATGCCAATGTCTTCATCTAGCCTGGGCTATGCATCTCAAATGCTGGACCATGACTGATGCTGGCACAATAGGCAGCTGCAGCTGTCTTTGGAGATGTCAGAGGCTCATGGTATGGCCCCGTGACACTATCCATTCTAAAACTCCCAGCCCCAGGGAGGTACAAGGCATTCCCACTTGAGCTGGAAGTGTATAATAACTCATAACATCTCTGAGTTATGGGGGGGGGTTTTCCCCAGCCCCAATGGACCAAGACCACCACTTCAACCAACAGATATGGCAGCTGCAACTACCAAGTTTCATTGCTAGACCCAGTGGGCAGTGACTATATACTTTGTTCCACCCTTATCCTTTCTTTCCCTTATGCATTTCCTAAAGTGTTACCTTTATGCTTTATTGCTATAGATGCTATGCTTTAACAATGCTTTATTGACATAGATGCTTTAATACTGCTATGCTTTAATAGTGCTATATTGCTATGCTTTAATCTACAGATGCTTTAGTATTAACAATGCCATATTGCATAGATGCTCTAATATTGCCATGCTTTAATACTGCTATATTGCTATGCTCTAATATTGCTTTACTGCTATAGATGCTTTAATATTACTATGCTTTAATAGTACTATATTGCTATGCTTTAATGTTGCTATACTGCTGTATAGATGATAACATACATACAGATGTTGTATTGCTGTAGAATGATAACACCCAACATGGCAACATACCTGTTTACCTTTGAAACAAAATTGTTATAAAATAAACCCTACATATACATGTTTACAAACCCTGATTATTCAGTGTCCTTTCAGTCTAATCCATCTCAAGGGATTTATTAATACGAACCTGGGTTACCCTCCCATTTCTAGGGCAGGTCACAACACAAATATATAATAGGTGCTATATTTTAACAAAAGGCATATTACAAACCTTGATATTTTACAGAAATAGACTACACTGGAAATAAAGCACTGGAATGGAATATTCCACTGGAACAGAATATTCCACCTTATTGCAAAAAGGCTTGCAGACTTCCTGGCATTACTGGCATCAACATACATGCAATCTTGGTTGACTGAATAGTAATTGAGGAGCACTTGAATATTAAAAAGAAAATGACATACTAAAGTAAATTGCATCCTACCTTGATCAAAGAGACAAAAGTAAATGCTGCTTTTTGGGTTGGAGAAGATACTTTATCTTAAATCTTCTCTGGTCAGGGTTAGATAATACATACTAATTTAAAACTAGCTCAGTTTTCTGAAACTCTTATGAAGGAAATCCTTGTATTTTTGTCAAGCTTTGTTATTCAATTTAATTAAATACTACATCAGTTGCCATCAGCTTTCTAATAAGCCCTCTTCTTTATTCTTGCTGTTCAGTAAGCTAACAAGAAAAAGACTGATCAAGAGTAAAGAAAGATTTTGGGAAATGCAACACTATGAAGAGAATTTAGAATGTGAAAAACAAGGGATGGTGAAATGTTTGAGCTACAGAGATGGATGAAGGACATATTCTAAACAGGAAAGATTTTTATAACAATCTAGACAAGCAGAATGACTGAGAGGTAGGTATGCAAACCCATGTGTAGAGACAGACGTTCAAATGACTGAGGATAAAAAAAAGACATTTCTCTCCAAAAAAAGTTCAGTTCTCAGAAACTTGGATTTAAGAAGGTAGACATGTACCCCCGAAATATATTGCAAAAGAGAGAATGTCAGCAGGAAGAGATGGAGAGATGGCTCATTCCTTCAGAGCTGCTGTAGTAGCTGGTAAAGTACTCACAGCTAACATCAGGTGATGGTACTTTTCCTCTTGGGCAGATGACAATTGAACTTATTATTACCACACCCACTAATTTCTCCCACTTGATTTAAATCTCAGGTCTAGAGCAAATATGCAGTTACACTGACAGTCAGTCAGTGGTCAATAGCCAGAGACATTCTTCTCCCAATGAAAGAAACTGTCTGTTCTCCCCCTCACAAAAAAAAAAACACAAACAAGTCTACACTGAGAGTTTTTATGCCCTTTTTGCCTTTAAGACCACCTAATTTTGCCTTTATTTAAATTACCAAAAAGTGTGCTAGTTTGGAAAAAGCCATTTTTTAGCAGTACCTTAACTCTTAATATTTAAGACAGTAAATGTGCACTACAGAATGTTACTGAGTACCATTTTTACAAAAACCTGTAAAGATTTCTTACTTGTTGTCCCTGAAGATATCCATTAAGAAACTCTGATTAATAGTTGGAAACATCTCAAAAAGTTGCTTCTCCTTTAGTTTAGCAGCACAGTCTTTTCTAGCCGTAGAAGGAACACGATTCTACCCAGAAGACAAAAGAAAAATATTACAAGTTCTTGGTTAGAACAAAATATCATAACAGGGGAGCCAATCAACTTTACTGTTATTTGTTAAGATTTAAAAAAAAATCTACTTGGTATGCGCCCACAGCAATGACAACATGCCAGTATCAGCCTGCCACACTGATCAGCATAAGGAAGGACAGGTGAGTTCTATTATACACCACTGCAGTATTCTGCAATCATTTGAAGTTATGCAGCTGAAGCTCTCTCATAACTTGGAAAAAGTAAAAGGAGGATTTTTTAGGAGTAACTTAGGTTTTGGAATTTATTCCCTGCTAGTCTATCTAGTCCACTGCTAAGCTTGTGCAAAGTCCACCTCTCTTCTCTAGACTGAGGGCCTGAGGTTGAAACAACATCGTATTATTAAGCAGCCTAAACAATTTTGGTTTGCTGTATCTGAAGCTGTACTGTAATACTCTTATTTGTGAAGTAATCTGAGAAGATGACATAGTTATAACTCCAAATAAATCAGACTCATCATTCCAATATTGATTTTAAAAAAATTTAAAAAAAAAAGTGGTCAAAATAAAGCCAAGCTCCATGAATTCAAACTGAAAATAAAGCTGCGGACACGACACTTGTTTTTATCAGTAGGACACACACACGCAGTTCAAAGAAAGAATCCACAAGACATTTTTCAAAGTAGAAGGCTAATCCGTCCAACTTTCTATACCGGTTCAAAGCTCCTCTTTTTTAGGACAGCTTCTTATCAGAGACAATTACAAATTAAAAAGCCTGTTCTGAACACCAGCAGGGCAGCAGAGGGCAGTATTAGGCACAGGCCAACATGCAGGGTATGGGAACTGTGTAGAAAATAAAGAACCAGTAAAGATCCATTAAAAATTTACTATTTTCTGACAACGGGGTACAGAAACTTGTTTGAGATTAACCTCAAGCACTTATTTCAGTGTCTCATCTGCTAGAAGTGTTGTGGGTTCTCCTTAAAAACATTAAAATCAATTCAATACACTTTTAAACAAACAAGGCATGGAGCCAATTAAGAACTTTTTTTGATATTGCTGTCACAATAAAAAGCATGGCAAATCACACTGATCTTTGCTTTTGGGTGAGCAATCAAAAAAGATTCAACAAAACAGAAATGCTAACCTATACAGTGAAGTGCACCATGATCTGTTCGTGAAACAATCAAAATATTACATTCTAAATGAGACTATTTTTCAAACAGAACTATCTACCAAAAGCAAACTCCTGTATCACAGTAATCAACAATACTAATTAGCACGCACTTGTCTCACAAATTCAGGCTGTAATCAGCAGCACAAATATGAGTCACCAAAAAGTCACATTCTGTTTTATTACTAGTAGTAAATCTAAACTGCATAAAAACAAGCATATCCATACCATGTCCTGTCTCTCCTGCATAGCTAGTTCTTCAGAAATTATTTGCCTGAGAGAAACTTTCTGAATCTGAGCATTCCAGTGATCCATAAAAGGAAAAACGTCTGATGTTGCTGTTTTTTTCATCTGTATGTCATTAGATGCGCCTGAAGCCCAGCTCATTTTTTTCTTCTGTATTTTACTGTCTGCATTCTGAGATAGCAGCATTTCTGAGTCATCTGTATCTATTTGCTGAATCACAGTAGGACCTTCAAAAGCAATAAAAATGAGGTGACAAATAAAATACTTATTAGCTTACATACACAAGCAATGCCAAAATAATTAAGACAAGTTTTTTAACCTAGACAGTTTGAGTTTTGTTAAAAGGAGATTATTAATGCTAAAACAGAAATCAACACATTGTTTTCACCTTCCTCACTTCCATTTTACAAAGACTGTCTGATATCTTTATCTGCCTTTGTAATAATAATAATGGCCCATCTTCGCGAACGAAGATTTAGGGAAAGGTCTTTTACCTTTCCAGCCTGCGCCATGGATTTTTTAGGTGAGACACAGCCTGCGCTGAACTGAGCCCACCCTTTAATCCTAAGGTTCATCTGCCGGGGCCAAGCAAGCTTGGACAATGGCAGTGAGGTCCTCAGGACGTAGGTTTGTTTAGAGTGTCCTTCTCATAGATGGATGGCCACACAGGGCTAACGGGTTCCATCTGCCCGGGAGGGACTGGGAATCGAACCCGGGTTGCAGCGGTGAGAGTCCCGCATGCTAACCACTAGGCCACCAGGGGTCCCCCTATCTGCCTTTGTGAAACAAAAGCAAAACAATCATACTTCCTCACCAAATTTTCAAGTGTTAAGACGTATCTTACAGCTGTAAACTAGCCTGTAGATACCTTAAGTGTGTGTGTGGAGTTGTTTGCTTTTATAAGAGAATCTGGTTTTACACTTCTACAAGTTAATGGCAACAGCTGAATGAAAACTGGGTTGCCAGAGATGTTAACACTTTTTGAACAAGGCATCCACCTTCCTGCTACAATCATCTTTGATAAGAACAACATGTGAATGTTGCATTTCTGACCTCCCTCCCTCATCTGCAGAAATCTTACTCTGCTAGTAATTCTCTGACCACATCTTTTCTTGTCACAGATATTACAGAAGTCACCAAACAGCTGTCTGGTTCAGCCAGAGATTCTTTTTAAGTTGTCTGAATTACACAAAATGATAGGCTTTTTGCTTGCATCTACCTGGTACTAGTGATTCTGCTTATAATTAACCTCTCTCCCCTCCTCCGCACCTCCACAAGAGAAAGGTAAATGGATCCAAGGGCAATAAGGTTTAGCTTAATAAATGAATCCATCATTTTTCATACAGAATATTTGCAACCTTACTTAAGTTTCAAAGAATTAAATATTTTTATAATGAGACTTAAGTATTTTTACAATTAAGAAAAATACACAACATACCTTCTGCAGACAACTTACATGATTCATCTCTCCTCTGACGCTTCTAAATAAAAATAGTAAAATCATTACAGTTATAAGTTATAAATTTCACAGCAAAACTTCAAGTAAACTTTTAAGTTTCTAAGTAAGCCAGCTACAAAATAAGATCTCACAGTATTTCCCAAAGATTCAATATTTTAAAAGAAGTATATTTAAGAAAAGTAATTATGAAGTGGAATTTATAAGCTAGAACTATCTTTCTGAAAACACAGAGTAGAGGAATATGCCCCACTGCTAAGACTTCGTAACCTTAATTAAATAAAACAAACAAAAATTTTATCCCAAACCACTCAAAGTTTCATATAGCTATGAAGGAACAGAGGTTGGAGAACTCAATTAATGCACATGGAGATGTTTTGTATATAGCATAATTAATAAAAGGATTCTTTTTACATGTCAAAAAAACAGTAATAAGTTTTGGCCAGTGGAATTTTTGATCAATTTGGAATAAAATTGTGCACTATCATCCTTCTTTTTTAAGAATCTTGGTTTCACGATGAGGCACTCGCGACATACCTTAAACTTTCAACAGCGTTGATGGTTATGACACACTGATATACTACACATATTTTAAATTACTATTATATTTTATCATTGTCCTTACACATTTAGACCAAGAAATATGGAGATGAATGGTCTGACAAAGCACAAATGTGCCATACCACATCACAAGCAAGAAATCTACTAACCAGAATAGATTCTTTCCATTTTTCATGAATCACTTTTGCCAAATTTAGATCAATGTGAACCACACAATCCTCAACAGTCAGTGATCCTTGTGGAACAAAGAAAATATATTCGTTAAAGCATTCTATAAAAACTTATCTAAGCAATTGAAGTACAATAGCCAGGACTTATAAATTCTAGTTCTGGAGATTCTGCATAAACCGTCAGGCTTGAATAAAACCTGCAACTGCCAAATTCAACAACAAAAAAGCATTCCACAGAAATTGTTATCTGGTGTTCAAAAACTCAGAAAGGGTAGGAAAAAAGCAAGTTAACTTTAATTGTATATTGTTGAAATGCGACTACCTGAACAACGGTGTTTTTTCCTTTTTTCCATTTTTCTAGCGAAACCTTCTTTTACAAAGCCGTTGTTAATTTACAACAGTTTCATTCGTGAAACTGTGACTCCCCCTATTCCACTGCAATCCACATGGCAACTGCTCTTCTGTGCCACAACATACCCACCACAGCCCAACATAAGTCACATCCCTTCTTTCAAACACACAAACTCAGAGAGGCAAATTCCAAATATCACCTCTAATTCTAAAGAAAATGGCAGGAATCATCATGGTATCAAAATGATACATCTTTTCCCTAAAAGATCTTTCTGATACTGTTTCTCATCCTTTTAAAAATAAAAAAGCAAGAAGTATATATGTGTCAAATAAAAATGCAGGGCATATTTCAGACGCAATAGAACACTTTTCTGCTATAGGAAACAAACTTTTTCTTTTGATGAGGTGGGCATGGAAGGCAAAGAGGTCAGCAGTCAAACCCACCAATCAATCAGGTATCCGGGGTATCACATCAAGTAATCTTCAGGATAAAAGAGGAAAAAAAAAGAAATAAAAAGGTGGGGGGAAGAGAGAGAAAACCACCAAGCTGTATATTCCTTCTATTTTCTTCTCTTCCTTTTTCAATCAGTCTGTAACTTTTGAGATGCTTGTTCAAGCTGCTTGTGGCTTCCTTAATCATAATCTCCCAGCAACAGACTAGTCTGTTTTCATCTTTTAAGTACAGCCACAGTTCATCTTCTCTCTAAACCATTTATCTTCTCCTTCCCCAACTTTACCGATGCCTAAAGCTTTCTTTTTTCTTTTTTTCCTAATCAGCCACAATTTGCATATTCCTCATCATCTTAATATCTCTTCAGTTTGAATCTAGGCTCAAAGGCCTGTTGTTCAAAATGCAAATAAGTCCATGTATTTTCTTAATATTTTAAAGTATGTACATGAACAAAAAGACAAAGGCAAACGGTAGCATTACTGCATTTATATTTTATGCCACACTTAATTCAGTTCCATTTTTGGATTAACAATAGCAAACAGTATCATGAGGAATTATGCAAATCTAATCCCTAAAACTGAAGCATGAAGGAAAAAAAGCACAGGCAAATAAAGAAAGGTTTTCTTACCTAAACTAAGGTTTTTTCATAAAAACACGGATATAATTATGCCCATACCTGCATCAATGCCAACAGGCCCAAATATCTCTTTCAGCTGGAGTGCCAGTTCAGGAGGTAATGTTAGTTCTAGGCAATCTATACTGAAAGCTGCATGTGATCCTGGTACAGGGCTTTGTCTCTTGGCTTTAGCTGCAGACCGGCTTGGACTTTCAATTTCTTCTTTACCACATATCTCCTCAGAACTTTCCCAGGTTTCTTTATCCACCTCCATTTCTTTATCACCCCTAGGACTGACCAGAAGTGCATGATCCATTTCCAATAAAGAAGCAGTCACTTTGGAATTCTCTGCATTGCTTTCTGAAGGATTAATGTCACTTTCATTATTTAATCCACATTTCAAGTTGGCAGAAGTTGTGTTAGGACCATGAGGCAAAGTCACGGGTGTACAGAAGCCCGCATCAAGTTGCAGAAGTGATGGCTTATTTACAGTTTCTTCAACAAGACTCTCAGACTCCACAGATTGCTTTCCTGAAATGGACAGCTCAGTGACACCTGCTGCTGAGCTGTTTGTGTCAGTTCTAGGGGCTGCATCCATGGAATTTTTCAGTTCCTCTGTATCATTCAGTGAGGAAGCAGTGAATGAATCAGATACATCAGCATCTGTCACAGCTGCCTTGGCAGCCCTACTTTCTGCAATGCTGAGTGATGAGTTCCTACCTGCTGAAGCCTCAGAGATACCACCAGCCCCAATTACTTCTGCTGTTTGTTCGCCATCTTTGAGATTCTCATCACAGTTTGTACTTGCCTTAAAATCAAGGTCTGCTTCTCTTACCTGAAAGCATTCAGTATCAACAGCTTTGCATAACTTTTCTTCAGAGTCTAACAGCAAACCTGTGGCCCAGTCTATGTCTTTGTTACACCTTTCATAGAGATCTTTCAGAGCTTCAAATGAAACAGACTCAAAGAGCTTACACAGTGTATCCAGCTTTTCAGAGTCATCAATATTGGTAAGTTCACTTTCTTCTACAAATGTACTTTTATCATATGTAACCCGATATGGTATTTTTTCCTGCGAATCTGAGGCATTATCAATGTGTTTGGGTTTGAAGCCATCTAGTCTGCCATGCAATACTTTGGTAGTGTCAGGAAAAAGCATTTTCTTTTCTAATCTCCACAGGAGAGCAAAGTCCTGTGATTCAGTCTGTGAATGGCTACTTTTTTGTCTACATAAGCACGTGTCCTGTTTCTCTTCTATATTGTTAAGGTTAGGCAAGTGGTCCTCTTCTTTGGGATGGGGCAAACTGTTGTTTGTAAAAGTGAGGGCTAATCTGTGATGCTTCTTTGTTCTCTTAATTTGCTGGCTTTTTTCCTCACCTCCTGTTTCACTGGCTACTATTTCATCTCGGTGCATAGGAATACTCTTTATATCTCGTTGCTCTGCAGTGTTCAGAGGTGTCCCACAAAGCACATCTACAGTCTCAAGAGCATTTATGTCAATGTCACCTTCAGAGTTTCTACCTTCATCAGACTGATTTGTCTTTTTCATTCGCCTTGACCTTTGTTGTCTCTGTTCTAATGAGGCTGAGATAGGCCAATGTCCTACCATTTGCAATTCCAGTGTAACTTTATCTGAACTAATAGAGGAGCAGCTAGAGGCTAGATTTTCTTCCTCATGTCCTCTCTCAACAGTATATGTCTCAGGCAGGCCCACTTGCTCTTTACCTATCTCAAGATGCTGCTGACATGGAGTTTCACTTTCCTTATCTCTCTTCAGAGAAGATTTTTCTAGTCTTCTAGATCTTTTGACTCTCTGCCCCATTGTTTGTTCTACAGGCCAGTCACCCAGGAAGTTTAGTAGTTCAGATTTTCCTGATGTGTCAAAAGCTGAACTGCTTGGTTCGACTGTGTTACTAGTTTGTGTTGATTTTGGTTCCATACATATGGAACCCGATTGTTGAACTGCAGTTTGAACACTGACAGTGTTGTTATCACTGTGTTCCTCAGCTCCTCCTGTATGCAAATTCGCAGTCTCTTCAGCTGTGATCACATCAAGCTCATCTATTTCTGTTTCAGTATTTTTTTCTACTTTTTCTCCCTTTTCTTCTTTCTTCTCCAAGGGCAGCTCTTTTTCGATGCACTCTGATAAACAGACATCCAAGTCATCTTGAACAACGCTGTTCTCAGAATTGTGTTCCACTGAGTTATTTTCCATTTCTTTTTCCTCTTGCTGAAAATGTTCAGGATCACAGCTGCTTTCTAATGTTAGAGAAGTACGGGGAGAAGTTTTATCAACTTCAGCTAATTCAAGAGGCTCCACATCAGAAGCAAAAGGTGGTTCTTCCTTTGCATCAGAATGTGCCTCTCTCTTTCTGAAACACAAACTGGAATAAAAGATAAACTCATCTCAAACCTTCTTAAAGCATTTTTCCACTTTAACTCCAGTTAGAACTAGAGTAAGAGTTTAATTCTAGTTAGAACTCTAGTGAGAGGAAAACAAATTTACAACAACTTCGCCCTAACTCCAACACTCCTCTACAAAAAAGAAGGAGCTAAGGAAAGACCAACTTTCCTTGGTAAGTATCCCCTTCTTACTACAGCACAGGACTAAGAACACTTTCTCAGGAGTCAATTTTCCCCCATTCCCAGCATTCAGTTATGTACTGAAACACTCTGCTGCCAGACATTTCCTCATTCAGATAGCAAATCTGGTAAATATACTTTTATTTAATGACTGTTGTTCTCTCCTGATGGCTTAATGTTAAATAAAATCTAGAACTAGGAGAGCACGTGCCATTTCTTGTCAAACCATTCTTCACAGTCAACTACATTCCATTAATTATCAGTGCCAATTTCATTTCAAATACATTAAGCATGCAAAACCCGCATGAAATAATAACTACAATAAAATCTGAGTTCCTCTGCATTATGATACACAGCATCGTTCAGATTAGCCACTACAAAACAGTCATGTATACAACCAACATAAGTCCAGGCAAGTTTAAATTAAGTATATTGAAGAGCAAATAGGTAATTCTGCATGAAGAATCCACCTTCTACCACAAAGATAACATCAATACTAACATACAGACTCAGAAATAGTAATTTGCTCCTATTTGGGACTACACTCTTCTAAAAAGATTTGAAGTGCTTCATATCTACAACATACACCCAACAGTATATTTCTATGATAAGAGAAAGTCAGTCAAAATTGGCTTCTTGAAAAGTAACACACAGCCATAATGGGAGGATTTCAAAAAGCATTGGAAAGTGACTAGATCCCTTGACTGCTCATTTCTAGAAATCCTGAAATGCTTAAAAATTAGGAAAACTATGTAGTGGGGTGTTTTTTTATTTTTTAACTCTCTTTTTTAATGCATTCACTGTTCAACAGTATTATTCAGGTTCTGTTGCTAAGAAGTCTGAATTTTTAGCCTTTTATTTGAGGCTACAAAGCTAGTGAAAGAATCTAACCTATGGCTTTCCTCCTGAGAAGGATCTTCACTCCAACCAGCAGCCTCTGATTTGTCTGGAACTGAAGAATCCAATATTGATCTAACAGTAAGGCAGCGTTCATATCGTTCCAACATTCTTTTGATCTTTTCTTTAGATACACCGTGAATGTTTCGCCTATGAATTAAAAAAAAAAGAAAAAGAAACATTTCAGATTTGTGTATTAGAGTGAAGAAGAGAAAAAGTAAATAGTAATTTCATAAATTTACAGCAAGACTAATCAAACAATTCATGGGGTCAGAAGAAAAGCTGTGAAACAGCAATTCTTCCTGCATCAGTGCATTAAGGCATTCCAAACAGGGCATCTCAGGCAAACTGCTGTTCCACTTGACTTCTCCACCCCATTTGGTGTCCCTGTACTGCAATGGGATATTTTGCATATTACTAAAATCTAGAACTTTCCCCATAATGCATCATCTTAAAATAAGTTTCAGAAACACACCATATCAGATCCTGACAGTGATGCAGGATACCAAACTAGATATGGAAGATTTCTGAATTCAGTCTTCTTGCTCTGGTTTTCCTAAACTAAGAACTCCTTGAGCCTTGAGGAAAACCTATTCACCTATTATTTTGGACATGAGTTGGCTTGAAATTTTCACTAACTCTGTTAAACAA
Organism: Neopelma chrysocephalum; assembly: GCF_003984885.1. Lineage (NCBI taxonomy): Eukaryota > Metazoa > Chordata > Aves > Passeriformes > Pipridae > Neopelma > Neopelma chrysocephalum. Next base: position 14,975,354 of record NW_020897731.1, on the reverse strand, counting down.
CAACTGGCACTGTGTTCTGCAGCATTTCCACCTAGAACAAGTGAATCCTGCCAAGGATGGCAAAACAGAAACTGAAGATACAGGAGAAAAGGTTTAAGATCTATTTTAAGAAAGAAACTAATCTTCCTTACCTCACTCAAAAAGCAGCCAATCTTGAGCTAAGTATGCAAATTCAGATGACAACAGATATTATGAAATCACAAAATAACTTATGTTGAAAGGGATATCTGGAGGTCACATACTTCTACCTCCTACTCAGAAGAGGTACAGCTAGATCAGCTTGCCCAGAGCTTTGTAATGTCCAATTTTGATATCCTAAACGACAAAGTCCACAAACTCTCTGGGCAAACTCCTTCAGTACATAACCAACTTCAAAGCAAGTTTTGAGTTATTTTTCTTTCATGTAATCAAAATTTCAGATGTTTCAACTTGCTGATGTTTGTTTTGCCCTATCCCTGCAGAGATCTTCGTCTTCTCTATAGACTCTCAAAAGGCAGCAGAAAACAATGTAATCCTTCCTTAATGTTCTCTTATTAAGGCTGAATAAACTACCATTGCTCAGTTCAGTATCATCTTCAAATTTTCCATGAGTGCACCCTGTCCCAGAATCCAAGTCATTAAAAGGACATTAAATAGTTGCAGTCCTAGTATTCATCATAGGGGGACATCAGCCTTCACTCTGGACTTTGGACACTGATCATACCATTTAAACCAGGCATCCAGCCAATTTTATACTTATTATTCACCTACACAGGGATTATGTCTTGCTTATTTTGGCTCTAGGTAACAGAAGGTCCTGCTAAAGAAGAGGTAAGCAACAGTGGTGATGCACAGGGGTTTGTCCCTCTCAGGCCATGAGGTGCTGATTGCCCTAAACTCAGTGACAGCAGAAACCTTTCAATTAAGGCAACAGACCAGCTGGATGCAAAACCAGCCCCAACTGGTCATCATTTTTCCAACCTCAGGAACCCAAAGGAGCAGTCATTGTACTTTAAATGCAAAGAACTTGGAATAATGAAAACATAACATAATAGCTATTGCTAACAGTATCTTTTGTATGTAATTAAACTAAGGTGACAAAAAAATCTTTTAATACATAGAAAATCCCATAAAAGTTAATATTGTAGAAAAAGAATGTTAAAAAGCTACTTATTATCACAAAAATCTGGACTGGTATCTTGCTACTTCATTAGCCTCTGTGCTAAGTGATACCTTTTTAAAAATCATAGTTTATAGACTGTAAAAGATATACTGTCTGATGTGGTATTTTCCTTTAAAGTCTTACCTTTCAAGTTCTTTTGGTTTAAACTTCCACCAAGTATCTGGTTCTCGGAACGTAACTTTGTATTTGAACTGCTGAGCCTGAATAAAACAGATATAAAACAGAACAAGCCACATCACCCATTTCTTATTTCTATGACAAAGCACACAATATGCCTAGTCTGCTTTTTCAAAGCTGTTTATTGTATTTTTTGATACCTGTTAAATACTTGGAATAACACTTCCATTCAGTGTTTCACTTATGTTTATGTAAATGGAGATTTTTAAAAACATGTATATGCATCTCTTACTGTAAAATTAAATGTGTGCCATGAATTGCCTCCTCTGAGACAAGACTGCAGAACATCTCCTCTTTCCAGATACAGCATGCACACATCTATGCAGCCTCTCGAAGACAGAGAAAAGCTCTCTGCTTACATTCAGAGCTGACCAGATACGAACCAGCTCCAAAACAAGCAATTCAGTTACATTAACACAGCTATTGTGGATGACCTTCCTGCCATATGGGAAACTTGAGTGAGCTGCAAGTAAATGGTTCCTATATGGTCTATTCTCACCACGACAAAAAAGGAGCCTAAGTCTAATCAGAAGAAACACTGTGAGTAGTACTGTGCTGTTTCTCCCCATTCCTGTTTTCAGAAAAAATTCTTGTCATCTTACCAAAGAACTTTTGTTGCATCTTTATTTCAATATACAGCAAAATCAAGGACATAATTTATGAAAGAAGTGCTAATCTGACAATTGTTAGTAAACGCAAGGAAACATTTTATTAATAAAAACGATTTGTGTTAAGTCCCACTGTTCACTAATCCATTACCACATGCAGCATATGTAGAGTATCTGCTAAAAACCGATCAATTCTATGTACTACACTCTCTGATGTCTTCCTAATATTTCTTCCAATATATTATTTCTGTTAATCACAACCAATTTCATAAAATAATGCAGTTCTATAACCAAAACACTGAACGCCCAACAGCAAAATAAGAGCTAGAGTCTGAAAGTGCTGATGCCCATTCAGAAACTATTAAATGAAAAGGTGAGAAGGTCCAGAAAACTGGAGTATGAGAAACCTATAACAGAAGTTCAACGAGTTATTTAAATAATTAAATATAACTTTGGAAGGTAAATGTAGATTGCATTAACTTAATAAAGTAAAGCAGGACACTTTTAGTCACTAAATAAAAGCACCACACTCCTACCATAAAATAGTGCATTATTTTGATTACATCGCTTCAGTAAAAAACATTAAGTAAATCTGCACAGCTTCAAGCAAGCTAGCAACATCTGATAACTCTAGACTTCCAACTGGTCAGCTGGTATCTGTCTCTATGTCATATTTAAGGTGAAACGGAGACTGAGTCTTCAAGTTTCACAGAGCATCAAATATCATTTTTACTGATTAATGTTGATTATATTTTAAAGTAGATTCTAATGTTACTAATCATATGAAAGAGGAAAAAAATTTATTTATTTTTGGCCCCAAGCACAAAGCACTTGGCTTTGCCTCTTGGAAGCCAGGTCAGGTCAATACTTGGATATGCACAGAATATGACGCTGGGTAATATGATTCCATGTAACACGTTTTTTACTCCAGACTTCATTGTGGAATAGCACCTAGACTGAGAAAGACAATCCCCTATTAAAACAATGTTGTTGCCATCCTGGTCAACAATCCCTTTTCACATTGGTCAAATTGTAATACTAACCAAAGTAATATAAGGCTTCATCTCCCATGCTTGTATGTTTGTGTTGTCTATTATTATAGGAGAGATTCCCATTTCAAACGCTTCTTTGGCTGAAAAACACACGTACAAAAGAATATGATACAGTTAATTTCATTATAATAGGGTGAACACATAACATTTATACTAATTCTCTAAATTTGTTTTATTTTAAAGTAGACAATCCATAATGATTAACCACTGTGTGAAAACCTGTTGCCACAGCTTGATCTCTTCCAAGACCCTCTATTTCAGAAATCCCCCCTCACACATAATGCTACTGAGATAAGGCATTATTCTTTTCAATTAAGGTATGTATGATAATCAAGAAATGAAAATGCAGATGTAAAATGCACCAAGATGACTAATTAATCAGTAAATTAAAAAAAACTACATGATCACCTTAAAGTGGACTTCATTGTTGCATACAAAATTCTTGGCTTTATAACAGTCTTAAGATTAGCCCACTCTGTAAACTGTATAAAATACGAAAAATCAAATGAATTATTGGAATTTAAATACACAGTAATGAAATGTTTAGAATCACTAGCTTTGAGACACAGCATCATGTTTCTGTAGCTATGTTACAATGATTCTGAACAATCACACTATTTGTTGAATCCTATATTTCTATCAACCCATTTCTCCACTGGTAAAAATTTGACAGCAGAAAAGTGATCATGGTTCAAATTTAGCAAATAAAAGCTTTAAAAGGGTTGTTCTGTGGGGAGTTTAGCACAAGGCACTGTCAAAAAATAAACTGACTATGGAAAGGGGAAAAAAAAATTCTGTCTTGCTCTTGTAATTTAGTTTTAAATTTCCCAACAATTTAGTGCCCAAGAGAAAAAAGGTAATGAAGAGCAGGAAAATATCTGTGTTACTTGTATCAACATCCTCATTACTTATTGCATATGCATATTATAATGGATTATCTCAGAAGTATTTCTGGGAGAGGGTATAGGTAACCACTCCAGCAAGGGGACACAATCTAAAATACACATCATGACAAAACCTGAGGATAAAATAATCTTGTGACAAAAACACTGGTATTTTCAGTTGCAAAACACAAAATGAATGGATGACTTCTGAGTTTGTGCTCATACTATTCTTCCACACATATTAAAAAATACTTCTATGATGGGATAAATGCTTGTCCTGTGATGCAGGCATTACAAGCCAGGCAGTTTTTTTTAAACAGCACACAAGCACTGAACTGTAAATGAGCAAGCTCATCCCTTATTTACTTCTCACCTCGTTTCCTGTTCCAGTCATGTGCTTCCCCTAAGCAATTGGGATCATAATGGTATTGTCCATGTTTATTAAAGTAATCATCAGTACTAAGAATGATTCCACCTGGGTTATCCTCAAGGATATTCCTGTAAAAGATCAAGAAGTAAATAGCTTTTCCCCCTTCTCCTCCCAAGCCCTGATACCTGCTACCATACATACATTTCTTTTTAGTCTCTTGCACAAAACCAAGATTATTTGGAATGGAAGCAGCAAATTTAGGTGGAAAAAAAAAATCACCCTCCAGGCAAATACGGTCTATAATACTTTCTGTCCTTTTTCCAAAAGCTGAGGATTTATCTAGGGGAGAGAGCTCACAAAGGTTCCCTTCAAGTCTCATTTCAAAAAAAGAAGAGAGGTATTTTTCCATCTACATGAAATGACACACTTTCACACTGACAAATACACAGTCTTAATTGCACCAAATGTTTCAAGTGCCAGCCAAATCTAGGCTTTTGGAGAGTAAGAAAATAAATCAAAAATTCACCCCAAGAAGCTTAAAAAATACTATTTATACAAAAGAATTCCCATAGTGGAAGGGGAATTTCTGCCTGTAAAGAGATGGCATATTTCCATAGATGGTATTCGAAGGAAACACCTGAAATAAACAAGGACTGGAAGAACATAGCAGATCCAACACTATGGCAATGGTACTCTGCTGACAAACTCCTTCGTCCAGTGACAAGTTAAAGCTCACCCTTACTATTTCAGTTTCCACTAGAGGTCAAGGAGCTGCAACTAACTTGGCTCTCAGCAATTCTTAGTCATTGCGCTGCATGTACTGTGTAGCTGGCATTTAGGGTATAAGCATAACTATTTACAAATGTCAGAAAATTGTCTGTGCCTGTGCTAAATCCTGTACACAATTAAGCAATTTTTTTAGAAGCTCACAATATAAATGTTCTACCTTGCCAAATATGATTTTCCTGATCCTGGAACACCTCTGAGAAGAACAAGTACTTGACCTACAAGATGCATCTTTTTTCTCATCATGTGACAAACACGTGGTTGCTGTACTTGCGAGAGGTTCAATTTTGAGTTTCTATCTTGATTTCCCCATACCTTCAGAGAAAGGTTGCTATCCCAGGCATTTGAAACCACTGGGGAGGAAACAAAAAGTCCTTTTTCCGAAGTCCTACAGTCTGAACCAGGTCTCCACTGCCCTGGACTGGCACCCACAGGAATTACAAAGCTGTGACTTGTACTGGATGGATAAAACACAGGAGCCATGAGATTCCATTGTTGTTGTGATTGACCTGATGGTGTAGAAAAATTTAAGTTGTAACCCTGCTGAGTTTGCTGAACATCTGCAGGTTTTTGTGTTTTCAAACTGGATGTTTCAAGAGAGACACATGCCTCTGGAAGAGAAGTGCTCTGGTAGCTGTTAGAGGCAGTCACTACCTCTTCGTGCTGTTCCAGGCACCTTGAATTAGGATCTCCGGTGACAGCTACTCCAAGTTCCAGAGGGCTTTGGGAGGACTCACCAGAAACAGGAGTGACACTACTTTGATCCAAAACAGTATCTTGTGTCTGATCAGAATTTTCAGATGATATTTCTCCATTTGATTGTTTATACACTTCAGAAGCTACATCATGTTGAGCATGTATTTCCAACAAATTAGAATCTTCTATTATCTGTGTAAAAGTGCCTGATGCAGCCGGTGAGCTTGTCTGGAAGCTCAGCTGACTCACTGGTGGCTGAGTACAGAAGTTTTCTAAAACCTCATTATTTGTCTCTGCTTGCTGTGGAAAAAGTAGGACATTGCAAACTGAATCAGATTTTTCCCACTCGGGAAATTCAATTAAGCCATCGTGCTCCACAGGGTGTTTATGTACTATTTGGTCATTTGCAGAATTAGGTAATTCATCACTCAAACTGTAACTCTGAAAGGCATTTTCTATTAAGGAATCCAGTTCTTCAGTCAGCTGCACATCAGATGACAGGACCTTTTCCATGGTTTCTCCAGGTTTACTTCGTTCTGCAGTACTTTCCCCCATTCTTTCATTTGCAACAGATCTTTGCTGATTAACAAGAGCTAATGATGCTGCTGCTGAATCAAAACCCAAGGTTTTTGAAGATGCTACTCCTTTGGCGTGGGTGGACAGCTCTAGAAGATGATCCATAGCATTTTCTACTGTTGAAAAAGGTAAAGAGAATAAAACATGGTCAATGAACAAACCCAACATGAGGTACATGCAATTTTTTTACTTGAAGAAGCATTTATCACCAATAAAGAAACAACCAAAAGACAGTTTACCAATTCATCTTTAAACACACCTTCTGCAACTCCCTTGATCTCATTAGAAGTAAAGGCAGAACTTAATACAGACATACTGAAAAATAATAACCTAATAAGCATAAAAATTACAAAGTTTAACTGGAAAAAATATCAGCACTGGATGTTTAAATGGATACTTATTTCTAATCTATCTCATATAGGTGAAGTAGTGTAAAAATATCTGAAAAACTACTACTGAGGACGAAAGAGATAAAAGTCCATGAAATATGTTCATTATGGCCCCATTTAAAACGTCCTGAAAAATCCAGTATCTGCATCAATCTTTGTAAAGACACTAAATCGGTTGCCAGTGATCAACAATATGAAAACCTGGCACAAGTACCATCTGAGCCCTAAGGCTAAGTTTCTGTTTTCCTGAAAGACAGTGTAGCAAGAAGTCTAAGTCCATTAAAGTCTGACTCTTTCTCCATACACGTTAAACAAAATCCCCATCGTCCTTCCATCTTCTCAACTATATGAGAGCAACTTATTACTCATATGAAAATATGTTAATCTTTCCATTTTTAAACTACTGTTGATAGTACAACACTATCAATTTCACGTGTTTACTGAATTCTCCAATAAGCTTTATATAAATCTGTTATTTTGATAAAGATGAATCTTATTAAATAAGAGTTCAAAGCATGAATTGGTAATTCCATCAAATTCAATTTTAAAGGGAACAACAATCATAATAGCACTCTCACGTTTTTTATTAAGTTATAAACTGTACAATTTAGGCAATAAAAACAGTCCTTTTAATGGCTACCTAGCTTTCACATATATAAAAAAAATTGCCAAACTCTGCCTTCTTTCAAATATTCTTAGAAAAATCTCAGCTAATCACATCTGATCATAGGAATACAGATTGATTAAAATGCTCCATATATGACATTCTCCTGGCAAATAACTCTTCAGACATTGCTATCCACCATCTCATCCAGTATTTTCATTAAAAGCAAATGAACTTGCATATAGAAGAATTTTAAAACCACAAACAAATGGAAAGGACTGGGCATAAACATGAAAACAGTCTGCCAGGAGAGGTGGGTATGTAGCTTGACAGAATACAGGGAAAGAAACACATTTAAAGCAAGGCTGCACTCTGCTCCATTTACCAGCCTCACAGAAACGTCATCAAACTTGGAGAACCTTGCCTGATTGTAAAATTTCAAAATATTATGACTCACCTACTCATTAAAAGCTAAACTCACAAATATGCTTGCAACACCCCCACCAACTTTCCTGGAGTCACCCTAGTTTAGAGCTGTCTGCGTATAAAACAAAACTGTAATACCAACTGTACATTATTTACCTTTAAAATCGCATTCAGACAGAACCATGTAAACCACGCTAGGATCTAGGATAGAAAACATCTCTGACATGCTGTTGAAAAGCTCTTCCTTATTGACATAATGCACTGCTTGAGACATTAAGTGACTTGGGTCCCCTTGGGATACAGCAAGAGCAGTTCTGTCAGAATTGCCACTCTTCTGAGAAGGACTCCCACCAGTTTTCCTTCTCCGTGGCATTTTGTTTTCTAAAAAACAGCGTGCTTTTTGTTTTAGTTTGTTCACATGAGGCTGACAGCACCAGGCTCAAAAGTCACAAAAAAAGCTCTCATAAATGGGATAGACATAACAGAAACAGCAGACCTGGAATAAAAAGAGAAGAGAGAAATTTCAATAAAATACACAGTCACATTTCCATGTCTCCTATTTAGATAGCTAAAAGATAAAAAAATACATAAGCATACAGGCAAGCATTTTGTAGAAGTCTGCCTTTCTTCTTTTCTAATGGCTGAAAGCTAAAGAGTAGCCTTATTTTCCAATTAACTAGATATTGAATCTCCATCTGGAAGAGAGAATAAATAAAACACAACTTAAAAGAAATCCAGAAGAGTAAAGTTTGCAATGCAAGGCAGTCAGTTCACAAATATTCTTCTGCTCCTGATGACCAGTTAACATTATGGAAAACCTATATTCTGTTAGCATTCAGAAATTTTACTCCTCTTACAAAAGTACTGGAAAACCAAACAGACATCTCCAAATCTTCTAGAAGTCTTCATGACTTCCCTCCACCCATGATCTTTTAAGAGTAAACAGTTGGGGTTCTTCACTATTGAAACACTGGCATAGGTTGCCCAGAGAGGTTTTGGAGTCTCCAATAACGCAGATTCTCAAAACCTGACCAAACACAGCCCTGCTTGACCCAGGTTGCTTCAAGGCTCGGGCAACCTGCTTCAAGCGCCCCTGCTCGAACTGCTGGGATGAACCAGATGACACTCAGAAGTGCCTCGGCCTGTGTGAAGTTTATTTCATTATAAACATTGTTTATAAACCATAAAGCAAGAAGAGGCTTCTCTCCACCCTCCAGACTTCTGTCATGAAGCCTTTGAATACATCTAGTTAAAACATTATGGTATCTATAACTGCAATTACTGCCTTAATCTTGTATAGAAAAGGAAACCAATTATTAATTGAAATACACACACACAGAATGGCATAGTCTCCCTTTTTTCCTTTATATCAACATCAAAGCTCTCTTGTGCTCTGGTGATGGTCATAGTAAACTATATTTTTTACAAATAATTATTCAGAAGACTAGCAAACCTTAGTAAGGCTCAGAATCTGAAGTTAATTACAGCAAAGAGTCACTGTTTATTGATAACAGTTACGGATTAGACCATAAAATACCTGTTTGTAAAGACTATTTTGCCAGTGATGATCAATTCAACACATGCAGATAAATCAATGGCAGCACTTCCACGTTCACTTAGTCCTTCCCACCCTGGATCTCTGGCACAAATGAAATGCCAGATTAGTGGCAGATTCAGACAGCACATCTCCATTATTCTCTAACAATCTCTTCCAGCAACCAAGAGAAGTAACATTTAGCAGAAGGTGGGCTGTTACATTCCCAAGTCACAGAAACTTAAGAAAGCAAAACAACTCCAGAATCTACCACATGTACACGGACCTTACACAGACAAATGAGACAGATGTCTGAAACAATGAAGAGGTCAAGAAGCCTGAAACACACAAGAAAAACAATACACAGGAAAAGGAAGAAGCAGACTTCCAAAAATAAAGGAGAAACCACAATGAAAAATGCTAGTTATCCAGACTGAGCTGGGACAATTGCAGCTGTTTTTTTCATCAAACATTTTTTGGTTCACTCTCTGATTAGTCATCCTTACACCATTCTTTACCATCATGAAAAAGTATTCAACAATCAAAACAAATTATAGCAAGTCCCATCTTTCAAATTTCTATTTCTAATTGATTCATCCTCTAGCCAGTAAAAAAGGCTGACCTAACTTCACACATTGTCAATGCTAAAAAATGTGACTGTTCCTACTAAAACAGGTTCAGTGACAAAGAAAAGATCCTGCAAGGGAGAAAGTTATTCATGTACTTTGACATTACTGTGCAGCAACACTTTAAGCAGAACATTTCAAGTGTTGTCAATGTTTTAATCCAGCTCTCATATCATGATCAATCCTGTAAGGACTTGTTGCTGAAAAACGTGCTCTGTAGCCAGGACTTCATAAAATTGATTGCCTTATCTCACTGCAGGATGTTCCTGCATGTATTTCCTGCATTGGGCTGTGTATCCCCCTATATACTAGGATGCTTTACTCTAAAAAAGCCACACACTTCAGTCTGGATTAATCTAAATCAGCAAATCTGCAGTGCATTGCTTCAGGATTATTAAGGCCTAAACTGTCAATCACAACTAATCACAGAAGGGGAAAGATGGCACAAGGGAAAATGACATCAGTCACCTCAGAAATTACACGCAGGTCAAAACCTTGGTGACTCCCACCATGTCCCAGTATGCTAAGGCAATGCATAGATTCACACTTCATTCCATCTCTCCATCTTCAACCTATCAAAAAGATAGATCCTCATTTCCCAGTATTTCACTTAAACAGGGTATTTATCATGGCCAGTACGTCAGACAGATATTTTGACAGAATCTCCTTTGTTTATCACAACATAGACAGATTCTTGGGAGCTAGCTTCTGTTGACAATGAAAATATATAGAAATAGATGCTGATGAATACTTCTTATGCAGGTGGCCTGACCTGCAAGCTGCAGATTGAGATTGAAATGCAGATTGAGCACTGGGTGGGAGCCCAATCTCTGGGATAACAAAGGACATGAAGATGGGTGACAGCCAGCCAGGTGAATGAACAACTGAAAGATACAGCAAGAGCCGGGAACTCTGAAGCCAGCCAGGTGGATGGACACGGAACAGTGAGTGAGGGGGGCAGGAGGGGAAAACAGAAAGAAGAATGAGACTGGTGCTCAGAGGAGACTGTGAGGGTATAAAAGTTTAGGGATTCTCGGGTTTGGGGCTCTCCTCAGAGGGATGGTCTCGAGTTGTTGCTGTGACACTGTGCCAGGAATAAACTGCCTTATGGAATGTGATGTCTTGGACTCTGCTATTGGAAACCTGGGGTCGAAGCAGGAAAGAAACCTGGCCTGGCTGCGTGTAAGTGGGCTGTGTGGGGAGCCAAGTGGGGACCAGTCAGCTCACTGGAGCCACCCACCATGAGGGGGCCTTGGTCCAGCAGATAAAAGTCTCTGGCAGTAGGAGTGTGACAGCCAGAGAGCCTCGTGAATGGTCAGACTGGGAAGTTTCCTTAACATAGGTGCCTGCACACAAACAAAGCACACTTTACTATATTTCCTAAGAGATAACACTAGCACACTCAACTGAAAGGAGTAATTTTCACTTGCTTTTAAGAGCATGCCCTGAACTTTACAAAGGGTTTTTATCTATGGGCTTGCCTTTTTATATACTTACGTTTCTTTTTGACTATTACCTTTACCAAGAAAGAGAAAATAATTCCAAATAACCCAATAGCCTGACATAAGGCTCAGTTATATTCATTGGTTCTGGATAACATAATATGAATCAGTCTGCAGTTTGCTGTGGGTGGGGGTGTTTTTTTTCCACCTGAAGTTGAAAATAGAGTTGTAATAACAATGATTAGGAAGAGCAGGGCTGTGTTGAACACAGTGATTGGGAATTCTAGACAATTAGCGAGAGGCTGCAATGTACTCAGAGGTTCAGTAGTCAGTTCTGGGTACCACATTTGACACACATCCAATTAGAGCAAACAGCTGTTTCATTTCAGCACAGATAAAAAACAATACTGCTGTGAAAAATCTCAACTTCGCCTTTAAAAACACAACAAAACAAAATCCCTAAGCACTTCTTCACACATAGTCCTTCAGATATACACAGCTCCTGACATTAAGGATCCCCTCACAATGTAATTCAACTACCATAAACAAGCACATATACAAAAATATGCCTGTAAGAAAATTATCTTCCAAATTATGCAATCTTACAAATAAAGCAGATATTAAGATACCTGCATTCTCTACAAAGTAAGATAATTTTCAAATGCTACTAACCTAGGAAAGAAGAAGTAGACTTGTCAGGTCAGGGTGCTTTAACATCACCATCTTTCTAGCTCGCCAGAGTTTATTTCTGATGGTAGATTACGAGCCTCAGGTGATGCCTGTTCCAGTACTGCTACCCCCCTAAGGAGCTGGACAGATGCATCATAGACATTCTGTAGATACAGACCAGATATTATTACAGGCAATCCAGTCACTACAGAAACAGGCAGGCACCTACGTAATCAACCTAACATAACACATTCTTCTTTTCTGTTTGACAGATAGAACAATGAAGTGTTGAGAAGTGGCCAATCTGGCATAGCAAGATAATGGACCAAGATATCAAATCTCAATCTGAGCACCTTACTAACAACATTCAACTTTCCTTTTCGGTGAAAAGGAAACCAATCATTTCATAAACTAGTTCTAAGAATGCATTTATAACTCCCATGGGGAACTTAACTGTAAGGTGTCCTTAGAAATATTCAAAGTGCACTCTTACTTATGACACATAATCTAAAGAACGCAAAACATTTAAACCATCAAAACAAAAATCTAAGGGGGAAAAAACAATCCGCAAGACCCTCCAAAACAGAATCCATTATTTTTAAAATATCTAAGTTTTCATTTATTTTAGGAAATAACCATTAACATACACCTGTCACACACGAGTCACCACACTGCTAACCAGTACAGTCATGTCAGCAAACTTTCGGCAAAGAATTCCTAGTACTTTGAAAAAAGTTTAAAAAACAAGGCTACAAATGTATTTTCTAAAATTAAATTAAAAGGCATGAGTGATGTTTGCACTGAGGCTATATTAAATTTGTCCAGCTAAACAGCCTTTGTTTTCCATAGTAAAAACTAGAAAAACTCCCTGGCTTTCTAAGAACTCCTATATATTGTTAAAGAGATGTATTTTTACAAAATCAGACAAAAGCTACTATAAAGAGTATTAGGCATCGACTGTTGTAAAATTTCTGGAAAAATAATATAAATCTCAGGCTTGTTTCTTTCTCAATGTAATATAAAAATGTTTATGTAGTTGCTGAATAAAGATCTGATGAAGGGCTGACACGTCATACATCTTCTACACTGGAATGTCTTCTTAGAAGATATGGTAGCTTGCCTTTTCAGGATATGTCAAAATTCTAAAGTAAATTAGACTGACCGCAAGTTCTGTTGGAAACCAGTAGTATTCAAGAAGAGACAGAACATACAGAATAATGGAAGAAATACACTAAACTATTTTTTAAGTGAGTTAGATAGTTGATACCAAAGTATTCACAAAGCTCTTTACATCAAAGATACTGCATTGGCAAACAATCAACAGTAAATATAATTTTTCAAAGTCATTACAAGAACTTATTTTTTAAGTAAACAGACCAGCAAAGTATTCTAACCACTATGGAAAATTTACTAAAAGCACTAAGCAGCATGAGAGACTTCTGGTTTAACTGTGATCAAGTTCAAACGACAAATGTTATCAAAATTATTTCTATTCTTCTTTTAAGGACAGAGGAAGTCTCCAGCCTTGACACAATGTAAGATTCAAGCAATATGAATAAAGCTGCCTGATTTACATGTATTTTTAAATTTCTCTGAACAATTTTAGGAAGTTAACTCCATACATATAAAAGAGGCTGGTTTAGTTTTGGTTCTTTGGTGGTGGTGGCTTTTTTATTATTTTGGTTTGCTTTTGAGGTTTTTGAAGCATATTTTAATTTTAAATGATATAAAATATTTCTCATGTAATGTTCATGTTTATCTTCCAGCTTTTAAAAAACACACATGCACATATATAGTGACATGATGGGGACTGAAAAAAAATCTCAACTGCTAATACAAATAAAATAGCAATGGCACAGAACTTACATTTTCAGCTTCACTGAATTGTTCTGTAATGAGCGTCTTCTCATCTTTCCAAAACCACCACTGATGGCACATTTAATAAAGATCTGCTGTTATAAAATATAATGCACTCTTCTGTCAGGAAATCATGCCTCCCAGCATAGAAATCAAACATCAGCAGAAGTAGATTCTTCCTCCTGACAAAAGAATAAGCAGCATGCAAATTAAAATTTGCATTTTGCTCACTATAAGCAAAGTTTTAAACACTTAATTGGTTTTAGCAGATTAAACACAGCTAATGCTTTAAGTAAGTACCCAATATACCAAGTTGAGCTCAAGTGTAAGTCTTCCAAGGATAGAAATACTTACTTGATTTCAGTTTTTAAATGATTTCTTATCTAAAAAGGCTGATTTATGTCAGGTAAAGAAATAACATAATGCAGAAAAATTAGTTACAAATAAACGTAAGTTTCCTCACTTGCCATTCCACTTGGTTCTTCACCACAGTTCTTAACCATCTTGAAAAGGTCTACATATCCATGCTGGTCAAGAAAAGATTTGTTCCGTCATGTGGGAAATTAGGCAAAGAAAACCTGGTACATCAAAATAAGATTATGTTACTTACACCACTTATTTGCAATGCCCTACTGATGCTAAAGAACTGCGCTTCTGTTCATCAAGCGGATGTAAACCCCTAAAACACTGTGTATACACCAGAGATGTTTACATCTACTCAAAGTCTGACTTAACTCCACTCTACATATTAGCCTAGAGCTCATGCCTGACAACAGTCTTGTGCTTTCAAAGTAAAAAAGAAATAAAACCAAAACCAAACACCAAACTAAGCATATACACCTAATCAGGCAAAGAATATGAAACAACTATTCTGTCACACTCATAACATGACAGGTTGATGGCTCAAATACTTTATAACATTCTTCACAAGAGATGAAGAAACTCATCTCGCATTTTGCATGTAACCTCATGCCACTACTCCTAAGCAATAAGAATTGCCATCAAAACATACAGAGCACTTCATGTAAGCAAGAACTTGATGATGAGTACCCAAATTTACAAAGGACAGGACAGGTTGCAGACACAGAATGTTATTCACCTCACTCTCAAACACATGGATTCAGAAAAACCACACCAGGAAAGGCTGAAAGTCATTCAGTGGTTTTACTGAACAACTTTTTAACAAAGGTTATTTCCACATTTGTTCATTTGCATTTTGAGGTTTCATAAATGGAGCAAAATAAGCATTTAAATACCAGCACAAGAGAAAAAAGCAGTCAATGAAATCAAACTGAGACCAACTCGTACTTTCTAGTTGTACTTATAATAAAAAAGAAGCTTTTATTTTGGACAATATTCCCCTCTCTAAAAACCAGAAGGTAAAACAAGGGAAGAAAAAAAAGGAAATGGCTTCCAGCAGATTTTTCTCAATAAGCCTGAAAGTAGCAAAGGAGATGGTTTAGGAGCCTTTTGTGTTCTTCCATTTCCACCAGCAGCCAGCAACAGAATGGGCCATCTAAACACTTTGTTATTGAATGTGAAAATCGATACCCAGCTAGAGATAAAGTGCTTCTAAAAACACTTCAAGCGTGTGTTCTACTCTTCCCTTCTGCCTCTCAGTATTATTCCCACTGGTTGTTCCACGGGCTTTGGCTAGTTCAACAGTTTGAAGTAAGATCCTCTTGTTCACATCAAATTCTGTCAAAGTGCATGACACCAACACATAGAGCTAATTCTTAACTAATGTGCATACACTTGCTTTATGCAATCTGTTCTGCTAGGATTTTTTTCCACTTTTATGATTTTAAAGTCTGGTCCAGGCCATACAGATTCTTTTGAAGCTGCTACAAAAAAAAATAATCTTCCTTTCAGTATGAAACAAAAATTTCATCCAACTACGCACACAGTTCCAGAGTACAAAACCAGCACAAACTCATCAGAAGTAGATGCTTTGGAAGTAAACAGAAGGAAGAACAGAGCCTGTTTGCTAGGATGGACTCAAAAGCTCTTCTCCACGTGCCAGGTCACAAGGAGAAGTCAACCTGCAGTGGCAGTCAGCTGGTAGTTGACAGGTGACAGAAGCTGCAAACTCCACATCATGCAGTTTCCTTTTAAGTCGGGAAGCTGCTCTTGCTAGAAGCCCTCCATACAGGTGAGCACAGGCTCCCAAAAAGGCACACCCAGATCTGCTGGGTGTACATGATTAAAGTAGCAAGGTAGGAGGAGGAGAGCCACCAGTGAGCTTGTTCTCCAGCACCAAGTCTGCTTCAAAAGAACTACTTTTGTACTCACCCTCCTTTTGCTGTGTGCTAAAGGTCAAAGTTTGGCCTTGGGATTATGGAAAGTGCAGATACGTAACCTGACAAGCTGGAAAAATAACAAGCGGTTGTTTTCCTTGTTTAGGTAGAGAGTGTTGTTGCTTGTAATGTTTTGAGTTCGTGCATTTTTTTCAGAAAATAGTAATACAGAGTATCTGCAAAATGTCTTTCCAGCCCTAGAGGAGTTTAGAGTTAGTTGATCCTTTCATAGCTTCCCTCCTACGTCCTTTGGTAGCCTCCCATCCAGCTCACAGCCCTCTCGAGCATGCTGAAGTAAGGGTTACCCATGGCGAACTCAGCTTTGAGGAGAGCTCTTCCAGGACACAGAGCTCTCAAGCTGTCCACACAGCTGTCCACACAGCTCAGCTACACTGCCATGACCTATGCCCAGCCTCCAGAGCAATGCCACAGGCTGCAACAAAGACCAGACTCGTGTTTATGGTGGTGCTTCCACGGTTTCACACTTGCAGTCATTACTACTGCTTAAGATTGTATTCCTGCTCCACGTTATGAAACACAGAGAGAGAGAGGTATTTGGAAAGAGGAAAGAGAACTCCTGCCAGGTGGAGCTGCGACTTGCCCACACGATGCTTCCGAAGACTGTTCAAAACTCAGGCTGAAGGGCAGTGAATGAAACCAACACATCTCTGGAGAATTAACATTTCCTCAGCATCACAGAATTTCCTTTCATGTCGTCTCCAGATGAAGTTTCATAACTGTCTCTGAAAAGCCATTCAAAAGACAGCAGTGCCTGGATCTTGTAATTCAAGGCTTGGGGCCTGAGTTGCAGGAAACAGTTTGTAATCTGTTATAATTTGCAACTCTGGCATTATCTAGCTAAGCGGCTACACCATAGTACATTTGAGGCTGATAAAAAAAGGAAAATGTAAAGATTTTTTTTCTGTGACTAATACCTGGCCAAAGGATGAGCATTTATTTTAGTGCTTGGAAAGCCGGCAAAAGGGTGGCAGTGAGGGTGAGGACTGGTTCTATCAAGATGAGAAGATACTGTAAAAGAGGAGTATTACTGAGTATCACAAATGATATTTATTATTATGGGCACACACCTGCAGGTGGCATTATGGAGGAAGGAAAAGTGGAACATTAAAGGAATACTTTAATTTAGACTTTTCTGCACTGGCAGCAGTCAGGGCTGGCAATAAATGCAAATGCTACTTCCCCAAATCTTGGCTTGCTTTAGCTGTTGATGCAAATGAAGACAGGTTTACTTTCTTCTTATAGATGATGCTGCAACTCCAATGCACCTGGGAACAAAGGGAAGTGTCTGTCAAAGACTGAGGCTCCAGAGCATGAATCTTCAGACCTCCGCAGACACCTAACAGGGCTTCTGCAATGTCCCCAGGTCTTGGTTCTGGTGCTTCCACATAGGCTTCCACAAAAGTTTCTCAGCTCTCCACCTTTCCTTTGTGTGTGATATATAGAACAACTCAAAGGTAGCACTATCTGGCCAACTCTCCAAAATAAGCTCTTCCTACCTGAAGGTCAGCTTACGTTCAAACCCACAACGCACACAGCGCTGCACTCCAGTGATCCCCAGCGGCCACTTCCCTCCAAACAGCCTCATACAGTTTTCAGTGCTGTGACTCTAAAGGAAGGTTTGTTGCACATTGGGACAAAGCTGAAGAAGCACAAGAAATTTTTGAACAAAATGATGTATTCAGGTTTGCAGAAAGCACTTGCAAGAACGGGAGCATGAGGAGATCATGCTGGAGCATCAGAACACAAAGTGTGCTGGAACTTAATATTTTTCACCAAGGTGTTACCTATTAACCACTGAGCTCAGAACGGTAGCAGCCACAGGGAGAGCAGGAGGCAGGTTAGAAAGAAACATAAAGCAGTTTGTGAATTTTCCTGATTGCCCACATGCAACAGCAACATAAGAACCACTCCAAAATTTCCTGAACAGGAACATACCATAGTGATACATAATACACTTCGCCAGCTCACACTGAGTCAAGTTGCATCATACAATTACAGCTTAAAAAACAAAGCCAGAACACAAATCACATAAAGAAAGCACGATAGCTTATTCATGGAGACACCTTAAATATTTCCGGGGGGGGGGGGGGGGGAAGGAAATAAAATCACAAGTGAGGTCCCAGGCTGGACACTACACTGATCTTATCAGGGCAATTATTTCTACTTCATATGTTCAAATGCACTTCCACTGCTTAGTTCACTAGGCCAGCTGAAAGTAGAACACACACAGCCATTATACAATAAAAATTCTGAGTTTAATATAACCCACAGACGGATGACCATCCTGATCTAGGTACATCAACAAAAAGCTTACAGCCTCCAAATGACTGTCATTACTTACTTGATAGATCTAGACTTAAACCTGTCATTTATTTTCAGAAAGCAGTTCACCTGAGATGACTAAGAAAACATCAGCCAGGACCATTTGAACAATTTTAAATGGTGGTTTGAGTTAACACAGGCAATTTTTGAGATGGAACAGAGATTAGTTACATAAACCAACCCATTGGTAATCAAAGAATCCCCTGCAGAATCATGAGAAGAAACAGCTGTAAAACAACCTCTTCCGTGACCACAGCCAGATTCAGGTGAAAATGTACAGCATTACTCACTTCTGAGGCAGCATAACTGACAGCTAATTAATGGCCTACTGACATTTTTATAGTAGCAGAGCCTCTGTGAGAAAAACAAAGGCAGCAACTTCATAAAACTTGAGGATTAATAATTCGGAAACTTTTACAGAACTAAATTCATATGCAGAAGAACTCTATTTAAAATAATAATTAGACTAATTAAGTCGGCGACTTAGCATAGACTATAGATCAGTACAGTGAGTGCACTAACAGTGACAGACTGGAGCGAAAGATGAGATTGTGCAATACATCAGATCTACAATCCCCCAAAGTCCCTAATACAATATCTCTATATCTTAATTCAAGAGAAATTAAAATTCTCTTTTGTAAAATGGACAAGGTAACAAGTAACAAGTCACCTACACCATAAAGTGAAAGAGCTGTAAGTTTGGATGGATGTTTCCTAACACCATGCCTAGGCTACCATTTTTGTCAGGTACTACTGCACTTTCACATTGTATCATTAAGAACTTCATTTCCCCCTACATCAGTAGCTTGCCCAGCTGAAATGCATTAACGTTAATACAACAGAAAAGCAGTTCTCTAAATAAAAAGTGTAAACAAGACTACAAAAGAATTAGAGGACAACTAAAAAACAAAACAAAACCCAAAAGACAATAGGAAAAAGCCTATTAAAAAGAAAACAAAGGATTTTAAGATGTGCTTCTATACTGTTAAATTTCCCTCACAAGTTCTTCACGTGATCTACAGGAACATAAACTATTGCAACCTGAAAAGCGCTGCAAACACGTACTGCAACCACATGACACACGCAAGCCCCACCCTACTCATGGTCACCCCACCTGGATGAACACGGGCTACAATTTTCGAGCTTTACAGACCTATACCATACTTAATTTTTCCTGCCCTTCTATAATTTTCCTCATGTTTATATTTCAACCTTTGGCTCTCCATTCACATCCAAAGACACATGATCTAAAACTTTTATTCTTTTTGGAGGTCTTTTGCTTAAGTTCTTAAGCTTGCTTGTTTTGCTTAAGTTCTATATAAACTATGCTCATCTTTTCACTGCAGGTCCTACTGCAAGACTGAGATGCAGACCAAACTTTGTCAAGACACTGTATAAAAGCATTGAAGTGTCTCTTAAGAGTCAAACTGCCCTTAGTCTTTTAGAACAAAAGTTAAGAAAAGTAATATGTTTTTTATTCTCGCCTTGGAAGTCAGACTTCCTCCCAAGCCCCAGTGACCTTATCGTCCGTGATCAGCAAAACTGCAAACCGTGTGCAAAGCACTCAGGGATACTACGCTATGGAGTAAACGCACGGTAAACACCTTTCAGCTGTTCTCTTGTTCAGAACGCACAAGCCCTAAGAGTACTTAGAACCTTTTGATTTCATTTTGAACGGGGTGAATTCATACTGCAGGGCTCTATTTTACGAGATGAAGTTCACGAGCGTTCCGCACTGTCTGCCCGGGGCAAGCGGGCGAACCCTTTTCGCCGACACGCCAACCCTGACCCTTCCTCCAGCGGCCACAGCCGCCGGCGGGGCCGGAGCCGCGATTTCTGCGGAAGGCCGGGCACCGCGGTGACGGGCGAGGAGAAGCCGCGGGCGGCCGGGGCAAACGGCGCCGGCCCCGCGGAGCGCCACCAGCGCTCACCACAGCGGCGGGGAGCGCCGAGGCCACGGCCAGGCCCTGGGGAATTCAGGCCCAAGTGGAGGACCCGGCCTGGCGGCGGCGGGGCCCTCCCGCGACCGCGCTGCCCCAGCCGCTTCCCGCCAGCGGCAGCCCCCGCCCCGCCGCCTCCCCTCCCACCCGCAGGCAACTCCTCTGCAGTGACGCCGGGGACGGGCCCCCAGCGCCGCCGGGCCCGCCGCCATGCATAACGCGCCGCGGGGGCCGCCCGCCTCCCGCCCCTGGGAGACCGCGACGAACAGCCCCGCGCCCTATCGGGAGCAGGGGGAGGCTGAAGCTCCTCCCTGGCCCCGCCGCCAGACCCGCCAGCCGTTACCTCGCTCGGCTCAGCTCCGCTCCCTCGCTGCCGCCGGCGGCGGGCGCGGGGCTGCGACCGCGGGAGGGGGCGGCTCGGGCGGGGCGAGCGCCGCGGGGACACAGCGCCGCTCCCCGGCCGCCCGGGGCAGCGCAGCCCGAGAGGAGGCACCGCCCCCGCCCCTTTCCCGCCCCGGCCGGTCCCGCGCCGGCCGGCTGAGGGCAGCCCCCGCCCCTTTTCCCGGTGGTTACCGGTCACACCCTGCCTGCCGATCCAGCTTCGCGTGCTCAGCTGTGGGAAGGGTCGCAATGCTCTGCCGGGGTGAGAAACCAGCGCGGGAGGACGGAGCTGTCTGTGAGGGCCGCGCTGCTGGGTACGGCACAGGTGAGGTCAAGAACAGCGGGAGACCCCCGGGGTTGAGCACGATGACTCAGCCGTGTAGTGACAGGTTTCACACGTTTAGTTTCTCGTACCGCTGCCCTGTGCTACTGAGCATTGTCTCACGTCGGGAAAGCTCCCACAGCCTGGAATGATACCGTAGGTCTGCGGGCTGATGCTGAAGGGGCAATGGCAGTAAGCGGCAGAGGAGATGGAGAGTTTTTACGAAGTTGAGGCGTGTCTGACGGGATCTGCCATCAGTGATTGCTGTGGAAGTTAAGAGCTGTAGCAGGAGAATAGAGGAGCAACTGGTTAGGAGGAGAGGGCTTCGTTATCTCCACCAAGCAACGGACGTTTGATGAAGATGGACAATGGAAGATTATGGAAAGATGAAAGTGTGTTTGACAGACTAAGATGATGATAAGCAGCTCTTAAATTAGAACTGCTGTGAAGCCACCAGAAAGGGAATTAAGCATCTAGACAAGAGTTTTGAATTTATCAACACGTTTCTTGTGTTGATACACAAGATGCAAAAGGCTTTTAGGGCCAGAGCTCTTATAATAAAATAAAATAATAATTAAAAAACAACACTCGAGGAGGTTCTGCGAGGAGAACTTCCAGGTAGTTTTATAGAAGTTCTGAGAAATTTCACGGTCACCAAACAGGCTTTAAAATCTAGTTGGGAAATTACATATGAAGTTTACCCATTACTGATTTCTAAGAATAGGACTTCATTACATAGCCATAGGCATCCTTGTCAGCTCTGTCTCCCTGCCTGTCCCAGCAAGATAATAGGCAGGGTCTCCACTACTTCCTACTAGTACATCTGATTTTCAGACAGAGATGGGTGCCTTCCTATGCCTTATTATCTTGAGATATCTCCCTGCCATCTGTATGTGACCACCTCCCATCAAGGCACAGCGCTTCAGGAGGACATTAGCTGAAGGTGTCCCACTGCGATCCTCCTAGGGAACAGAAATATGACACTCCTGTGAAAAGGGAGAAGCATTTTCCCCAGAGGGGTGTCACAACCCATGGGTAGGATGTGTGATGTTCTTTATAAATTCTCATCAGGCTGAACAAAGACACCAGTCCTCGTGTCAGGAAACTCTTATGCTTTATTGTATCTTAACTTATTTAACTCCAGCAAATAGCCCACTATTTAGTCTCAAATGTGTTGGCAAACAAGCCCTTAACTTTTACAACAAACTTCAACAACCTCCCAACTCCCGCTGTCCCACCTCTGCAGGACCCTCCCTTCTCTTCCAGTCACAACTTTCCTGTAGCAACAGTCAGAACATTTGAGATAAAACATGCTTAAATTCTTATACCTGGTCCTTCACAAGGGGACTAAAGTTGTCTCCCAGTCCAAAGATCCCTTATATTGTGCTTCATCCCATTCAAAGGAGGGGGCACCCTGAGCCTCATTTGTCATTCATTTTCCTTCAAAGAGGGAAACGTGGAAGGCCTTCAGCAAACTGCTAAAACACTGCTTATTTAGCATCTAATCTTACATGCTTCACAAGACTGAGAAGTCACGGCCAACTTTGTGTCTGAGTCACTCATACTCCCATTGCTGCTTCCTTGGAGGCCTGGAGAGTTCTCCTTCTGCCACCAGGATGCACCTGTTTGCACTAGAAATGTAACTTTAGTTTCAATGCCAGTACTGAATAAACACATACAAAAATAATAGATAGTTCTAGGGTGAACTAAGTATGCATGAGTAGCTCACTATAGTTGTTTTATGAAAACTGTGGAACACTGCACAGAGTAATTGGTCTAGAATTGTAGGGATCAGGGTCCCAAGGTGCTGGCTATTTGGTAGTAGCAGAACGGCAAGTATGTTTTATATATAGGATTGTATACATTCCTCAATAAAAGTAGTGTTAGAAAATTAGTATTCAAAGCATTTAATGTTTTAGGAAATAAATTGATTTAGGTATTGCTAGTTTGCCCATCGCTTTGCTATTTCAGTATCTATCTTGTAGCAATATAGTGTGCAATATTTAAATAAACAAGGACAAACATTTCCATTTCTAATACAATACATAAAGCCTACACATCCACAGGATGTGCTGGTAAGCCTCAAAAAAGCTGTCTCTTGCCATGACTCACAAAAGGAAAATACATAATTATTCAACATGCTGCTATTGTGAGCATCCAAAAATCTGCAAGAAAAGCCTTGATCAGAATTTGTGTGTGTGCATGTGGTGTCAAGTGATGGTTTCATGGACGTACCAGGAACGGTTTCCTTGCCTCATGTGTTCAGTGTCTGGATAAGTATCAGAAACAAAATCGTTTTTCTTTACGGGTGTGATGCTGGTAATGTGTTAATCATACATTTGGAAAAATAGGTCATGTAAATTCCAGTGTAATGACTGTGTCTTTATATTCTTAAGGTTGCCAAAAAAGAGGAAGAGAGAGGTTTTCAGTATGCTCTAGTGTGATAGCCTTCATTAAACTGCACCTCCTGGGATGTTGCTGCTGGCACTTGATGCATGAAACTATGTTGTTCTTTGCCAGTTGTACATATTACAGTATTTGACACCGTAAAAATACCAGACTAATTTGGGTACTGGCAGATTTCTCACTACCACAGTTAAGACTTTAAATAGCAGGGATTTTGGTATCTAGAAAATGATAATCTCTGTAATAGAGTCTCTTTCTAGTATTTGTGTCCTTTTTTTTTAATTTTCACACAACTTTTTCAAACAATACAATATGTTAATCCCCTATTATTTATTTTGTTGTTGTTTTAGTTGTTTTTTTTTTAATTCCTTTCTCTCTCCTTATGTCTCCAGCTGGCTTGTTTTTACTTGGAGTAGTTTGAACATACAGCATGTAATCTGTGCTGTTTGGCTCAAGTGTTTAGTCTGGTCTTCACTGAATACTTTAAGAACAGATTTTCCATTTTACTTTCTACAATGCTGCCTTCTTAAAGTAAAAATACTTTACTATGTTCTTGCTTATGTTAGAAATCACAATAAAATACCAATGTTACGAGAGTTGGGCCATAAAAAAAGGAAATGTCAGTCCCTGTAATGTTTCTGATTATGTACAGCCTATGTCTACTCAGCAAATTGTCATTTCCTTTCTTCTATACTCAAAATGTCTTTATAGTTAAAAAAATTATTAGATTTTGATTTGCAAGAACCATTTGCAGCTAGACTTTTGGTTTGAAGAACATTCTGGTATGGCAAGAAAGACACGTTTAACTTTGTCAGTTTTAAATACTTGTTTTTACTTACAGAAACATGTTGAATATACAATAATAAATATTGTAGGAAAAGGCCTGAGAAATTAGTGGGCATTAAAAATTAATGCCTGCCTGCAGCAAATTTGAAATAAGTTATCTTTCCAGGAACTTAGGGTACAGTTTTTATAATTATTCAGAACTTTACTTTGTACATTAATATACATAATCAAAGCCCCAAATTATCATAGGTTTTTCCTTCCTTCAGAAAGGAAAGATGAAGAGCCCTCATCTAGTTCCTGCAGAAATCATTTTCATCAAAGTTAATCCAGTCCCTCCATGCGGTAACCCCTCGTCTTCTATGGAGTCTTTCATATTCTGTTGTCAGCTTTAAGTTTCATTTACCATTGCAGAAAATAAAAATGTTAGCTTTCCCCCTCTATTTTTTTAATTGATTTACCTTAAAGCTGATTTAAGATGTTTAACTTGGCTTCTTGGAATGTCTGTGTCTCCAGTTAATATTACTTTGTCCATGATCTTAGAGTTTGTGTTCCTACAAAAGATAACTCTTCCCTCTGCCAGAATTTGATTTTCGAAGTACAAATTTAATTCCCTATGGAAAAAAAAAAGAGGGGAGAATAGAAGTTTTATAAAAACAAATGTTTGCAGAATAACTCACATAAGTGTCTTGTCTCCTCCACCCCCTCTAGATTTAAGTCAAATGCATAGTGATTTTTGGTGTTTTATCTCCATAAAGGAACTCCATATCTGGCTTCTATACTTGAAATATATTGATCTTCTGTTCCATATAGCTATCGGTTCCATAGTTAACTGTAGAAACGGATTGGTATCACTGCAGTAATGTTAGTAATTTCACATAAACATTTTTTATTCCAAATAGTACAGTTTTACTGCCTTAATTCCCTTTATACAGGGTTCTATTTCAGCATTATTTTAAACAGGGAAAAACCCCTGTATTTAGAAGCAGCAGAAATCTAGATTATGAGGCACTTTTTGTCCCACTGAAGACAATCGCAAAAATTCTGCTGGTTTCAATAGGATCACATTTTTAGATGAACAGGTCACATTAATTCCAGCATTATCATAAATGAATACTAAAGAAGTTACTTAAGAAATCAGTACTTCTGTTCACATACACATCAGTAAACTATCAAAGGAGTTTATAAGGTTATCACTGAATGTTAATACTTGTAAATTTTCAAATTCTGGTTTAAAGGCGTTCTAAAGCAGCATAATACCAATCTTCATTTAAACCATTTGTACTTTAATGAGATACTCCAGATACATTCCAGAACAAAAATAGAATTTCCTTATTATTCCTGCTATGCTAAACATCTCCAGAATATATGAACTACAAAGATGCTTGGGTTTTAGGAAAGAATATGCAGAGATATGACAATAAACGCTATAATCCAAGAGTGAAAGAATTACACTTAATTGTATCTTCTCTGCAGGCATAGAATGAGGTTTTGCCTATGTAGCTGATAAAATCCTCACTGCTACAAGGACCCTCTGAATTTGGAATAAGCTCACACTTCAGATTCGATTTGTGGTTAATCTGATTCCTGTATTGGATGTTCTCTGCTATGCTGTTTTTATCAATCTGGTATGTCAAATTCAATAGATGTCAAAAATCCATCCTAACCTGTTTAAAGTGCAGAAAGGTAGACTAAACAATGCTTAATATGCTTCCTTGGCATATGATAAAAAGTAATAAGCTGACTTCCATTGTAACTGTCATGATTTTATCTGTTGCATATCACTGTCTTTATTTTTTAAAACTGCACTGATCCTATACCATGGCAAATTTAATATCAGATATCTTAGAAATCCATGTATTTAAGACATGGCCTAAGAACAAAGCTAGCAGTAAAATTGTATCTCTGTATTATTTTTAAAAATCAGATTTCATTTATATCACTGCAGTTAATAATCTAAGCTTACCAGGAAAAAATGAATAATGGTTCACACTTCTGTAATTTCTACCATCCCCAAAAATGCAAGAGCTGTTTAACTACACCATGCAGTACCACAGAGTAGATTATTAGGCAGTTACTATACATCTGAAATTGTAGGAACTCTGTAAGCAGGGCGCTGTTATCTGAACTGGAATTTGACCAGGATGTGAAAGTTTACTTACTGTTTTTAACAAAACAACTATTGTGTGCTGATTAAGAAAGAGCAGGCTTCCAAGGAACGGTATCATTGATGGCCTCCAGTCATTCGTAAAGCCAGAGTTGTAAGAACAAAACTGTCCCTGGACTGAAAATCTCCAAGTTTCCCATCTGCAAGGTATCTGCCTTCAGGCAGTTGTTAAGAGGACAGGCAGAGCTGCAGAAGAAATTGAACTGATTTTGAACTGGACTAAAATTTTCTAGGTTAAGACAGAACTAACATACTTCAAGAATTTGCAGTGACACTTCAGCATTTTATTTTCTTGGATATCTGAGCTTCTCCTGGGATATCTCACTGAGAGTCAAATCCCTAGCGTAAGTGATAGTTACTGAATCCAAACCATTCTATGTTGGACTTTGTCTTCACTAAGGAAAAATTAGGGCAGAGGTAGAAAGGAAAAGAAGTTTCTTTTAGCTAGGACAATAGCATATTATATGTGTTAGAGGGTTAAAATAGTCTTATGCTCCTACCTGTTTGCCTTCATTGAAATAGCATGTAATAACTACAAACTACCTTGCTCGTATTAGGATTTTATCACATTAAGGTACTCTGTATTTCCTAAAGTAAATGTTTTCCGTAGAGCAAGAGAGATGCATTTCCTCAAATATATTAATTCCCAAGTTTACTTAATGTGACCAAATTCATGCTGAGATGCAGAATTAAACACTTGGAAAACAAACCATTTAAAAAGTCAATTTGAAATAAAATTTTTAAAAAAGTTATCAGTTATTATTTTCTTTTGACTATATAATATTTTTAGTAAAAATTTAGCTTATATATTTTCATATTGTATGGGTTTTGTGATATTAAAGGCTATTAGTCCATTTCACCTTACTAAAATACTGGGAAAAAAACCAGTACTTTCATTCCAGGGGAAATTTTGGGATGTCTCTTGTTTGCTTCGATTCAGAAATTTTTAAATGTTAAACTATGGGACCTTGATGCAAAATGGAATTTCTAAGTAGATCTAATGATAAGTACGAGCCTGAATTTTAGGCATGTTTCAGTCATCTATTGATGTTACTTGAATGAACAAACACTTTTACCTGTCGAGACAGACTCTACTTCATTGCCCATAAAATTCATTTACCAACAGTTAATTGCTTGCCAATCATAAGTGATTTACAAACCTGTTTACCTCAGAATGACTGACCTTCAATTAATATAAGATTAAAACCATATAAAAATCTACTTTATTTCTTTCCCAAAATAATTTCATAGAGGCCTTATTTTCAAGTACAGATCCTATCCAGACCTGTGTATTTTACAACATTTTCTGATACCACAACCCAATGGCTTCAAAATTTTATGATAAATATCTTGCAGGTATCCTGCTTGGTGTCAGTTTTCCTCACTCACCATTTGTTACACAAAAGCTGCTAGTTACAGCAATCCTTACACTTCACATCTGTCACAAACATCTGCAAATTATTTCAACTGCTTGTAAAAATAAATCAGGGAACTTGTTATGGTCTAAACTCACTAGCACTCATTTATTAATTAAATTTCACTGAGTAGTTTCTAAACTTGAATAACTTGTACGCTGCACATCTTATGCTGAAACAAGAAGCCAAGGAGATGGGGGAAGGGAGCAAGGAGTGAGTGATGTGCATTTAAAAACAGCTGTATAGTCTACTTCTTTTTTTAATGGAAATCCTTTCTTTAGTATGTGATTCTTTGTAACTGTCACATGATGGAATCTAATTATTTAGATAGGAAACCGACTCCATGGCTATTTGGTTGTTGCTGAAAGGGGAACAAGGCCTTCCTTTGCTTTCCTGTAAATTCTGACCTCTTTGGGGTTTTTTTTTTTGTCTCTTTAAAATCCACCTATCGCTTCTATTTTTTAACATTTCACACCCTCTCTCATTGGAAATGGGGCCACATTCTTTCCTGGTGAATAACTCCAGCAACAAAAGAAACTCAAATTTAGAAAGCCACAGGCAGCTAAGGACCATCTTACAGTTTCAGAGACATAAAAGGACAGTCAATCCTTGTAACAGGACTGTCTATGGTTTCCAATTTATTTGAGGACTAGGCAAAAATTTGTTAGCTTGGACCTGTCAAATTCATGACAATTCCAAGTTGAAAAAACAAGAGACTCATATCTTAAGAAAGCTTTACTCCACCCTGCTCTAGCTCATGGCAGTCAGATTGGTATCTGCAACCAGATTTAGCTCGCACACACAATTCATGATGGAGCAGAGGTGGTGTCATTTGGATCTGGGCCCATCTGTAATAGACAACTTATTAAAAAAACAAACCAATAAACCCAAAATCCAAAAGAGTTGATACAACCAGCATGAAAACATGTTTAAGCCTTCTTAAAATAGATGATGAAACACTGAACTCTTTCAACTGCTTTATTCCTCTGATTACATTCCCCAAAACCTGGAGGAAAGAAGACACTAATTTAAAAGAACATTGAAATAGGAGTAATTCAGATTTTCTGTGTAGTTCTTCAGTTTCTGAGTTAGTATTTCTTTTTCTGTGCAGTGGTGGAGGTTAGGATAGAATGATGTGTACCTCAGCACTAAGTAAGAATTTTATCTTTATACCAGTTTTTATTATGAACTTGCCTATTTTCCATGTACAAAAAATAAACTATATATACTACACAGTACTGTAGAGTAGAAAATTAAAAGCAGCAGAATAAATTGCCGATTTCCCCCTAATTCATTGTGCTGATTTTGGGTAGAGTTAATCTTCTTTGCAGTGGCTGGTATGGGACTGTGTTTTGGATTTGTGCTGAAAACAGGGTTGCGAATACAACAGAGATGTTTTTGTTATTGCTGAGCAGCGCTTACACAGAGTCAAGGCATTTTCTGCTTCTCTTCTCACCCTGCCAGTGAGGAGGCTGGTGGTGTACAAGGAGTTGGGAGGGGACACAGGTGGAACAGCTGACCCCAACTGACTAAAGGTATATTCCAGACCATATAGTGTCATATATATATATAGTGTCACTTAAATCTGGGGGAAGAAGGAGGAAGGGGAGACGTTTGAAGTAAGAAGGAGGAAGGGGGGATGTTTGGAGTGGTGATGTTTGTCTTCCCAAGTCACTGTTACATGTGATGGAGCTGTGCTCTCCTGGGGATGGCTGAACACCTGCCTGCCCAGGGCAAATTGTGAATGAATTCCTTGCTTTGCTTGCGTGCACAACTTTTGCTTTACCTATTAAACTGTCTTTATCTCAATGCATGAGTTTTCTCACTTCTACTCTTCAAATTCTCTTTCTCATTTCACTATGGAGTTATTGAGCAGCTGTGTGGAACTTGCTGGCTGGCTGGGGTTAAACTATAACATCCATACAAATGTTGATAATTATTTTCCTCAGCAGCGTTATGCGGTTTGTGACTCTGATGACTCTTAGAGGCACGTTTTTGGACTTTCCTAATTGTTGCTGGTTATACTTCTACTTTTCAAATTCAGCAATTATAAAAGACACAAGTTAATCTGTATCTGGATTGTGTTTAAACCTACTATAAGAACAAAATAGAAAACAAACAGCATCTCCATAATTTAATCTTGTTTCATTTACCTTTCAAAACTCTACACTGTCAGGTTCACCCCTTTGTGGATGGAAGGTTGTGTCTCTCCCAAGTGCAACTGGAGCCACTATCACATATATGTTCTTCCCCAGGCTCAGCAAGAAGGCTAATCATGGCAGCATCAAAACAGCAAGCAGGACATATGCACACAGAAATAAAAGTTCCCAATATATTTTGATGTAGCTCTCCAGTTGACCTGAAACTCCCCTTTGTATGTAAACAGGGGGCAAAAGAAATCCACAACAATCTCCTTTCTAACTTTGAATTTTAATACTATGCTGTTTTTTAAAAATCTTCTTGCAAGTTTGTTCAGCTAGTTTCAGAAAAGATTATTTTAGTGGCTTCCAAATATGCAAAGACAAAATTGAATTTGAAAGGAGCCCTAATTTTAAGTAAATAGAACTGTAGCTATAACTAGTTTTAAGATATATAACAGAACATTTAATCATATTGTTCTCAGAATTTAGCTTCTCCAATTCAGCTTGAATTTGGCAAAACTGTACTTACAGCTCACAAATAATATTTAAAATATACTTACAATTCACTCAGTGCTATTTATTTCACTTTCTATCTCTGCATTTTTTGTTTGCTCACATGAAACTCCCTAGTGCCCAGCCAGCTTCAGATTCTCTACCACGTGTTCATCTTTGCTCCTCCCATTTCTTCTGTTCATTCATACCTTTTCTTGTGTTCCCATTTCCCACACTCAGCAACAGGCCAAGGGGCAAACTTTTCAGAAAGGAGCACAGAGACAAACACCAAAATAAGGCTTTGGTATGACAGACGAAATATTACTGCAAATTTTCTTAAATTCAGGAAACTATAAAGGCTTTGGGTTTTTCTCGCCCATAGATTATGTCAGCCTTTTTGTACTTCCTTTAGTGTTATTTCATACTTGCTATATGAAGCAGCTTCCCTAGGGGTTTAAGGATCTATTTCTTTTCTCCTCTAGAAGTAGCATTATTCTGTTCTGTCTTACAATATTCAGAATCTGATACACTTAACACATTTTTCATTTAAATCTTTTTTTACTATGAAGCTGTGAGAGAACATATTGTTACCGGTTTTGAAGCAAAAATCAAGCCTAACAGTGCATCCAGGCAATGTTAAGCTAAATGATACTGAAAATGGATGAAAAATATGGTTCACTCAAGTTTTCTTCTCCATGTGCTGGATTAGGGGTGGCTGCTGAGCAGATCTTCAAGGAGGTTTAAAAATTATCGATTAAATATAAATGAATGGCATTTCATAAACAAAAAACGAGTACATCTAAGGTAGTGACTTAAATATTCACATGCTGGCTAAAAGTCTTTGCCTGCCTTATTAAAGGACTTAGATAAATGAAGTTTAGAATTTTAGCAAGCGCTTCCCTGAAAATATAAATGATTAGGTATAAGTATGCAGTGTCTGGATGATAAAAAGCACAGAGAT
Organism: Neopelma chrysocephalum; assembly: GCF_003984885.1. Classification (NCBI taxonomy): domain Eukaryota; kingdom Metazoa; phylum Chordata; class Aves; order Passeriformes; family Pipridae; genus Neopelma; species Neopelma chrysocephalum. The sequence goes on along the minus strand of NW_020897731.1, from coordinate 14,943,848 downwards.
AGACTTAAGAAAGCAAGTGTTTATGTGCTTGATACACTGTAGTTATAGTATATTACACGAAGTACACATGAGCTGCCTTGCCAAATTCAGATAAGATATAAACAGTGGTATTAGACATTGGTGAAATTGTAAGTGGATACATATCAATCTACTTTACAAGCAGTAATCCCTCTGATGGCATTTAATATCATCACCTTCATTGATCACCATCACAGACTTTTTTATATTTCATCATGGAGAATTTTTGGCTAGAAATCTGACTATTGTGAACAGTTTTGGTATTACTAAGAACATTCATGTTTGTCAAGACAATGCTTTTCTCGTATTTCTATTTGCTATTGCCTTGTCTAGGCTACTTCTGTCTTTGTCTACTCAATGCTTGATATTCTATGCTCTCTTTAGACACCAATTCATCATCTGCTTTGTTAAACACTCTAAGTATAGGGTCAAATAACCTTAGTTAGGCTCTCCGCTGCCACATATCCAGAATTTAGGAAAATCTTCTTCCACTGATATTCAGTATTCCCTGCTGCTGGATCACTGTGTTATCAGTGTGCTACTCTGTCATGCTGGCTGATGACCTGCATGGATGCAAATGCCCAGTCCGTTAACTGAAGTAGAATTCTACAGGTGAAGTGACCAGAGGGACAAAACCCAAAGAAGTAATTTTATTTTGTAAATTCAAATGCAAATTGTCCTTTACAAGGGTTTGAAATTCCATCAGGTTCCCAAATAGCGTAGTGGTGTAACATGTTAATGATTATCTCCTCAAGCCATTCACAGGACACATTAACTGAATCATCATTAGTTGCTCCCCTAGCAGCATAAACCTATATGATCAATATATTTCCTGACTTTGTTCAAAGGCAAACTGTAATGGTTCTGTTGCTCACAGTCATACCCACACACTTTGATGCTTCCATGAGTTTGATAAATGCAACCTCTTTTTAAGGCTCTGAATAATACACCAGATAACCTATCCATCAACATGAAATGACCCCGTCATTGCAGTACAGCTCTGAGACTGCACATCCATTCATCAAACGTCTTTCTTTGACCATAATGGTAAATTCCAAGTTCATATTAATTTGTAAAGTTTCATATAATTCTTTTCTGTACTGAGACCAGCAGACATTATATCTGTGAAAGAATTAGGAGCTGCAGCATCACAAATATAATCACAAAGGAACCTCTCAAAGAGAACTTGTTGCTACCACACGTTCTCATTTTTTAACAGATCATAGGACAGTTATCATCTAATGGGGCAGAGGAAGAGACTCATATTGTCTTCCCTCCAAAAAGTAGCTGCCATGGGCTAAATATATTGCCAAACTTTCCCAATATTCTCAGTGCTATTTCCTCCGAGCAGTCCCATACACTCAGAATTTCCCCAAATCTGCCTTGTTGTTTGAAAAAATAACAAGTGAACATAAATAGCCATATGCTACTATTAAAATTACAGGTAACTGTGAATTTCCTTGCAGCCTGGCTGAGACCAAAAAAAAAAAAATCTAGGAAGGACCATACAGAATGGAAAAGTTTGATTTGAAATGGACTCCTTTTAAGTGACCTTTGGCTGATGACATAGTGCTCTGTCACAATGGCTTCTGCTGTGCAGCAAATATTAGAGAGCCAATAATAGGGTAATGAAAAACACAGGGCATTCTTGAGTGTGGCATAAATAAAATAACTTTACTTAATTAATAAAAATAGCATATAAGCTAACTTCATGCTTAATGGTCTAGCTACAGAGACCGTCCATAAATTCAGTTACCTGGGATCAAATTTTTCCAATCAGAACCAGTCCAATAGAAAATGGAAAATTTTGAAGAATAATTGATAAGGCTTCCTTATAAAAGCCTGGGAAAAAAATCACCACAAAAGTAGAAAGATTTGCCTGGTGAAATGCTTAATTTTTTGCTGTAGCAACTTACAAATGTGACTTCTGGGAAATTATTGATAGTGACAGAAAGAAAATTGAAGCTTTTGAGATGTGGTGCAAGCAAAGACTCTTGCATATCTTCTGGACAGAAAAAAGATAAATGCTCATATTAAATATATTACTGGAGAAAAGTAGACTTGGTTGTCAGAAATGAATAGGTATAAATGTATGTGCTTTGGACACATCAGGAGCAGAGATGGAAATAACCTTGACAATGTAATTATGGAGTGAGTGGTGACAAGTCATCATAATTGAGAGCAGCTAGAAAGGAGGTGGATAGATGACATGCAGTAGGCTGCCATGCCTTCAGTTTCTGAATGCTCAAAACTAGCAATGGATCACATAGGCTTCTAAAAATTCTCCTGTGAAGTCACCAGAATGCAGATGCCAATACATTGATTTTACTTCACTTGCAAGCAAAGGAAACAAATGCAATCATTCTGTCAATATAGTGGTTTGTAGATTACAAGTGTATTCACAAATACACACTGTTTCACAAACTTAAATGTTATGTACAATGACAATCCTTCTCATTTCTGAATGTCCCGGGATACTACAGAAGTCTAGTGGCAAGTGTAACTGTCTCTGCAAGTATATATGGACAGACTGGGGAACTAACAGATCGAGAGCAGCCCTGCTGAGGACTTGGGGGTGCTGGTGGAAGAGAGGCTGGACATGAGCTGGCAATGTGCTCTCACAGCCCAGAAAGCCAACTGTATTCTGGGCTGCATCCAAAGCAGCGTGGCCAGCAGATGAGGGAGGTGATTCACTTCCTCTACTTGGCCCTCAGGAGACCCCATCTGGAGTGCTGTATCCAGCTTTGGGATCTCCAGTGTAAGAGGGAGCGAGTTGGAGCGAGTCCAGAGGAGGGCCATGAAGACAATCAGAGTGTTGGAGCACCTCTCTATGAGTAAAGGCTGAGAGAGTTGGGGTTGCACAGCCTGGAGAAGGCTCCGGGGAGACGTATTCTGGCCTTTCAGTACAGATGGGGACAGACTTTTTAGCAGGGCCTGTTGGGATAAGACAAAGGGTAATGGTTATAAACTAAAGGAGGGTAGATTTAGACTGGATATAAGGATTTTTTACAACAAGGGTGGTGAAACACTGGAATAGGTTACCCAGAGAGGTCATGGATGCCCCATCTGTGGAAACATTCAAGGTCAGGTTGGACAGGGCTCTGAGCAACCTGATCTAATTGGAGATGTCCCTGCTCACTGCGGGGGGGGGGGATGGCTGGACTGACTAGACATTTAAAGGTCCCTTCCAACCCAAACTATTCTATGATTCTGTTACAAACTGCCTTATCTCCAAGCATGTCTCAGAATAAGGACATTTTCAGACACCACAGATAAAGCCCTCCTTACCAAAACAGGAGCAAAAAATAACATTTAGACAAATCATGGCTAGAGATCAGTTTCAAGGCAGTTTTTCATCCATACAGTATCTGGTCCTTCCCTTTATTCAGAACTGGGGGTACTCCATGACAAGTCAGTGAGTTGTGGGACTTCCACAGCAGCACTTTGCATCTCCAGGTGATTGTCTTAATCAGATCATACACACAAATCCTCCTGCACCCTTTTACAGATTTTATCTTGTCAGTGTAGAACATGGGGAGACACAAAAGTCCCTGGTTTAGGACAAAACTTGCTTCCTGGTCTATTCTTAAAGTAATTTCACTGCAAATACCCTCTGGAATGGAACACTTCTGGAGCTCTTTTATTATGGCAATGCACATTGTGAAGAAGCCCACCTCTGACCCACCTCAATTTACAGCAGATGTAAAATGCATCAATTATTAAAATAGGCAGTTAAAACAATTAGGTTGTGTTATCAAAGACATGTTACACTGCAAAGTTTAATTAGAAATGTCAGGGATAACTCTGAAGGTCCAGGGTAGCAAACTTAGAGGCTATAATTTTAACTGGACAAGCTGCATGCAACTACATGTGCGAGAGACTCAACAGATGGACTAAGAGGAAAGACAACCAGAAACAAGGACTAATACCATAAATCCATTGCTACAAATACCACAGTCAAAAAGCTATGAGAGAAAGCTTCTGTGTAAAACTGAGGGCAAAAAATGATTTCCCAGGGTTTGCTTTTTACTGAGTTCAGAGGAACTGGTATATTGTTGGAAACAATGCTTATCACTGGAAAAAGTAAATAGGCTTTCATAAGGAGAAGAAATAAACACCAGCATTCATAATCAGGAGACAATCTGACAGAGAGCAACCTTCTAGATACAAAGAACTGGCCAGATATTACAGTTGAAAACAAGAAATTAAGCATTTTTTCCCCCCTCTTGACCTATTTGACTGTGATTTAAAAAATTTAATACTGAAGGACCACACTCCACCACCTGGTTCTGCAAAGCAGGAGCTTTCAAGAGCATAGCTATTATTAGGAAGACAAGTGCTTTCCTAACCTACCGGATAGGATTTCTTACTTGTCTGCCCAGCTGACTGATGGATATTACTTATTCTGCAGTTCCCAACACACTGTCATGCTTTAATATGACTGTTTAGTTCTTAGTCATTGTTACTATCCATGTTTACTGTACTAACAAAGACCTGAGGACAACCATTAAGCAGTTCCTGGAAACATGAGCATAGCTTAATTTAATCAACATGAATTAAAGGATTTTCTGAGCTTAAAGTAATCACTCCATACTCTCTTCTGTTTCACCTGAAAGCTGTTTTTTCTGAAAACCCTGTGCTGCATTATTTCTCCTACCAATAAAAACACATTTTTCCTTTCTTGGTCCTTTTCTTGAACCTCTCCTGTCACGAGAGAAAGAAGCACTTCACAAGTGTTCAACACCCTTTATTTCAGTCTGCTTATAAATTACACTTGCAATCATAGTCTAAAATATATTAATTAAAAAACAAACAACAAGCAGATCAGAATAAATACATCCCAATAAAAATAATGTGAATAAAGCTAATAAAATATCAATGGAAGCAATAAAATCTGGGTAAAGACGAAAAGCACTCAGTCATATTATTAGACAGAGCTATCCATTAAAACTCATGGGATCATGTGAACCTGGCTACAGCTGTACACGAAGCAGAGTCCAAGTCAGATCTCAGCTGCTTGCTGAAATTAGAAGGGTGAAGGTCAAACAAGCAAAAGCAACAAACCAGACACTAGCAGCTGTAATCATATCTTCGAGCAGATTTCAGGACTATACAGATTAAGAGCGCTACAAGTCAGATTACCTGAAGGTTTTATGTTTGTACATTCTGAAAATGCCATGCATATATTCAAGCTAATTGGCAGTTAAGTGTTCATCCATACCTCCCTTCGTTGGTTGTGATATCAGAACCACGCGCTCTGTTTCAGCACTTTAGAATTTCAAATGGTGCAGAAGTACACTGCTTCTCTTCTGAGAAAAGATGGGATCTCTGCCTAATCATCCCATGATTACAGAATTTGCACCTACTCTCAGCCACTTGCTGATCATGACTTGTCTAAGACTCATTCAAAGCACCATATATCTGGCTAACATACTGCTGACTCATTATTACCTGTGAAAGCAGGAGTCTTGTGTGAACCTCTCCTAGACAGTCAACTTTCCGCTGATGCTGTTCAAGACTTCTTCTGTGTTATATGAACTTCGCTATTTATCTGAAGTCTGCAAGAAGAGAAAGATCTTGGTCCACAACCAAGAGTGCTTTGGTGTAGGGATTCACAAACAACTTGCTCAAGATGAAATACAATTTTAATTGAATGAGCAAACTTTGCCTGGCACTTTCAAGTCAAACCTTTGAATTGCCACGTCTAACTACATATTAGTTTCATTGTCCGTATGCCTTAAAATGCAAGACTTTATCTTATTCTTCAGTGGAAAATAAAAGTGATTAGAAGTGCATACTAGAGGATTTGTTTGTCCTTAACTTAGACTAAAATCACGTTGTGGGAGTATAGCCCCTTACCTTTTCATTCTTATTCCCACTTCACAGCCCACTGTATAAACATTTCTAAGATGGTGTCAGTTTGTGAAAAACTTGTAACCACAAGTTACAACAAGAAGTTATTACATTGTAGGTCACACTAATTATATGCATAAAACATTGCTTTTCAATGACAATTAAAGAATACTCAAAAATAAACATTAAACCCCAAGAAGTTCAGAGACTTAGGTGAAGTTTCTGGAATGCAACATCCATACTACTTCAATTCTGCCCGTGAAGAAGCCTGCCCAATATCTTTCTAGCTTTATGCTTGAGTCATGAAAAAAAACTCAGCAAAGGTCACTTTAAATTTATTTCTTATGTCATTATTACTAACTTATGTTCTTTTTCTATTTAAACTGAAGACAGCTCATACAGGTTTTTGACACATGCTTGCTTTATTTAGTTACAGAATAATCTTCCAGGATTTGTTTCTGATTTATTGTGTTAATACAAGTGTGTTAAAATGAGGAATCTACATCAAATGAATTGTTTATATTAGTAATTTGATTTGGGAAGCAAAGTACCTAATGTAACAAATGTAAGGATAGAAAACCTAAATTTGTTCAAAGTATATTAGTTCTGACAGCACCCCTTATTTGATTGACAACAAATTAGAGTTGATAACTAGCCTGAGTACTTCAGCTCTAAGGGAAATCCAATTGGTCCCTTTAGTCTGAATTAGGAAAAAAGATTACATGCTTGGAATTGGCTTTATTTATTTACTAAAATCAGTACAACCTTGTTAAAACTGAATTGTGTATCCCAGTCTTACAGTCACCTGTCCATTGTGAATGCCCAAATCAATGCATCCTTAAGGCTGGAGAGAACCATTTTATTTAAGTCTGGACTCACAGCCAAATTTAAATGCCTGGTCTGATGACACCCTTCTAAATTTCAAAATCAGTGTCTGAGATCTTCAGTGTTCCTTGCAACTCTCAGTCATTTTCCCTATAATCCTTCTGAGCTGGTTTCGTAGAGGCTATGGACATTCAAGGCTTTAACACCCCTAGGACAACACTGCAGGGAGACAAGAACACTGCTGTAGGAGAGCAATTTGCTACCCACATGCTATTACACCAAAAGTTCCAGAGAGTTCCTCAGTCTTTGTACATTTTCCTCCCACACCTTGTAAAGCTGAAATTTGGCATACTTCACCATAATCTTACTTACTTATCCCTTTCCCGTCCCCTCACCCTCCTGCATCTTTCCTGCTGACTGCCAGGCCATCCCAGCCCTTCAGCTGTGCCCAGCAAGGGCCCTGTCCCACATGTGCAACCCCCGCGGAGAAACCTGTCCCTCCACAGAGACTGGCCCTGGCCTTCTGCCTTCAATTTACTCTAAAAAATATTCGTTAGAGATTTTCAAAACTGAGAAAAAATTATACTTTCAGCTGGTTCGAATAACGAAAAACAGTCAGCTGAAGGCCCTAAATTAGACTTGATCAGTTAAAAGTCATCTTCCAGCTGTCATGCACCTTCTCTGAGCAGCAGGGGCATCTGGAAAACACTTAACAGCCACCTATACTTCAGACGTGCAGGGCACATAATGCAGACTCAAAACAGACAGATATATCCCACTCTGCTCCTGAAGACCTTCCAGACATACCCCATCCCCTGGAAATATGAATATTAAATTACAAAGACATTTTACACAGAAAGATTTCCTAAGCTGGCTGGCAAGGGCTCCTTTAGTCTGCATATTCAAGTTTCTCCTGAAGATTTACAAGCAAAGCGTGAATCTCTTTCCCCACATCTGCCTGGAGAAGGGCTGTTCACTCCGGCCTGCCACCCCACACACCGCTTCCCCACGTCTTCCTCTGTCACGCCGACCAGGCCCCAGGTGCCTGAGGGACCGGCCAGACGAGCCCGCGCAGCCATGGGCGGCCCGGGCTCCGTGAGGCAGCACCAGCACGACTCTCGTCCGCCCGCCCTGCAGCCGGGACTCCGCGGGCTCGATCCCTGGCGCTGTCGGCAGCCGGGCATCGCACTCGGCGCCGACCGTGCCCGCGGCCGCCCCGGCGGAGCCCGCCCGGCCCGGCCCGGCCCGGCCCGGCCGCTCCCGGGCTTTTGGCGCCAAGCTGAGGCAGCGCTGCGGCGGCCGCGCCCGGGACCACCCGCCCTACGCGGGGCTCGGCGCCGTGCGAGACTTACTGGGCGGCCTCGCCCCGACCCCGGGGCTAGGGGCTGCTAGCGGGGCGGTGCCGCGGGCCCCGGACGAGCAGGGGAAGGGGAAGGGGCGGGGGCGGCGCGGAGGCTCCTCCCGGGCTGCGCTTCCCCGGGCGGGCGGAGAGCGGCGCTGGGTCCCCGCGGCGCACGCTCCGCCCGAGCCTCCCCCTCTCCCGGCCGCCGCCGCCGCCGCTGCTGCCGCCACCGAGCCGCTCCCCCTCCCCCAGCCAGCGCTCCTGAGCAGGAGCCGACGCGCCGCGGAGCAGGAGGCGGCGGGAGCCCCCAGGGCAGTGGACGGCGGGGTGGCGGCGGAGCGGCGAGCACCACCCGGCACGGAGGCTGCTCAATGCTGCACCTTCCGGAGCTGCATGAGGTAAAGGCGGCTCCGGGTCCCGCTTCCCCCCGTGCCCGCTCCCCGCTCCCCGCGGCCGCGGGGGTGTGTGCGCGGGGCCGGGGCCGCGGAGAGCTCTTTGTGGGCCCGGCCGGGTGCGGGGCGGCGGGGCGGTGGGGGGGGGTGCGGGGCGAGGGCTGAGGGGACATGAAGTTGCGGGAACAAATGGAAAGTGGCGAGTGGCCGGGCCCCCTCCCCGGGGGGGCTCCCGGCGGCGCGGGGGGGCAGGCGGGGGGCTCCGCGGGGCGGGGAGGCCACGGGGGGGTTTTGTTTGCGCTCGCCGCCGCCTCCCTCCCTCCCTTCCTCCCTCCCCCTCTCCTGTTGGCTTCTCTGCCTCCCGATAGTTTTGAGGCCTAACTGTTTAGGCCTCGTCTCCCGGCTCCGGGGCCGCTGTGCCGGCTCCGAACCTCCCCCGGGGCCGGGAACGGCGCCCCCGCCCCCCCCCCGGGCCGTAAGGGGCCCTCGGCCGCGGGGCATCCTTCGATCGGGCCGCAAATTTCATTGTAAAAACGTCGGCTGCGAACTATCAGTGTTGGGCTGGAGCAGCTCCGCAATGAAAGGAGGCGCTGGGGGGGGAGCGGAGGGGCCGGAGCCACGGGGAGAGGCTGCGGGCCGGGCCCCGCTCCCGCCGGGATACGGCGGGGTCAGCGCCGGGGGGCGCGGCCGGCGGGGCGAGCACCGGGGCCTTCAGCGAATTGAGGGTGAGGAATGGAAAAAGAGGGTTAGAAAGTCGTTTCCATTCTGCTGAACTTTTGTTTTCTAACCGATAGAGGCCGGTAGAGGACTGTGGAGAAGGAAAGTTTATAACCAGCAGCGCCAGGATGGACTTCCCTGCTACCCAACCAAAACCTGCTGCCGACGGTAAAATCATCTACTATCCTCCTGGAGTGAAAGAGATTACGGACAAAATTACCAACGATGAGGTGGTTAAACGGTTAAAGGTGAGCATCCCCCCCTTCCCTGCAACTTCTGCTCGTTAAGGTAAACATTTTATCACTGGAATGGAGAACTGCCAGAGATTCCTTGTCCTTGTTGCCTGCAGACATTCATGGGAATACCACTTCCTTGCTTTTCCTGAAAAGAGAAAGACTCGTTTTTGTAATTCACGACTGTTGTCTTACAAATTCTCTCAACGCCAGAGTTGATACATTAAACTGCTAATTTGTACATGAAACACATCCACAGGTTTGGGGAGAGGTCTGAAGTGGAATCATAGGTAATACTTACAGGATGTATTAGCAAAATTTTTTGGCAAGCAAGAAAGTTTTTATGAGTTTCAGCACTTCAAGCAAGTATAGTAGATCTAGTTAAGGATATTCTTGACTGAAAAGACAGGACTGTTCACAAAAAACAAAGATTAATTTCTGGAGTTTTTAGATGGAATTTTGAAGTTGTTTCATGTGTAAAACCTGCCTTAGACTTTGCACTTTAATATAATAAATATTGTTTCTTTCCTGCTGAGTATAACTAGTGTCTGGCAAAGTTGCCAAATTTTCATAAGTAAAAGGGATTGTTATAGAAGCATCCTCTCTGCTTGTTTGACAGCATCCTGGGAGCCTGTGAGGCTTATCTCTGATTTTTATTTTGTTAATCACTTTTTCCGCTGGGAAAAAAGTGTAATGCTGCTGTGATACAGTGGTATTGCTTCTTAACTCTATGCTGAAAATAGAGAATAAAGTTGAGCGTTGATCAAATATTGACACAGCTCGTTTGTTAACACCATGGTCTTTGGACCAGAAAGTTTCTATAACCTGGGATTTGGTCCTATGTCCGCATTGGATATGTAGTAATAATTTTTAGAGATTGGAAATATTCTGTCATCTGATGATATGTGTCCCATCACAACAGTGACCCCACAAAAACTGAAAAATAGAAATCAGAGTCTTGACTAGTCAATTAATACATTAAAAAGTTGTCTTAGCTATAAATGTGAGGAAAATGTAGGCTTTGTGCTTTACTTTCAAAGCAGCAAGGCACATGTCAGTTGTTTCATTGAAAATGAGCCTTGTTGTCCATTTACAGTTTTATGGACAAGTCCTGCCTAGTATTTTTAAGACTCTAGTGGAATATTGCCAGTTACAGGAGAAGATCCTAGATTTGTGGTTATTTAGACAGGCACCTTGAATCAAAGTCTGTGTGGAATGGGGAGAAGTGCAGTTTTGAGGTGCTTGTTGAAACGGGTATTCAAGTTGGAGGACTTGCAGTAGTGAGCTGTGTCATTCCTAGATAATAGGAATAATAGAATTTCAAAATCATGTATATATGTTTTGCTGAATTCACGTGTGTGTGCGTGGATTGAACGTAATTTTGAGGCTAAGAGCAGAATTTTTTGTCTGTTTTTAATGAACTATTGTTCAGGTGGCCAAAAGATTTTAGACTAAATGGAAACAAATACTTTGCTAGTGCACTTACATCACTGAAAAGACAAAGATTTTTCTTACCATATTGGTACTGTTTAATCTGAGTTTGAGGAAGTTTTTTGGTCAGATATTGGCTTTACTGAAGCATCAAGAAAATTGGAAATGCTGTACATTCTAGAACAAAGTAAATTTTTTTTATGCTTTTGTATAGACATATATAATCTTTATGTAGTCTGTTCTTCTTTATATCAACTTGATTTATAAAAGCAAATTCATTTTGGCATCTGGAATATTATGATGATGCAGTGCATGGGATAGAAATGCTTGAAAAAGATTTGTTCAGTTAAAAGATAACTTTCCCGAACTTTAAATATGACTTAATGATACAAGCCAGCTTTAGTGGAATGTACAAACTCAGGCATGAATCAGTTCTTGAAACTGTAGATTTTTTGCCTGCTTGGCCACGCATGAGCTAAAGATGCTCTTATAGAAGATGTTTCTTACACAAACTGCATAGGCAGCTTAACTTAGTGTTTTGGCCACCAGGCTCTGGATCAGTTCCTGCAGATTTTGGTTCTTTTAGCGTGTTGAAGTCATGGTTAACTTAATTGGTTACAAATTTGTGTCCTTATTAGCAAATTTTCTGATATCACATCTGTATCTGTATTTTTGTGACCAGACCTCCTCTCCTAATGAAAGCTTTTCTTATTATTGGAACTTGAGGCGTTCTGGGCACCTGTCCCAGAGTGCCTGAGCAGCAGCTTTTGTGCCAAGGACTTTTAAAAAGAATGTTTTTGTATCCTTTCCCTCCTTCTGCTCGGAGTTGTGGGTAATAAAATGTAGGCCAGATACTTTCAAAGTGTTTTGATATATCTGTATGATAACATTATTACTGTCCTGAAAATGAAATTATTGAGAATTTTAAAATCAACATGCATCTTTTGAGTGATGTAGGAAGGAAAAGCCTCAGGATTGTATATGTATGGCAAATGAAACACAAGTTCAGGTGCTTAATGGAGTCAAAGGTAGTTCCTGGTGTGTTAGATTACATTGATGGGTCGGTGCCTTAGACTGGGACAGCATGTGATGTATAATTTCAGCTGTTGAGGAAGTGATTTTAAGTGTGGTGTGGTGTGGCTGGGGAAAGTGTCCATTTAGTAGATCCAATTACATTTAACCAAACTAGGCAGCTGGCATGTAGGAATGTTGAGGTTTACTGTACTTTAGACTACAAAATGATTTTTTTTTCCTTAGGTCAGTCTTCCTTTTTACAGGGCAGCTCTTCAAGTTATATAGTGATTGGTTTCAGGGCTGTAAATCCAATGCTTGCCAATTTGGGTAAGGCTTGTGGAGAGGTGATAACTTTTATTTAACCAAGTGATAGAAAGGGAAAACAAACAATTCTAAGGCACCCAAGTACCTCTCCTTCAGTTCCAAACCAAGCCAGCAACTAAATAAAAGTTGAGAGCCATTGTACTAGCAATATTATATTTCTTTCCATAAGATAGCTGAAGGTTGAAAGAAGTTTTAGAAACTTGGCATCTGCTTTGCTGTGAAGCTTCTCTACGACTATTGAAATTTTTTCAAAATTGACTTAATTTTACTGCCTTGTTAAAATTCTTGACTTGTATATTGCTGTTAGTAAACTATTACATCTGAGGTATAACTTTGTGTGATCACAAGAGAATATTTTGATATCATTTATATAAAACCATGTAGTAATGATGAATAAGATTTATTGTAGAGTATTTAATTGTCAGATACACTACCACTAGCCCCATCAATTCAAAATGCACAGGGACTGACTTTTTCGGAGACCGATGTAAATAGTCCTTGTAGGCAAAGCCAGAACTGCCACCGAAAGAAGTGGTGCTCTCCGGTGCTTGTCCCAACCCCAGTTCTGTACCCTCTCTACAAGTATTTGGTTTTGCTGCACACCAAAACGGGTGGGTCAACAGATCCACGTTAGCCCTAACTATGTTAATTTTAACCTGAACCATTTTCTTGTGTGACTTATCACGAGAGCTCACAAATAATTGGGCTGGCATAGGGGAAAAAGCAACTTCTTTCCCTGGCAGTCCTACCTTGGAATGTTGAAGGAACTTCAGAGTCAATTTGAATGTGAAAGTTTGCAAATGTTTTCTTTTGAGATAGAGGTGGGGACTTCTGCATTGTTTCTGCAAAACTGTCTTTTCTGCTAGACCTTTTAACATAAAAGAAATACTATAAGATGGTGAGTTCAGGTACAGCTTTGTACTAAAGACTATACAGTTTGGTATAAGTGTATGACAAGTCTGTAGAAAAACAGAAAATATTTGTAGTGCAGGATTTTTTTACCTGTAGATATCAGTGTAAGCAACACTGGTTCATAAAAATCTGTAAAAAGCACATTTAGTCAGACACTAAATATACAACAGTAAAAAAAAAATCAGGTTTTTGTTTTCAGGGGTTTTGGGGGTGGAGGGAGTGATTTTTGCTTTTGTTTTTCTATCTGTGTAGTAGTCTTGTTCCTTTTCCCATGGTGACAGTCTGGCAAGGCATTTTCTGTGGAAAGTTTCATTTGATTTGCACACCCCCCACACCCTTTCATTCTCTCTCCAATAGTCCCCCTGCCATCCCACCCCAAGGCCTAGCTTGTGATCATCTGGGGAAGTTAGCACTCCTGGTGTGCCTTGAAGTCTTCCTTATCTTGTCCCATGGCATTTCTTAGTTATCTGATATGTATTTGTGCCAGAGTGAAACAAACACTCCCTCTCCTTCTTCCCATTGTCTTTTTGTTTGTTCCTCTGGATATTAGGTATTGGCCTCTTTGTAGTTGGACCTGTTACATTTTTATGTTCATATCACTAGAAGTAGCTAATGCTAACAATTTATCTTATCATGCACAGGTTTTTTAGGTATCTGTTACATAATGTTAAAATTGAGACAGGTTTATTGTTGCTATTTAAATGTTTTGGAGTAGGTTGTAGTTCTGTGAGAGGAAAAAAAAGCTACTCTTTACTCACTCTGATACTTCTGCATAAGTTAATGGCTACTCTCTTAAGATTGTGTAATTAGATGGAACTTTGACCTGACCTGGCTGTGCCAATGTAGTTATTTTGAACAAGATTGAAAAATACAAATTAGAATATCATCTGGGAGAAGAGAATCTGTTTTCTCTTCTGTCACACACTAGAATTTGGTATGTTTGAGGGGTAAAGGTATACACTTATTAACTAACACAATCAAACATACTTAATAAGTGCTCTTTGATGGCAAGACTTAGATGACATGGGTATTTTCATGGCTTAGACCTCTGACTTGCATGTATTTACATGCTTATATTTAAGAATTATAAGTAATTTTGTGGAGGTCATATAGCCAGGTTACAGAAATGATCTGCAGTTAATTATTCTAACAATTTTAAAACTTCCATTAATTGTATTTAACTGCAGACTGCAGTTGCAATGTTCTTGAGCTATTGCTAGCCACAGAAGCCTAAAGCCAAATTTCTAATTTGATTTTGCTCATAGTTTAATCTTTTTAATTAGTTTGACTCTTGTAACAATCAAGTTTTTCATTAACTAGGACAGGCCACTAGTCAGAGAAGAAATTGTGTTCTGATTTTTTTTTTTCCAATGGAATATTAACCAATTGCTTTGTAAATGTCCCAGTTTTGTCACTCCTTAGAGGAATAGACCATGTAAGCTCACCCGGTTCACCCAGATGTTACTGAATTTCAAACTGATTGATGATGACACCCTTTGTTTTTTATCTGATAATTTTCTTTTCTTACAAGTGCATCAGTAATTAATGGCAATTTCACATGTACAATATTATTCTAATGGTTTCCCAGCAACAATAAGATAAATGTATTGTGAAAGAAAAAGAAGCCGCGATTTGAAAGGGGGGAAAAAAAGAGGTTGCTAAATTAGAAATGATAACTTCTGATGTATGACCACCAAAATGGACAGACTAGTTCAGAAGTCTTTATGCCCTCATTTATTCTATTAAAAACCTCAAGGAATTATTAATTCTATTCTTATGCTAATGCTTTTTTGTGAGGTGACTGCATGATGTTAATCGCAGTTAAAAGATGTGGAACTGAAGGGCTACTGAAAGGGAAAAAACAAAACCCCAAGCCCAGAAAGACAAGCTGGCTTCGTATGCCTGATTTGGCATTTCTAAATTGTGACTTCTGAAGTGACTGTGCATTCTGTTGCACTCTACATGTTCAGACCACAAGTTCCTTTGATTTCAGTTACATTTCTGAGCTCCTAGCACTTTAGTAAACCAGACCTCATCATCACTCCTTAAAAACACAGAAAATGACAAATGTTTTCTGTGAAAATTGTGTTATAGGCTGTTTAACAAGAGTTGTATAGAAACATTGTAATAGGTGGGATGCTAACATGCAAGTCTTCAGACTGAACTGTTTGAAAATACGGCATAAATATTCCTTTTGTGCAGTATTTTCCTTCAGTTGTAGAATTCCAGCTTCAATAAATAAGAAAGATGGCCTTTGGGCAATATGCTTCTCTACCAACAACCTTGATTAACTCCAGAAGAAGATTTTTTCTGTGAACTGAACCAAGTAATGGCATCAAGTTTTAGGTTGTGGTGGGTTTTTTTTGTTTTGTTTTTTGTTGTTGTGTTTTTTTGGGCGTGATGTACACTTACCAAGTACTATATTAGCATTAGGATTACAAAGTCTGACTAAAAGCTTGAGAAGTAAATGGTTATTTACCTTAGAAAAGAGATGAATAGGAGTTGTGATAACAGCATAAAAAATTACAAATGACAGATAGTAAATTAGGAATTTCTGGGTTCGTCCCCCTCCCATGAAACAGAAACAAACTGTTGAAGGCTAAATATTTCTTAGGGGCATACTGGAAGGCTGCAGCAGACCAGAGCTGTACTAATGTTGTCTTTAGTGTAAGTGACATGATTTTATCATATAAATCCCTATAGGTGGGTGTGTCTGTCAGTATTTATTTTTATGGTATAATGTGGGAGACTTTTTGTGAATTTAAATATTTTCAATAAAGTTTGGATACACAATCCTTACATATTGCTGCACTCTTACGAGGAATTTGCATGCATGAGTTTGCAAAGATTTATAAAGGAAGTGTTCATCTCTCAACGGCAATACAAAGTGAAAGAAAAAACTATCCCTGGGCTTGCAGACAGGAGGTGATGGATAGGAAGGGAAATCAAATCTGAGGTTACTTTTCTGCCTCATGTACTTGAATCAATCCATACTATTTTGTCTGCTTAATGCCTATGTGCGTCTTCTTCTGTGAAGAAGAAAAACAACAGGCAAAATAATTAGCAGATCCTTGGTTCACAGTATATATTATAGCAATTTTGGTAGTTAAAGAAACCAAACTTTTGTCTAGTCCCCAGTCTGTTAAACATTCTTCATATATGATTTTTCTCTGGACTGCAATACCTTGTTAATCACCATTGTTACCTAGAAATCTAAAACACATGCTTATTATTGGTGTCACTCAAAGCAATATGTGTTTGCTGGCTTTGCAGCTGCAGTAAACTAATGAACTGTATTCCCACTGCTGTGCTGATGTCAGAACTTGGCTATTGCAAAAATGTCTTAAGCATGATGAAGTACTGTAAAACCTAAACAAAGATAAAATTGGCACAAAGTATGTTTCTTCTCAGTAATGAAGATTGAAAACTTTCTGATACCTAGATAGTATGGGGGTATTCTAAACTTAGGTTTTATTTATGAGAGACAGAAGATACATACTTATCTGATGGAGATGCCAGAGGTGCAGTGTTAGGATCAGTTTTGCAGCCACAGTGGGAAGAAGAAGTCATTCAAATTTACTGTGAATACTGATCAGCCTTTTTAATGTCGTATTCTGAAGTGAGTTCTGTTTTTTTCTGGTTGTTCAGTTACATTATCTAATCCTAATAGTAATCTGTTGTCTTCCATGGATAGAGCCTGTCACATTTGCTGAAATACAGTTTGGAAGTCATTAGCAATTTTAGACCTTATGTTTTTTGTATTGTATTTTAATACCTAATGGTAGAAATTATGACATCTATCTCTAGGAGATTTATCAAAACTTTTCAGACAGTTTAAACAGACAGAAAGTTTTGTACTGCCAGATTACATTGATAAGCATTAGAAGATACATGTCTTTTCTATTTATCAGTAATTTTTTGAACAGGCACCAATACTGAAGGTGAAAGAGAAGGAGAAAGAACATTTTTAAAGGATTTTGGAGAAGTTTAGAGTTTTGCCCCCACACTATTCTTTGCTGTCTACAGCACTTGAAAAGTGCAGATGCTTTAAAAAAAAAAGTTATATTAGTGCTTAATAGTATTAGCATTTCCTTACAGTCATTAAAGAATTCCCTTTCCTCTGCAATTGTAGTCTCTGTCTGTCTTACAGCTCTCTGTGGAAATAACCTGATTGACCATCAGGGAATAGCTTGACATCTGCAGGTTTACAATATTTTTTTTTTAATATTGCATAACTCACTGATCTTAAAACTGTTCTATCAGTGCATCTAACATGAGAGACCATTGAAAAACCAAGTTGTGCTTACAACGAAAATCTTATTACTGTTGTTTTAAGTACCTGGGAATCATCTCTCAAAAACAGGAGGAAAACGTATGTTTTTCAGTTTCCTTTGTGTAAGTAATAATTCTTTGCCTGCAAAAATGTTTTTAGCTTGCTTTTCTAATGAAATAAGTTTAATTTCTTTGTTATTGATCTAAGTTACATTAGTTCAAAACTTTGTGGCAGTTTGGCAGAGGTTTCAGAGATGGAACATTTGTCTAACTGGTGCTGAGCAGAACGAAGACATCCGAATCCGATTTACACAAAGGAAAATGGACCCAGCACTGTGAAGTGTTTCAAAAGGCAGCAGCCCCTGTGTTAGCTGGAAAAATTCAACTAATTACTGCACAGGTGTTTCAAATGTTGTAGGGCATGTGCTGCCCACTCCCCAGTTCTCCAGGCACAGTGCCTAGGGGGAAGTGGGCAGGTAGTGCAGGAGGATGAGAGAAGGGCGGCAGAAGGGAGTGAGTTGGAATCCCACTCGGCAGAGAGTGATGGGGAACAGATCTGTTGGAAATCACCCAGTGGTAATTTTGCTGCTTATGATAAAATTACTTTCATATTGCAGAAGTACAGAAGGTGTAAACAGGTAAAATAAAGCACAAAAACTTTTTAATACTCTTTAACCCATGAACTGGTACTTGGCTGTGCATGGTTTTAGAAAATATTGCTAGTTTTTAAACTTAAAGTGGTGGTTTTTAACAATTGAAAATGATACCTATATTCTTTGATCATCTTGATGAAAATTGCTTATGCAATATGCTATTACAGAAAGGGTAAAGCAAAAATAAAAAAAGAAAGCCAACCAAAAAACCCAAAGGACTCGAAAGTCGCTAAAAATCTCAAAAGCTCTTTAGTTGTTGTTTTGTGTAGTACTTTTTTACGTAATTAACTTTTTCAGGGCTTTTTTGGCTACTTAGAATCATGATGATGGTGCAAATGCTGAAGCAAAATGTGTGCAGTGAAAGTAGAGTTGAAGTTAGGAAGTGCTTAGTATAAAGGAATTTTGCAATTTGAGCGTTATGATGATGTCATAGTGTGGATGTGAAAATAAGTGTTATAATAAGTTGTTCCTTGAAAAAAATAAACTAACTGGCTTTACTTGTACCAATTCAATGAAAGGAAAATGTGGTTGCATATTTCCTCTTAAAATTTTTACTCTATCTTCTTGTAGATAGAGTAGTGAAAGTATGGTAAATCCTGTTATTTTAATGTGATTTTGTGTTTTAACTATGTTTTTCTTCTACTGTTTGAAAATATATGCATGTACTTAATTATCTAAGATGCATTAATGGTTCATAATGAACTCATTGAAATTTAATCAAAATATATTAATAATTTATTAGGAAATTATTTGAAAGTAAATTTTGAGGAATATAATAATTGTTCTTTTCTTGTGATTTAAAAGTGTAAAACCTGATTTTTGATCACTTAGCTCTGACTGCAGTGCCTTTTCGTGGGCCTGCAGGTCATAAAGGAAATAATTTTTGTTTAAAAACTTTGCTTACATGAAATAGTGAAGAGTAATAATTCAGAAATTATGCTGCTTTGTTTGCACAATGGCACAATGTATCGTGGAGTATGTGAAGGGAGGTTTGATTCTTAAACTGTTTCAGTCATAAGAATAAAGTAAGTAAGCTCATTGCTTACTACTTTTGATGGCAGAAACTTCAGCGTTCTGGGGGGAAGTGAAAAAGGTGACCCTATATGGTTGCTTTTTGACAGGTGGTTCTTACTCACCACTGAAGTGCTTCAAAATTAGCATTCATTCACCTACAAGGCAAAACAAAGAAATGCAAGGCAGCTTTAAAGCTTTTCTTCTGAAAATACATGTGTATTTAAATTCCTAATTCAGTGATCCTTTGTAAATGTAGTTGCCATGTGTCACTATTCCTGAAAAACTTCTACTCCGTCTCTTCTCAAAAGCTCCCATTTCTGCTATTGCCAGTAGAATTCCAGTAGCAAGAAAAGAAGTACTATTTTTGCTCATGTGAAGTCACTAGAGGAAGGTCTAGGAGCTGTTAGTGACTTTTTTCCTTAGAAAATGCATGTAGACTATGAAAGTAGGCATAACTCTGCAGCCTAAGGGAAAGTGGGAAATCTGGAAATAAGATTTCAGCTTTGTTCCACTTGGAACTGGTAGTCTAGACTGCTGTTAAATTATGAGAATTTTGCTTTAGGAAATGGGAGGGTTCACCAAGTACAAAAACTGTATCTTTGATAGAATATATACACATTGATACAACTGGAAGTAGGTCACTAGAAAACCTAATAAGTTGTTAAAAAAATAGAAGTGAAAATCAAGTTTAATGTCTGTGTTTCTAAACCTCAGCTTCAGGGAAGTGGAGGTGGCATGTAATGTTTTCCAAAGTAATGGTCTTTCAGTCCTAGCCTATGTTTCCCCTTAAAGGTTAAATCACCTTCAGTCAGATTACAGATTAAAAAGGCTACCATTTAATTTTGTTTTATTTTGACACTTCTACCTGCTGTTCTTAGTTTACATTCCTGTGCAAATTGGATTATTCTCTGAGTTGGATATGTTATGTAGATTAAAGCATACACATCCTAGAATTGCAGCTCTTTGTGTCACTCCATGTCTGATGCTAAAATTGGTTTCTGATACCCATATACATCTGTGAGGATGGCGTTCTCCACTAGCAGTGGAGCTGGTTTGAGAGACACCTTCAGGGACTCTAATTCGCAGGCTCTGCCTCCTGAGAATTCATACCATGGACCTGTGCCCTAATTCACATTGTCTTGAGACTCTTCTGAGTCACTCTGACTTCAGTCTGTATGAGGGCTATCGTGCTTCTCTTTCTGTATACTATCTGAATTAATGCCTCTCAACCCTTTGATTAAAAGCCTGGCATCATTCAGCATCCCCATAAAACTAATTTTAAAAGTAGTTTCAAAATTTTAGAAATTAAGTCAGTATTAATTGCTAGTGCCTTTAGAGGATTTGTTGAGAGTTTCCGCACTATTTTTCATCATCTTTATCCATTTTCTGCTCAAAAATGAAGCTATGGGCAAAAATAATTTCATTAGGAAGGTAAAGATGTAGAGGGGTAAGTAATGACGGGTTACTTCTGCAGAATATTGCAAGTCAGTTTAGTAATTTGAGTTGACCTGTATAATGGATATTTTAACACAGTCAAAAGGAAGTTAGTTTACCTAAAAATAATAAAAAAAAAAAATGCTAGTTCTCTTTATAATCTGTCAGAATTGTGTTCTGGAAGCTTGTCATTCTGACACTGTTGTACCTGACTACTTTGAGTACTCTTAATTTGCTGCTACTACTTAAGGGGGAAGAGTTGCTCGTCTTCACTGCAGCTGCTATTGCTGTTCAGAGTCGTTTTCCTCCTTTGCGTCAGCAGCACTCTTTAAGTCATAGAAAATGAAGTTTATGAAGACTAAGAGGAGAAAAAGTGAAAAATAGAGGCATGTAGAGACTAGGGAAGGGAAAGTAGTATAGGTGGAAAGGATGGAGTTGCTACAGCAGAAGCTGGAGAATTGCACTGAATCAAACCCTAGTGTGTGGAAGCACAAACACCAAAGTCAGCATTTCCAGCCAGTGAAGTACTCTTGTTACTTGTGGGCCATCCTTTTCCACATGCCAGCCCAGGTGTGTCCGTGGCCTGCAGGATACTGCATTGTGGAAGTGATCCTATTCAAAAGCAGTCATTTTTTTCCACATAAGTTTTCATTTGGATTAGTGTGACTTATACAGTCACTTACTACCCCCTCCTTGCGTTGGCAGAAGCTATATGACAATCTTGGGGTGGCAAAACTGTTACTTGCGGTGGCAGCCTAATTTGGAACACTATGTTCATTGGGTCTGACCTTACTAAATCAACTTTAGGTTTCATTAAACTGCACCCTGAGATTAGGCTGAAGTAATGTCACCCTTCCCTATCCATTTTTACAGCCATGTAGTGAGCTGGTTCAAGAAGCAGATGAATCCGAAAAGTAACCTGGCCAGAAAATGAAATTTTTCGGTAGTGTCACTGATCAGTCACATACAGGAATAATGGAGGGACAGATCTGACAGATTTGGGTTGACTCACACAGCCATGACACTGCACCCTAAGAAATTCTACAAACATCCACCCACCCCCCTCTACTTGTGAGGCAGTATGTGTAAAAAAAGAAAAGTGTCTCTTGTTTTGGGGAGCTGGAAATGTGTGTGCAGTGAATGATGTACTGGCCTTCCACGTCTGAAAAAAGAAACTAAGAAACAGAGGAGAATATTCTCTGGTTACAAACAATGGAAATCAGTGCTGCGTTTGTACTCAAATGTGTGTATTTTGCTGTTGTCAGTAATTTTGAGCTAATGTGAATGTTGTGGAATCCACATGAATTTTCTAATGTTTATCTGTCTGCTGTCATAGATCATACCATTCATCCTAGTACATGATTACTTTAAAAATAAATTGATTTTTATATTGGAATTCAGACTTGATGTAGTAGTAAGTAGAGAGAGATACTTAGATACACCCCCCCTTCCTCTAGGATTGTTAGGTTTCCTCCTTTTTCCCTTTATTGTCTTTCCCATTAGTACAGAAGAAGCAACTTGAGGTTTCAGTGTTTTTGAGGCCTCCCTACACCTGATGGTTCACAGTTCTGTACCAGTATTATGAGTATGAGATGTGGTCTGTGATGTTTAGGCTGGTCTTTTCCTGTTCTGCAGTCCAAACTACTGAGTCTTGTGCCATGACTTGAACTGGAGTAGGCGGTACAGGCCAGTACTTGCAAACAGATTTGTCTTCATGCCAGCTCTCATTCTTACTGTTTTTCTCTTCCTGATCCCTGCTGTAGTTGATTGTTCTTTAAACAATGACATGTGCTAACTTACAGGATATGTATCTGTCTGTAGGGGAATATGTGTGTGCATGTGTACACAGAGATGAATCTTTTATTTCCAGAT
Source organism: Neopelma chrysocephalum (assembly GCF_003984885.1). NCBI lineage: Eukaryota > Metazoa > Chordata > Aves > Passeriformes > Pipridae > Neopelma > Neopelma chrysocephalum. The sequence goes on along the minus strand of NW_020897731.1, from coordinate 14,921,542 downwards.
AATCATACATGCAAAAAAATTGTACTACCCACCAGATAGGCACCATGAATAGCTTTCTCCCCCTAAGCATGAACTGATGAAATGCAAGTAGTAGAATCATTTCATGTGTCATCCCAAAGCCAACATTATTAACACTCCACAGGGCTCCTAGCAGGAATAGACCATGAGTTTACTCCTGCACATGAAGCTCTTCCAGAATAATTATTATTCTTTAAGTCATTTAACTAAAAATATTTTACACTTCAGGGCCTGAGAGTTGAACAGAACGTATTGTTAAGGACTCCTTGATAGGCCAAAAATCGAGCAGCTGTTGAAAGATGTCACATAATTTTACTTATTCTTCAAAGAGACAGTGTTTACAAGGAGCTTGCACTTTTGTGGTGGTTATATGCATTGAAATTCTGTAGTTGCCAAACTTCATCCAACCTTAGAACTGAATTTTGCCTGCTTTTCTGGTAGTAATGTGTTTGTATATGGAAACTTCTGTGAAAATAGCTGCATGGGAATGCTGCCAGAAACTTTTGGATGAAGTTATATGGATAATTTTGATTATACAAATCCTCCCTTTGAAATAATTTGATTTCATGTTATGGGGTTTGTGGCTTGTTGGTTTTAGTTGTTTCATTTTTGTATTATTATTAAAGTAAGCCTTTGCTTGTACTCTTTAATGTAGAAAACTTAAAAGTAATGCTTAAGAAATGAATGTGTGGATATATTCACCTCTCAGTAGCATATTGGGATTCCTGGGTTCAGTCTTTTTGTTTGTCAATGGGTTTTGAGTACATTTATGGGAAGCTAGATGGAGGCTAATACCAATTTTACTATAAACTGCCTTTGTGCTGTCTTAATTCTGACCAGAATGCTTGTAAAACCATCATACTACAAAGGAGGGGTGAAGATGTTCTGGGTTTCCTGGGCTTCTCTGAGGTTGCTGACTAGAAGATACTCTTTTCTCATCCTAGAGAGGTGATAAACATACGGGATACAAAATGCTTAAATTGGAAGAGTATCTTTAGTGATGGAAAACTACTTTTCTACCGCTTGGTCTCTCAATACCTGATTCACATGAGAATCAGCTGTCTTCTGATATCTGAAAGCAGCTCCTAAGCAAATTCAAAACAAATCTTGTAGACACAGTGTCAGCAATATGCAGGTGGCCAGTACCTGATTTGAATATTACTCTATGATATTACCATTTTTGAACTCTATGTGTGAGCAGTCAGAGCTCTGGCAAGAGAAGGATGGTTGAAGTTAAAGCAGAGCAAGGCAATGGTTTCAAGCAGGCAGCAGGAAGCATTTTTCTCCATACTTCAGTTTTCTTTGCTGGATGTTTCCCGTTGGTACTTCTTTTTGGTCCTTAGTACAGGGTAGTACTTACCTTTAATGAGGAAAGTGCCAATAGTGGTACCTGGGAGTAACACCTTTTCAGCTCTCTACTTGGTCAGGAATTTCAGCCCTATCCAGATTATGGTTATTTGCTCCACTCTCAACATCTGGAACAGAATTCTGTGATTAATCTCATAAAGAATGTTATCAGTATTTCGAGACTATCGAATATAAATTCTGAAGCATTTTTGTCAAATAAGTTACTTGGTCAGCAACTGCTTGTTGTTTCCTCCTACACTAGTTTTCCATAAAATTTATTGTCCAGTATTAGGTCTCAGCCATTTTCTTTAAGGTGCTAAATGGCTTCAGCTTAATGCCTGAGTTTTAGACACTAAAGATTGTAGTTGACAGGTTTTATTTCCCGATCATAAATCTTACCCCACACCATTTTTCATTTTTAGGATGTCTACTGAACTCTTGCAGCTATTGAAGAGTATTGCAAACTTTCACAATCTGTAGGTCAAAGTGCATTTCTGAATTCCTTCTTCCTCACTGTGAAGATACTCTGCAAAATGTTTTGATTTTGAATTAAAAAAAACAAGACCACCAATTCAATCAGAATAAAATATTGCAGTGCTATACTTTTCTTTTTAGGATGGGAAGAAGAGAAAGCAAACATAGCAAGGTACATTCCATAGGGGCTTTTTTTGTAAACAAGTTCAGTATAACAGTACATGGTTTGCATGCTATGATCATGAGAGTGATTAAAAAAATACACAAAAAACCAGAAAAACAAATTCCAGAACAGGAACGAAGAAGTTTCATCCTGTTTTGGCTTTTGAAGCATAATAACAATGGAGCTTCATGTATTTGAAGTCTTGTATATGCAAACTTAGGGGAAACATAATACCTTTATGTGGGATTCAGGATCAAAAGGCAATAACTATACTATCTACAGTGTTTTTAGATAAGAAAATTTAAATTTTGTGCTTATGTGTAATGTCTCATGTATACTTAAGAAAGACTAAGTGGTTTGTTTTGGCAATCACCTGGTCAATTAGTTGTCATTCTTCTGCATAGTATGTGAAAGAGATCTGTTGTGTCCTTTTATAGGTAATGTTTCCCCTCCTTTTTCAAATTTCCCAATCATTGTTTTTTAGGATATTTTATATGTGTTAGCTGCATTTTGAATCTTCAGCATATGCATGTGGACTACTGTTCTGAGATCACTGCAGCTGAGCAAGTGAAGTTGTCTCTGTCATTTTTGAGTCATAAAAACAAAGATAATTTTTAAATAAGGTGTTATTTTGGCTTCAGGCTGCTTCAGTCCAGTACTCTTGATGAAGTGTGTGCTTTCTTGTGTGTTCTGGACAATCATAATTTTTTAGGCTGAGGCTTGCTGTCTTCTTTGTAAGCTTCTCAGATATCTCTTTGACACTGTCTCTTTGTCACAGATGCAGATGTTTGTGAAATGACCAAATCTTCTGCCACTGGGTACCAAATTTGCGTTCATGCTTCAGCTTGGCATTGTTTTGGATGTCTAATTTCAATATAAAGGGAATCAGCTGCATCTTCCAGCTATTTAGAGTGAAGGCAAAAGTTACCAGGCAGTGGTACTGTTGTAGTGCTAGAATTTATTGAGTGAGTTTAACTGTACTATGAGACTCAGAAACTGTAAAATTTAATGGGTAACAAAACATTTTATTTCTAATAAAGTATTAAACTAGATGCTAAAGTAACTTTAGGTACATAACCTCAAGAACCTCTCTCTAGTCTCACCTCCACTGTGGTTTTGTACATTGAAATTTCTCAAATTTTGTCATGGAGATAAGTGATTTTTCTCAATGAACATGCCAAAGTGTTTTGCCAGTACAGAGCCACTATTCCTTAAGTGCTTTTTAAAGTATGTTGGACCTTTAAAAATTTTGTGTGATTTTGTGTGATTCCTGTTCTTTAAGGATGTTGCTGGCAGCTATTTAAGTTAACTTTCTGTCATGGTTTGAGACAGCCCAAAATCCAATTCCCTTGTTCTAGCCCCCCTCCCACATCTTGACCCCATGTGAGATGGGTTTTCCAGACAAAAACACAAGACTCAATATGGGGGGAAAGGAATATATTACAAAGACTATACACATAAATAAATACTATAATACACTGCATATAATCTTAACTCCATTTCTATCTCTACCATGACAATAATATTTACAATGGGCCAAATCTCTTCTCCCTCCAAATAAAAGTCCCGGAGAGAAGAAGAAGAAAAGACCCCTTCCAGTCTCTCAGCAGCAGGTCTCTCTAGGCAGCAGGCTCTCGGTGTCTTTTTCTCTTCCATCAGCAGAAGCAGTTGCTGGCTTTCTGCCAGCACACACGAGGGAGGCCTCCAAGCCTCTCTCGGTCCCTCGTCTCCAAACAAGAGGTCTTTCCGTGGGCTGCGGTACCCCAGACAAGGTTGCTACACCACGGTCATATCACGAAGCACAGGGGTCTTCGTGACGGTCTGGTATCCTCAGGGGAAATCAAGCCCCTGTGCAGAGCTCCCATGCTCTGACTCAAAGATGGCTACCAGCTTCTCTGAAGCTGCAGCAAGGGGGGCCAAGGTCACCCCACACACACACACATTCCTTTGGCCGTCCTTGCTTATCTCTCAGGAGGCCGGAGCTTCTTAGCTCCTCTCTGTAGTGCATACTGCACTCCAAGACTCTTTCAAGTGAGTCCAATCATCCTCCTCTCTCTCAGAGGAGTCTCCAGGGAGTTTGGGGGTGTTGGTTGTTCAGTTCTTACCCCACGAAACTCTGTCTCTGCAGTGGTCTCGGTTCTCTTCCTGCTGCAACTTTTCCTTTCTTCAAACAACTCTGTGCCTGCCTCGGCTGCATGCTGGCTTCTGCTGCTCTTTCGGTCCTTATCTGTTGGCTCTTTGCCGCTGCTCTTCGGACGCTGCTGTCTCCGCTGCTGCTCCCAGCGTCTCCTACTGCTGCCTACCGGGGAGAAACTCCCCCAGCTCCTAGCCACAGGCACTCAGCCCAGCTTAACACTGTTCCGAGTCCCTGCAGCCCCCCAACCGGGGGCTGGGGGGGGGCAGAGCCCCCCAAGGGGCCGGAGCCCCTTCCTCGTGGCCTCTACAACATGGCCACTTCTTCTTCAACAGCCAGTACCACTGCTTCTTTTCCGGTCCCGAAAGATATGTTTATATTTTGCAGGAGCACTGATTGGGTCAAACCCCAAGGGTCACCACCCCCTCGGGGGTTACCACTTTCTAGTTTCAGGGGGAAAACCTGGCTCAAACCACTACACTTTCGTACTTGCAGGTTGCTGATTCCAGCAATGTAGTTTAGTGAAATGTTATTTTCAGCTAGATTCAGCATGATCAATTCTGAGGCTGGACTTAAATGGTGTATTTAAAATATATAAATTAAATATTAAACACATAAGTAGTGTATTTTCTAATAAAAAACAGTGAAAGACTTTCCAGCCTTTAGCTTTGAGAAATATGTCCAATTTGATTTCTTTGTTACATAGTTATACGATTTTATTTCTCCCCCGAAAATTTATTCAGAGATAATGAAATTGTTGCACTAATTGGAGAGCTTCAAAGCAAATCAGAAATTAATGTAGAGGTCAAAATGAGAAAACACTGCATGATGCAGGTGATGTGAGTAGATTCACCAAGAATGGATTGGGAAAACTGTCTAATGGTGGATACCTGATGTCTGTAGTGACAGTGGTTATACTGTCTCTATAAGTCTTTATCTGAACTCTGTTTCTAACACAGAAAGGAAATTGAAGTGCTCACTATGATTTTTGAGACATTGGTGATCTTTATATATTTCACAAGTGAAGCTTTAATACAAGAAGGCTCCATAGTGGAACCTTTTAAAAAACGTCAGTCATGTTTTGAAAACATTCTTAAAAAGACAAAAACAGCCTTGCATTAATGCTTTATATCTGATATATCTTATCTTAGCAAAATCAGTAGCTATAAAACTGTGTGATTACATATGAGGAATGTTGAGGGACAGGTACAGCATTATGGTCATTCTCTAGCTATCCAAGGGAAGGAATTTGATGGAACTGATAGGCAAAATAGTTGCAGAACTCTTGTGGTGGAAACCAGGAGTTACTTGAAGTTCTCAAAATATTAGAGAATTCCCAGACAAGACTTTAATAGCCCATAATTAAAATAACTACCTAAAATCAACAAAGTCACCACTACTCTGGGATGTGACATACTGTCTTCTAAAACGGTATTCTAATCCAGAAAGGAATAATAGTGCTCTGTAAAAGCAGTAATTTGATTGTTTTTTCTTCAGTTCAGTAAAAAGAGTCATGGTTTTGTAATCAGAGTACATATTTTGGATGGGAGATAACTTTCAATCAGCTCAAGGTAGCAATATTGCTTGAAAATATCACTAAAATGTTTAGCATTAACATATAAAATGTTAGAAACAAGTGAAAACATAGTCCTCTTACTGGTGATTGGGTGTAAATGTCAAGACTCAGCAAATAAAAATAGGTATGAGATTGAGACATGGTGGGAAAACCTGTTTTTTTTCCTGTCTTCCTTTCTTTTCCTTGCTCTCCTGCCTCTGTCTTTCATTTTTCATTTTTACTTTTTCCTTGGACATACAAATGCAATTACTCTCATACCCAAAATGGAAAAATCTACATTTTAGTTTGAGATACTATATCATAAAATGAACAGTGAAAACATTAAAAAACATTTTAAATACTGTCATATAAAGTCCATCAAAATGCTTTCTATAAATATATTAATTTTGAAATATTTATCTGCTTTTAATATTGCCAATTATGATGGTAATATGAATTTCTTGAAGAATTTTCATATTGTTCTTTACTACTTACATTATAATAAAATGCACAGACTTATAATATTAATTTTAGAGGCTTATTTCTCAGAAACTGAATATCATACACATAATTATTCTGTCTTTATCATCATCCTGTTGCTGAGCACTGCGGATTTGGCTTTCCTATCCTTATATAAGCAATAATAGTGTCTTATTTTTCCTTTAGTCTCCCACCTCATTTTAATGACAATTTTTAAAATGGAAAATTTCTTTAAAATATTTTTAATTATTTTTATTCATTTCACATGTATCAGAAATCAGTCTCCTACTTAGGGATACTTGTCATTATTCACAGTAAAATAATTAGACTTACTAAATGAATTCTACGAATACAATACTTTCCATACACTTATTAGACATAATTTTCTTCCTCCTCATTAAAGAATTAAATAAGACTTACAGACAGGAAACCATTCCAGATATGGTTTAGGTCCAGTTTTTTAGGCATCAGTTTTTTCCTGTGCTTTAAGAATTTCCAGAAACTTTGTTTTTAATGGGCTACTTTAAAATAAAATGAAACCACAAGATGCCTGCAGAGTAAGGAAATTGTTGCGTTTTGCCTTCAGTCCATTCTGTAGTGCCTTAGTTCTGAGCTTGGTACCTGCCTGAAGGCAAAGCTGTGGGATTTTTTTGTATTTCTAATACAGATAATTGTGTGCAACAGGTAGCCAAATTTTCTGGTAAAATAATGCTTCATTGGAGAAGGATAATTCATCTGAATAGAAATTCTTTGCAGCAGTGCATCTGGTTTGGTAGGTGCAGTAGCTGGTTCCTCACCAGCTGCTGGCAGAAGTTTGCTGCAGTGTCCACGTCAACCAGTGCCGTCTGAGGAGCTTGTTCTAGTTTGATGTGCTGTTGGTTAGGGTTTTTTTGTGGTTCTTGCTGGTTGGTAGTCTTAGTTTTGATTGTGAAAGATGAAGGCTTTTTACAGCTTTACAATTCTGATTTTTGTCCAGCCTTTCACATGGGAATGAAAACTCACAGTTTCTGCATTCTATGTAATCATATGACAGTTCTGTACTATGACTCCAGTAGGTGACAGCAGCATAGCCAAAAATCTTTAGTGCAGTTTTGTCACTAGGTATGGTTCATGCTGGAGTTTCACATTATTTGTCTCCTGATTTTTCAGTCCTAAGGTGCAGTGGAATCTGGCTCCTAAAGAAACCAGAAAAATTAGTATTATAGCTAAAAGAGTATTTTCTTGTTGACCATGGTACCTTCTGGTGCTACTGTGTGTGATGGTATTATGTGTAATTGCTGGACATTGAATGAGGTCCATGAAAGAAATTTTAATTCCTTTTTTCTCTTACTGCCACAAACTGTGCAATCAGAGTTAAAGATTGAGGTACAAATATTTCACAAAATTTTATGCTTCAATAGGTATAGCGAGTTTTCAACTCAGCACAATTTACAAGATTGCTGAAATAGAAAAACTCGGTTTTCTTAGAAAAAAATATCTTTTTTTTGGACTCATTTTTTGGTTGTGTTGAAACACAAGCTGGGAAAAGCATGATGTGATTTATACATGCCCCACTTTTGGATGACTGAGTCAGGAAGACTATATGATGTACCATGGTATGGATCTGCACCGCAGTGTAGAAAAAGACATGGTTATAGTCTTTAAAACATCAGTATTGCTGGCAGCATAGCTCTCTAGTTGTGTTTTAATGTGAAACTCTAATGCATAATTGTGTTGTGAGAATTGATCCTTAAATACTCACTTCAAAATGAATCCTTACAGTCAATTCACAGTAGAAATGCAAATGCCATTTTTGTTCTTGTCCAGCACCACCTTCTTTTTGGAAGAGGAAATGAATTATCACACAGCAGTGAATTGGTTATAAAGAATTCTCTCTAACATCTGGATGCTATTATCAAAGTACTTGGGAAACTTCATATGGAAATAGAAACTACTGCACCATGAGGATACGATTTGAAGAATTTTTGGGGTTTGCCCCAGCCATATATAACACTTGCCAGTATACCTAAGGAAAAAGGACTAGTTAATGAAATGCTTCTAACTGATGATGTCTTGAATTATCATTAGAATGTTTAAAAAATAGACTCTTTCAAGTCCCTCTGCAAATACTCTTATGTATCTACGTATGTGGAAGTGAAGTTTCTGAGAACTTAGATGACTTTCAGTGTTTTAATTTATGAACCTTCTGAGAGTATTTAAGGAATTGTTAGTCTTTGGCAGGAAAAGTGTAAAGAATTCCATGACAAATCTTCCCAGTAATAAAGACTGGTAATAAATACTGCTGAAAACAGAATTGCTTAAAAAAATTAAAATAAAAATTGGTGCTCTGGCACTACACTTAAATCATGGATGTGTAAGTGATCAAGAATAGTATTAATATTAAGAGATCATGTGCTGATAAGTATATGCACTGTCTTTTCATTATTTGAGAAGTATACACACATTGTTAAAATGGGTGATTTGATCCACAGTATTATAGTTTGTGTCATAGAAAACTGTGTGAAACAGTTTAAAACTGGGATAATAAAATACCTTCAGGATTTCAGTATGGGTAAGGCCAAACTAGGAATACTTCTCAATGTTTCTTACACTAAAACAACTTAAAAAGGTCTTGAATTGAGTAGCCAGGTATTGTCATGCATTAAAAGCTAATTGTAAGCAAAAAGTAAACATCAATAAATAATTTTTGTTATTGACGAACCATACAGTGACCTATGCTAGATAGTACTCTGCACACTTGAAGACCTTGTGGCTGTTTGGGAAGTGTGATGAGGTGTTCATCACAACCAGGGAGAATTTTGCAGAATTCCTATTAAGTTAGATAATTTGAGTGGGGCGAATCCAAGTGGAAGCTTTTAGGTTCAATGTTGATTAAAGCAAGGTAAGAAATAGTGAGAGAAAACAGAACTCTTTACTGGCTTCATGAAGTTGTAAAGGACTAAATCAGGGGATACTTATGTATCATTCGAGAGTGCTTAGTGAAATCTTTGACTCAACAGCTTCTGTTGAAAAATCTTACAGAATTTAATGCTGGCTAAGGAGCCAAACGGTAAACACTATGGATGTTATGCATCCCTTATATAAATAAAATATATGTGCAATACTGAAGTTACGGTAAATCTTTGCCTCCAAAGCTGTGAGATGAGGTTGTGATGAGAATAATAAGAACCGGGAAGGCAAAGCAAGTGGTGGCCTAGAAAGGTAAATGGGGAACCTCTGCTGTCTCAGGTCATGATACAAACTCAGGAAATACATCATTAAATTAAAACGAGTAAGTTAGTCGATACATTGCATACGAGTTTTGAAAATTACCATAACAACATATTTTTGAAACCTTGAATTTAAAATGATCAATGATCACATCTTATAGAGGTACAGGTAAATTTTCTGGCAACCTACTAGGATTTGGATATAGCTGCCCATTTCAGGCTTCGTGTGCTTGCTGCTATTAAGTTTAAGAATTTGTGTCACTATTAGATTGTTTGTTAAGAGTTTGTGCACTGGAAGACTAAGTAATTCTTCCCTTCCTGGTCTTGGCCATTGAATTCTATCTACCTTCCCTTCTACTAACTCTGGAATGTATCAGATCTGTCTGTGATCTAACTGTGCCCGTCAGAAAACTATCCAGAACTTTTTCCAGGGAGTTTTTTAGACAGATTAGTAAGTTAAATTACCTCCTGAAGTTATTCAGCAAGTGTTGTGTCCAGTGCAAAGTGTGCGGTGGCACTACATGGCCAGAAGCAGAACAGGGTGAGTAATGGGAAAGGGAGGAGATAGTGGCTCCAGGTGGTTAAACTGGATCTCCATGTCACAAGGAAGCAATACCACAGCTACCTGGAGACTGGTTTGAGCTGTGTACCGATGTGACTCCTGGTTGGCACATAGGTCTGAATTCCTGTCTGTGTGTCATCTTCCTTGGGTATTTTTTACCCTGTCAGTGTGTACAGAATTGTAAGAAAGGTAAAGCTCCAGCCAGCCAGTTACAAGGGAAGTTCTGTTAAATTTCAGGCCTTTAAAGCTGATTGTAGGGGTTGGGGGTGTTTTGGTGGGTATGTTTTTGTTTTCTTTTGAATTTCTTTTAACAGCTTCAAATAGTCCTCATTTTGAAAGAAAGAGATGATGAAGGTCCCATGTTGTTGCACCAGTGTGGATATAAATGAACTTACGGGATGTTCTAACGTGAAGCATGACAGTACCTGCTTAAAGACAAAAAATATAGACTTGGCTTTTAAGTATCATCTGACTTGAAGGAGAAAGCACATTACTATTATATATAGTAGTGAAGGGGGTACAAAAATGGTTTTGAATATTCCAAATACTTCTGCAATAAAATATAATGTAATATTTTTATATTTAACTTATAATTTATAATTTAATAGAAATATTTAATATAATAATAAAAAATTAAAATCAATGCTCTTGTCTAAATTACTCAGTTCTAAGCAAAATGTTGTATTTTGCCAAAGCTGTAGTGATGAGAAAGGGCGTGTAGTATTTTCTTTGCACATCATGAGTTTGATTTTGCCCATGGACTTGTTCATAGTCAAAGAATACAAGATACATTACATGCAGAGATAATAGTATTAGGATTATCTTCTACTGGACAGGAAAGACACTGTTTTACTTCCTTTTGCACTGTTGTGATCTTGGGAAGCATACCTTTTTGGAAGCTTTCCTTGCATCAGTCCATACAAGTGGCTGATGTCAGTGTTACATGACTGATTTTGCAGGGCAAGATATTCCACCACTATTTAAAAAGCATGTTCTAACCTGTGCCATGAAAAACTTTGGGATTAAGGCATGTGATTTTTTTCATTTTATTTGCCTTTTCCTCCTGCATCTGTTGCATTTATTTTACTGTGGGGAATCTTCTAGCTTTACAACAGAACTGGAATTCTGCTGTGTGTTGATTATGAAGATGTAAGATGTGGGTAATTGAACAACCTCTCTCACAAATTGGTAATATTACTTGTCCTGTTTTGATTAGGATGCTGTATGTGTGTGATGTTTGGATTCATTATGTAGTTACTTAAAAATGTGTATCAAGGAAGTTACGTCATAATCCCTGAACTAACTGCTCAGTATATATGGTTTTATTACACATAGTAGCCAGTCTTTCTGCTTTTTCATACATTAGATAAATTTAATATTTGGGCTCTTGGAAAATAGTTGGAGTTGCTTGATGCAAGGAAAATAATATGGAATATGTTGTTTTACCAATGTGAAGATAGTGGTAAATTACAGATCTGTGACTTCTTTGCATGTGATCTGTCAGTTGGCCAAAGCTCTCAAGAGAAGCCTAATGTAGGTTAGTCCCCAGGGGAAGGATAGCCAGTTAAACTGTTTGCCCAGTCAGAGGACTATATCGCTGTACAGACTACCATTGCTATTCCTGCATCACCTTTACATGTCCTATGATACGTTTGTAATCACACCTGGAAACCCTGGTCATTGGCTTCACTTAGTGAGCAGGATGTAAAGAAGGAAACAAATAGTCTTTGCCCTGAAGAGTTTAGAACATGCTTTATATAATCTTTTATTCAACTTTTCATTTCCCCCCTGCCCTGAGTCACTCAAAGCTGCTTAAACGTCTTGTCAGAGAGCATAAAGACTTTGTAGTGAAAATCAGGCAATAAAATTTATTTTTCAGGGGTTACTAATAGTACCAGACAAGGGAGTGCTACTTTTCATTTTACAGCTGCTATGACAGCAGCAGAACTTCACAAGAATGTATCAGGTCCTTTCCAGTTCATTGATTCTATGATTCTCATATCATAGAATCATGGAGTGGTTTGGGTTGGAAGGGACCTTAATGATCACCTAGTTCCAAACCCCTGCCATGAGGGACACCTTCCACTAGACCAGGCTACTCAGAGCCCCATCCAACCTGGCCTTGACCACTTCTAGGGAAGGGGCATCCACAACTTTCTTGGGCAGCCTGTTCCAGTGTCTCACCACCATCACAGTAAAGAATTTTCTTCCTAATATCCAATCTAGACTTTACCCTTTCTCAGTTTAAAGCCATTCCCCGTTGTCCCATCACTACACGCCCTTGTGAAAAGTCCCTCTCCAGCTTTCTTGTATGCCCCCTTTAGGTACTGGAAGGCTGCTATAAGGTCTCCGTGGAGCCTTCTCTTCTCTAGGCCAAACAGCCCCAACTCTCTCTACCTGTCTTTACAGGAGAGGTGCTCCAACCCTCTAATCAACTTGGTGGCCTTCTCTGGACTCACTCCAAAATGTCCATGTCTTTCCTGTGCTGAGGACCACAGAGCTGGATGCAGCACTCCAGGTGGGGTCTCACCAGAGAGGAGTAGAGGGGCAGAGTCGCCTCCCTCAACCTGCTGGTCACACTTGTTTTGATGCAGCCCAGGATACGTTGACTTTCTGGGCTGCAAATGCATCTTTCCAGGTCATGCTGAGCTTCTCATCTACCAACACCAAGTCCTCAGGGCTGCTGTCAATTCATTCTCCACCCAGTATTTGTTTCTGAAATTACTTCAACCCAGATGCAAGACCTTGTACTTGGCCCTGTTGAACTTGAGATTTGCACAGGCCCACCCCTCAACCTATCAAGGTCCCTTTGGATGGCATCCCTTCCCTCCAGCCTGTCGACTGCACCATACTGCTCAGTGCTGTTGGCAAACTCGCCGAGGGTGCACTCAGTCCCACTGTCTGCGTCACCAACAAAGGTGTTAAACAGCGCCAGTCCTGATACCAACCCTGAGGAACGCCACACTCCAGTTCAGAGACAAGAATGTTTTCTGGGACAGTGTCAAATGTTCAGCACAAGTCTAGGTAGATGACATCATTTGCTCTTCCCTGATCTACCAACACTAACCCCATTGCAGAATGCCACCGAAATTGTCCCCTTAGAGAAGCCATGTTGGCTATCACCAGTCACCTCCTTATTTTCCATTTGCCTTAGCATAGTTTTCAAGAGGATCTGCTCCATGATCTTAGAGGTGAGACTGACTGGCTGTAGTTCCCTGGGTGGGCCCTGAGAAGGAGTTGTTTGCAATGAAGTGAACCCTGTGAGCAGGTGCTGCTCCATGACACATGCTTCTATGGTCAGAAAGCAGCCCCCATTCTGAAGCTGGAGATCCTGCTGGCTCGTTTCTACCCATTTCTACTTGCAGTGTTTTTCCAAGATGTGAATGGCACTCCTGTATTTAAAGCATATTAAAAGGATTATAGAATCAGTAAGGTCAGAGAAGACCTTTCAGATCATTGAGTCCAACCAGTGCAACAAGTGGTGAACTGTTGTGTTCACCACTAAACCATGTCCCAGATATCTACACACTTACAAACAGTTCCAGGGATGGTGATTCCTGCTTGACCGCTCTTTCAGTAAGGATATTTTTCCTAATATCCATCTGAACCTCACCTGGCACAACTTGTGACTGTTCTTCTTGTCCCTTTGCTTGTTACCTGGGAGAAGAAGGTGACCCTCAGCTCACTACAACCTCCTTTCATGTAGTTGTAGAGAGTGATAAGGTCTCCCCTCAGCCTCCTCTTCTTCAGGCTAAACAACCCCAGCTCTCTCAGCTGCTTCTCATAACGCTTGTGCTCCAGACCCTTCACCAGCTTGAACTTGGTGTTGTCTGTGAACTTACTGAGGGTGCACCCAATCCCCTTGTCCAGATCATCGATACAGATACTGTCTATACAGGGCTGGCCTGAAAGAGAGACCTTCAGCTGTTGTTTCAGTAGGTTAATTAGCACAGTCTGGTAAATATCCTCTTACAAGAAAAGGCTTTTACGACTCCTTTGGTAGCCACCTTCTGTACTTTTCAATTTTTATTTTTTTTAATCAGTGAGGGTAATCAGGCCTAAGTAATGTGTTTCAAATCAGCATTTAGTATTTTTAGCATTTCATGAGCTGTATTGCTGTTTTTTCCTTTCCTTCTTCTGTCATATCCTGCAATTGCATTTTCATTGTTTTCATGCACATAGCCTGTTGTTGGCTCATAATTTCCTTACAATTGCTTAATAAATGTCCATCTTTCCTCTCTCCTGTTGTTTCCAGCTGATAAGCTCTTAATAGCATAAATTCTTGGATTTAAGAGCTAAGCATGAGACCATTTACCAGCGATCAATTTTTGGTGTTTCTGTTCTCATGTAATATCCTGTCCTTTATTGCCAGTCTGTAACTGTGTCATTACCATCCATTCCTACCATTCCACACGAGTAAATTCGTTCAGGTCCAAAGTGTCCTTTCAGTTTAACACTGAGGAGCTAAGGAGAAAATGTCGCACTAATCTTCATCTCTTGCAGCATTCTTATTTTCCATGTGGCTCAGTGTAATACTGTTCTTGACACTTGGACAAATTTCTTGTCATAGTTGGTGTTGTGTAGTGTTGATTATCTTATTGAAGGCACGAGCTGTTACAAGATGAGGGTTAGCAGAGTATGTGCTACCCTGTTTTTCTTCTTTGTTTATTTACCCTTCCAGATTTGGTTTGTATTATGAAATTCTGTTGATGTCAGCCTGTTGGATGTATTGGCAAGATCTCTTTTCTTGATCATTATGTTAATATTTGATAATTTCTGGCTAGTTGGTATCTTCCTTGTTTGGGGGTGGTGGTGTGTGTGGTTTGTTGTTGGGATTTTTTGGTGGTGTGGTTGGGTTTTCTTGTTTGGGGTTTGTTTTGTTGTGTTTTTTAAGAAAAGCCAACAAAACCTGTGGTGCTAAGTTTGTGATATCATTTGTCAGGTATTTAAAGATTCTGGAATAACAATGATCTGATCCTCCTGATTTGAATACTTTGATATCTTTTCTTTTTGTTTCTATCCACATAATAATGTCTCTTCCATGCTTGTTTGGTATCTCTTCCATGCTTGTTTGGTACTTCTGGCTGACAGATAGGGCTGTATCTGAGGGAGACCAAAATTTCTCATCCTAAATATGCACCATGTAGAAGTATTTTTTTCAAAAATGTATGTCTGGATTTTGTTGTGTTTTACACGGAGATCTTAAACAAAGAATATAATTTATTGTTAATAGTTAATGGCAAGAATTGCCTATAGTACTGCTTAAATCACGTGAGGAAAAAATGTAAAAACGCTCTGATGGCAGTTGAAAATTGCTAGATTTGGGTGTACTGTAATTTTAGCCTTTTCTTGGCATCTGTCACAGAATTGTCTGAGCTCTTGAAGTGTCATCCGGGCTCACATCCATTTGGTTATGTTTTACTTTCAAATATCTTTTGTATTTAACCTTAGTACTGAAGTTAACTTCTGCTAGTATTCCCATTATAACAAATGGTATCAAATTCTCTCAATTGCTAAATTTCTTCTTTTGATGATTACAAAATTTTTAAATACTGAGTATCTTTTCCTGGTCTTTTTACAAACTGATGGTGGTTAAATGTTACTACTTTTGGAATCCTTCGAATAAGCTATTGTAAGAAGAGCATAACAAGTGCAACCTGCACACACCTTCCCCCTGCTGTGACTGGCTTGGAGGTTGGTGTTTGGCCTGCAAGCTGCAGCAAGACTTTTGTAGATCTGCCTGCTGCTTCTTCTCTGCAAGCACTGGTTTGTCCTCTGTTGGGTTTTATGTAACTCTTCTCCCTGTAATACTGGAGTCATCAGTAGGTTTCAGCAGCAGCTGATCTTCCTGATCCCACAAACCATGTGCCCAAAGCTACAGGATCTGAACAGCAAAAGTTAGTATTTCCATCCGAGGCATAGATCTTGCACAAGAGCCACATGCAGCTGAGTCACATGAGGGCAAGCTACCATGCTGATTTAGTGTCTTTGAAAACAGGCTGCATGTAAGCTGCCTATGAGGTGTGGGCAGTCTGTGAGCAATGCTTTGGCAACCTCTGGTATATGTTTCGATGCAGTTGAGAGGCCGACAGCCTCACAAGAAGCTGCAAGTGTTCATCTCACCTCTTTTCAGGCATCTAGTCACACTGAGCTGCTTTCATGGTCGACGCAGAGTTCCAGGGCAAAACTGAGGTGACATCTGTAAATGTCATTATAGACATCTGTCCTTGAACTCAGTCAGGGTCTGTGCATTTCTCTCTGATGGGTGAAAAGGTAACCCAGAGTGACTGGCTTGCACACTGCATGGTTGATGCAATCGGATGAATACCTCCCTGAAAGCTTTAACTTCTTTAATTTTCAATATGTTTGTAACATGCTAAGAGTGACTTAAGCAGTCTTCATTTAACTGTTCTTGCTATTTTGAATGAAGGCATTTGCATTTCTTCAATGTTAGATTATTTCACTTAAATGTTTGCAGATCCTGGGAGAGTAAAATCTTTTATCTGATAGTTAGAATTTCAAGGTAATATGGTAAAAATGCCAATAATGAAAATTTCTAGATAGTTTTAACAGTTTCATTTTTGCAAGCTAAGTAAAGCACACGTATGTGACAATTTAATGGAGATGCATTAAATCAAAAGCAATACAGAACGAATTTAGTAATGAATGTGCTTAGCTGTATTTTGTTTACATTTGTCTAGCAGTTAGTGCTTTAATTGAGTCCTTAACTGTTTGGAAAAGAATTGATGATGTTACATTAATGCGTTTAAAGAATACTTTCTGTCTCCTGCTTTTTGCACAGAGAACAGTAACAGTTTTTTGTGGTGAAAGCTGTTAAGTCTGTAGGTTTTTATATGAGTGAATATTAGTGTTCTAGTTAGAGTTGTTTTGATTGTACAGCAGTTAGACAATAGTACTGTAGTTTGAAAAAGTAGTGAGTTCCTGTTACAGTTTGATCACTTTTTCTAGGAATAGAAACTGTCTTAGCATGATAAGGAGTGCTTTCCAGTTTGGAAATTTAAAACCTTAAATTATTTGAACCTTTAGTCTTTTTGTATCTGTAGAGTTTATTTTAGGTTTTCAATTTGTGAGTAAATTCTTTTAGTGGATAAATTTCTAACTGTCACAAGTAATACTGGTATTGCAGTTTTAAGGCTAGAAAAAATTTAACTAAAAATATTTCTAAACCAGTTACGACCAGTTCTTCATAAGATGTTAAAACTTCCTTTAAGAAGTTATCAGTATTTGTTATGCATCATGCAACTTGCATACTGCTGCTTTTTTTCTTTCTTTAATTTCTTTGAGAAAGCTCATAATTTGTAACAGGAAATGTAATGGAGTTATAGGAAATATACAAAGAATAGGACCTATGTGCAATACAATGTAAGGAAGGTTTTTGGGCAGGGCTGGATACATAGGCTGAATTTTACGCGTTCCTTCTGAATACAAGAGCAAGATAGGAAAATCTGTAAGACTTGGTGTGTTTTCAAACAGGCAAGACAGTGTGAAAGACTAGTTTCTTTACTTTAATCCCAGAATATCCTAACATTTTGTTAATCAAATGGGAAAGTTGTGTGAATTTTCTCAGCACCGTGCTGCTTTACCTTGTCTGTTTTGGACATATCAGAGAAGGGATAAATGCAAGATTTATGCATTCTGTCTTATGAATGTGAGACTTTAAAGAAAGATCTCAAGGTATGGAGATCTGATCTAGAAGGGTATAGAGAAAGGAGATTGGTCTTATGGGGAAGATCAAAAGTTTGCTTATATAGGTAATCTATAAAATGGGTAGAATGACTGATAAGAACTTTGGTGAGATAAATTGATATGGGACAGATACAGTTTATCAGGATCTACAGATCTTTTAGACCTTTCTACCATTTTTGTAAAGCCTTCCACAGTAGTTGTCTGAATCCCATGCTGCAAGCAGAGAGAGCATGTATGGTGTGGGTTTTGTTGTTGGTTGGGGTTTGGGGTTTTTTTCATCATGTTTTTTGATTTGATGATGGTATTGGGTTTTTTAATTTGATTGTGATTGGATTTTTTGTTGTTGGGGTGTTGGGTTTTTTTTGAGGGTTTGTTGTTTGTTTTTTAACACCTTTCTGATTGAAAGAATTTGGTAGGTTTTGAAGAGTATGTTGTCTGCTTTTTTAATTCTTGAACAGGACAGGTGATCTAGGAAGGGAACAGGTGATCACAGAATATACTGACTTGAATGGGACCCATCAGGATCATCGAGACCAGCTCCTGTCCCTGTACAAGACAACCCCCAAAATTACACAGTGTACCCAAGAACACGGGCAAAATGCTTCTTGGACCTGTTCCAGTACCCACCCACTCTCTGGGTGAAAAACCTTTTTCTAATATCCAACCTAAACCTCCCCTGACACAATTTCAGGCCATTCCCTTGGGTCCTGTCACTGGTCACCACAGAGAAGAGATCAGTGCCTGTCCCTCCTCTTCCCCTCATGAGGAAGTTGTAACTGCAATGAAGTCTCCCCCTCAGACTCCTCTTCTCCAGGCTGAACAGACCAAGTGACATCAGCTGCTTCTCATACAACTTTGCCTTTAGACCCTTCATCGTGTTCGTGACTCTCCTCTGGTCACTGCCTAATAGCTTTATATCCTTCTTAAACTGTGGTGAGCAAAATTGCCCCCTGCGCTCGAGGTGAGGCCAAACCAGCCCAGAACAGAGCGGGACAGTCACCTCCATGGACTGGCTGTCGATGCTGTGCTTGATGCACCCCAGGGCACGGTGATAAGTGGCCCTGTAACAGACAGACTTGTGCTCTCAGAAGGGTGGGTTTGTGCTTTCAGCAGAAAACACAGCTTAAGAATATTTTTAGTGAAACAGACCAATACAGATAAAATTTGTATCTTTATGGGCTGTGACTGTAAAGTTCTCTTTTTTTCTGTTTGTTGTTGTGTGGAGTTTTTCTCCTCTCTCTTCCTTTCTTGAATTTTGTCTTTGTAGTAAGTTGCTTCATGAAAGAGTGTACTTGTACATTTATAGAAGTTAAAGAAGAGTTTTAAGTAATGTACTGTAGGAAAGATTGCTGTCAAACATTTCATTTGTAAGATCTACTGAGTTTGAAACTATTTTAAAACTCAGAAAGGAGGTGAAGCTGAAAGACAGCATTTTCATGGTGGAAGCAGGGACATGCTTAATAGCAGAGAAACAATCTTAGTGTCATTTGAATGACACAATAACAAAAAAATTCTGGTTAGAGATGTGTTTATTAGTTGTGTGAGCTTAGTCTTCTCTTGTGTTTTACTGTTATTATTCTAGAGGTGAATTTGACCCATCAAGATTTATCATTTTGTGTTATCTCATGAATCTCTTTAATGTGTGTCTGTGTATACTGTGTCTGTAGTAGGTATGCTACTGGTATGCAGTGTGACTGTCCTTCAGAATTTTTACTCTAAAGATGCTCAGGTGACCAGGAGGAATGGAACACAAAGACCGATTTCACTAACATCGTACTAAGACTCTGCGGCACATTTGCCTGTTCTGTGCTGACATCCTAGATGTCATTCTCATCCTTTAACAAGCCCTATTCCAAAATTAAATCTGCAACTTTGTATTTCTTCAAACCAAATTTTCGCTTTCGGTTTTGCCAAATCATTATGTTGAGAAGTTTCTACTAACTGAAGTTGTATAATAATTAAAAATAAACAATTTTGGTGGCATTTCTTCTTAGCCATGCTAGAAGAAACAAGGAAACCACATAGTTAATTTTTTCATTATATTGATAAGGATATAGATGCAGTTGTCAGTATGCAGAAAGAAAAGATCTGCAGCATTAGACTTATTTTACATGAGGGATCAAATTATTGTCTGGTATTATAGTTTATTTAAACCAGATAGAATGATTGTGCGTATATAAAGTACTTCTTGAACTCTGTGCCTTGATACAGGCAGAGTATTAAGAGTGTCCTCTTAGGGTCCTCTCAAGTCTTGGCATAGCTCTTAAGGCAGCAGTATTACACTGTAACCCTGTGTTAGGCCAGATGGCATCCAGCCCCTTGGAGTATTTATGCTGAGGTGAGTGGGACTGCTTTGAGGAAGAGATGCTGTCATGTCCAACCTCATTGGTGTGCAACTTCTGTGCTCTACCTCAGACCAAGATTGGCAAAATGAGTAGAGCTGCAAAGTGATTTTCAGTGTCTTAATTTAAAATACCAAGTTCAACAAACCTTTGCATATCAGATTAACGCTTCTCTTCTTCTGATACTTGTCCTAACAAAAAAATTGTAGTACTAACTGTGATTATGCAGCGGAACATGTATTGATAGCACTGCATTCTTTTAAAAAGTATTGTTTAGTAATTAGGAATAAAAGCAGAAAGAACTCCAATTTTTTTTTCCTTTGATTTTCAGATGGTGGTAAAAACATTCATGGATATGGACCAGGACTCAGAAGATGAGAAGCAGCAGTATCTCCCACTAGCCTTGCACCTTGCATCTGAATTCTTCCTCAGGAATCCCAATAAAGATGTGCGCCTCCTTGTAGCATGTTGCTTGGCTGATATCTTTCGTATCTATGCTCCTGAAGCTCCATATACTTCCCATGACAAACTTAAGGTAAAAATGCTTTATAAAATAAAGGCTTTCTTCCTACCCCATTCTCTTACTGAGGAAAATAAAAACCACGTCCCTCCTCCTCCCTCCCAAAATGAAACCAACCAACCAACTCCCCTCTAAAAAAACAAACAACAAAAAAAACCCAGAAAAATAAACCAAAAAAATTGGTTTTACTCCTATTTATACTGATGTTCAATTTTATTAAAGACATGTTGCTTTAATCCTGTGAGTCAGTGTAATAATTAAGGGCCAGGCATGTAAAGGAACACTGGATGATATGACCAGTGTCTGTGTTGGTGATAGCTTTCTTGTCAGTGCCTAAAAAAACCAATTTAATGTTCTCATATCATGAGTTTGAAAATATGGGTAAATGTCACTACTAAATGGTTGTATTGTTTTTTTGACAGGACATATTCTTGTTTATTACAAGACAATTGAAAGGCTTGGAGGACACGAAGAGCCCTCAATTTAACAGATACTTTTACTTGTTAGAGGTAACTCAGTAGTTGTAACTTTCAGTAGCTGGTATTTGCTCTGCAAGCCTAAGAAGTGTAATCAGTATTTTTTCCAGTAATTTTTCCAGATGTGCCAGTATGCCTGGGAAATTTATTCTGTAAATCACACCAGTCTCACTGAAGTTCATTTAATTGCTTCTTTTAGTAGTTATAATTCTGTTTGCATTTAGTAAGTTCACTAGCCTGCAGTTGAGGACATGTTGAAATGATTGGTATTTATTAGCATTTAGCCTTTATCTTATAAATGTATACACTGTTTTTTGTATCAAGAGAGAAAATTTCAAATGCTGATTAAAATGCAGGTGTGATTATATTGATGGTGGGAGAAGAGATATAAGATTTTTGCTTTGAAAGCGTTGCAAAACAGTACTCTTGACAAGAATGGGGGGAGGGTTCAGTGTGCATTTAGAAATAGTATCTTGTTTGTAAATCTTTTATTGATACATAAAATTGTCATATGAAGAAAAAAGTCTAGAAATAGGAACTTAATATATTAACAATTTCTGTTAATCGGGTTTTATACATAAGAAATCAGATTATTATATATGTAGTTTTTTCTGGATATATCTGGCAAAGCCCCTTTGTATTAGGAGTTCTTTATATGCAAAGCAAATATCCGGTCTCTTTCCCCAAAGGGAATATTGTATATTTTTTTCCTTAAATAGAAAAAAACTGTAGCTAACATGATTATATTTATGTGATTTAATATGAAGTTATAATAGCCTGAATATCCTATTTTTTGTTTTAGAATTTAGCTTGGGTTAAATCTTACAACATCTGCTTTGAGTTGGAAGATTGCAATGAAATTTTTATTCAGCTTTTTAGGACTCTTTTTTCAGTTATCAAGTAAGTTGAATTACTTCCATTATTTTAAACTGTCAAAATATCATCAATTTTGGGGGTAGACTGAATCCTGTCATAGTCTACAGATAAATATGTCTGAACAGAACTAGTCTTTATTTGTCCAAACAAAGAGATACAAGGAAAGCAAATGAGTGTGAATTACTGACAGTGTGAAGGGGTGTACATCTGAAAGTAGATGTGTTTTAAAATTTGTTGTCCATGTTATAACTATACTTCATTCTGATTCATTTATCTACATTTTTACTTTCGTGGTTGTGATTGTCTTTTTTATTTTGATTCACTTAAAGCAGAGCTAGGTTGTTCTAGGTTTTTGAACCTTCCTGTAAGAGAAGAAAGGCACGTAAAATGGTTTTGAGTTTTGAGATGTGGAGAGTGTAAGGGAAGGCAAGCTGGACAGTGTTAGACATTGTTTCTTGACCGTACTGTTAATATTTGTCAGGGTCTGAAAATTTAGTGTTGATAATATTCTTTATGATCTTAGTAATAGCCACAACCAGAAGGTACAAATGCATATGCTGGATTTGATGAGTTCTATCATCATGGAAGGCGATGGAGTAACTCAGGAGCTGCTGGACTCGATTTTGATTAACCTCATTCCTGCACACAAGGTCTGCAAAATAAAATATTATAGTAGTATACCATTATAACAACATTAATTTTTATTGCCTTTTGCATGTTGTTTATCTCTTCACGCACTTAAGCTATCACAACTGTTTTATTTTCCCCCAGTCTTGGAAGACTTGATTGAAAATTTCCTTTGGGAATTATTTGGTGCTGTTCATTAACTGTGTCTAGATTATTCGTTATCAAGAGATTGTGCCTACTTGCTGCCTCAGGATCTCTGTACGGAAATAGTGTTTTCAAGTAAATGCAATAGGAAAACATTATAGCTTAAGGATCGTGCATTGTCGGTCATTTTACTTTTTGGATTTGATGCAGGGTTTATGATTGAAAAGATGTGAAGTATTTTTAATTAAAAAAAAGGAAAAAAAATACTTCCCGAGGCTTCTGTGGTGTCTTGCTGCTCCCCTCAGCTTGCCAGTCAGACTTTCCTCCACCTCCCTAGCTGTGCTTCCCACCCCTTCCATGGGCTTTACCTGCTTAACTCACTTATAAGGGACCAAGTGACACATACACACATCTCCTTCCTAGAGGAATTTTATATGAGCTCCTCCTCGAAGAGTAGGTCAGTGGATCTGCAGCTGAGCTTTTGAAGTACCTTTATTGTAATGCCAAAATAAATTTGAAAGGAGAATGAACACAACTCCATTAGCTGTGAAATAAGGGAAAATGAGTGCAGGCTGGTGTTGCCTTGCATTGACCAAGAAAATTTCCTTTCTAAAACACTTGTTCTTCTTAATGAAAATTGTATGGAGTACAAGAAGTTTCACTTATTAGTTGGAGTAAATGAACTGTGCTCTGATTACCAAGTGTGTTTTTCTGTTTGTTCATTTATTAATTTAAAATAATGACAAAATTAAGGCAGCTCCATCCATGACTACATAATTAAAGTTAAATTAGCAGATAAAAGTTAAGTTAGCAGGAATTATTCATTTAGTTAAAGAGGGAGAATTCATGGGAATGCATTACACAGGAGTGTCTAAGCTGTGACCATTGTCATTTACCTGTGAAATTCTGTTGTCTGAGATGAGTTTGCATTCCTTCTGTCATGACCATGAGACAGAAATACCATTCTGTTAAGTCATTTTTATTGACAGCAATGAGATAATGTCTTATTAAAACTGCTAACAGAGAGGCATCTTACAATAATAGAGTCCTTTTGAAGATACAATGCACTTTGTAAGTTGTTTCTAATTATAGGCAGTAGATATCAGGAATGGAATAGAGGAGTGGTGCTGTGTGTGTCAGGTGCTGGGTGATGCTGTTGGCAGTGGTGGGCATTGCTCTGACAATACAAACACCTGGTAAACCTTGTACAACAGAACAGTGTGTTGTGACTACTTGGTTTAGGCAAAGTAAAAGTAAATATGATCCTTCAGCATTAACATTGTTCACTTAATCGTATAGTTCTGCCTAATGAAGGAAATGCTTAAGCAAGGCTCTGATAAAGAGGGAGGTAAACTTGGTGTAAATATTGGGTTTTACTGCACATTTGCTGTCTCTTAGAAGACTGGTGCCAGTCCTTACCAACTCTTGGTCATGACTGAGCAAATAATATCCCGTAGTCAGTGCTCATATCGTACTTTGGTCAGTATTTTGATCTATTTTAATTTGTTTGTTTCCTGTAACAACAGAACTTAAACTACTGTTTTACCACGGTAATTTAAAAAAAAACCAACCAGAAAGTTCTTTTGTCTGATCTGCCTAGCAGAGTTTGACTGTGGTAATTATGTTCTCCTTTCATGAACAGATCTCCTAGGAAATTCTGTGATTATATTGTTTGTCCTTAGGTATGTAAATCAGAAGCCCCATAGTTTGAAAAACTTATTTTCTTGTAGAATACATACAATAGCAATACTTTTAGGTCTGTGCAAAGCAGTCAAATACCAGTCATTCTCTGCTATGACATAATAAAAGTAATAGTGTGGCAAGAAATAGTGGAAATTTGTCTTTGTAAAGAAGCTGAAAGAATGTGTTTTGGAGAATGTAGTCTGTTCCTTTTTTTTTTTTAATTAGACATGAAGTAGCATCTACCTCAGCATCTAAATTATATTCATTTGTACATCCATTATCAATAAAGTGGTGGTGGTGTACATTGTTCTCTGTGTGTGCTATTGTGATTCTCCTGTAGTAAATCCAGGTTTTCAATAGCAGTATCATAAGTCACATTTAGCTCAGGTTACCTATGCCATCAGACTGTAGTCCTTTTTATTAACTTTAAAAGCAGTACTATTTAGTGAATATTTTTCTTCACATTCTTACAATCAAAATTATTCCTTAAAAACATATTCGTGTCTTCATATATTTTATGTGCTTAAAATCAGTAACTTTTTCTGCATCCTCTACAGCAGGGCTAGTCCAGTCCTTCAGGGTTTGTTTTCCCTAACAGATGAATTATTTTTTTATTATTTACTAATAGTTGTTTATTTTATCAGTAGATATATTACTTTTCTAGGCTATTTTGATGTCTGGTTCTTTGGTACTGAGGGGTTTTTTGTGTGTATGTATTTGGGTTGTTGGTTTGTTTGTGTGGAAATCTTTGAAGCTGTGTTGAAAATCCAAAGAAAGTATGTTTTCTGTATGAGGTTGGCAGTCCTTTAGTTTAATACCGGCATACCTGCCAAAAAGATTTTCATCATGGTCTGGTTTGGAAAGAAAATGTTGGGATTATTATTTATTTATTTATTTATTTAAAATTTGAGATGAGTTGATAAATATATGTCTGTATTTTGTAATGAGACATCAGTTTAGTGCTTTGGTGATTGAGGACATACTTATTTGAGCCTTTGGCCATTTGTTTCTCTTTACTATCAGTTCAGGAACTGTCTTTCAGTTTGTCATCTCATTAGTTAAAAGTACATGAGAGAGTCGTTCTCAATGTGGACTTGCCAAATACAGTCTTCCCAAGAAGCAGTCATCCATAGGCTTTTCCTGCATTTTTTCTGCAGTGATTTGTAATTTTCAGGGCAATCAGCTAATCTACCTTTCTTTTTTTGCCCCCTCCAAGCATCATTAATCCCTAGGTGATATGAGATACTGTGTATTGGATTTGTGCAGACTTGGACAGTCAGATTTTTCAGATGTGCAGTTACATTCCTTATCTTGCTGAAGAGTAATAAAAACAATGTTCAGATTTGTCACGTTGCAATCAAATGTTTACTTGGAAAGTTGACAGCTAACTCTGCCCAAGTGTAAGTGCTTTCTGTGGGCTCACTGTGGGCTGTCCCAGAGCATATGGTACAGGCCATGGAGACATCAGTGCACAGTTTTACTCTCTAGACAAGGCTGAACTTTGCTGCAGGGTGTACCTCTTATGGGTATGTGAGGGAGAAACGAAACTACATTTAAATATTAAGTTAGAGTTGTTCATTTTTCAGTGGCAAAGTTTGGTGCACATTAATTTTCAAAGTATGGTAATGTTTCTTCAAAATTTTTAATGCTATTGCATATGAAAACTTTTTATAGATGTGAATGCAGTGCTAAAGGTGACAGCTGATAAAGTCAATGTGCAGGAAATTATGGGTTTGGGTTAGTTTTCTTAAGTGTGTGAAAAACTAGTTTTAAGATTTCTCTACGTATGTAGTTGTGGAATTAATGTAACTTAATTTGGATAGCTTTGAAAACAAATAGATTGGTGGTGAAACATACCTTTCTAAAGTCATGGGTCTTTAAGGTTGGGAGGGAAAAGTAAAGTCATCTGAAATAGTTTGTCTCTATAAAATTTTATTATGTTTTCTTTATTTCAGAACCTTAATAAACAAGCATTTGATCTTGCAAAAGTCCTGTTGAAAAGGACCGTCCAGACCATTGAACCTTGTATTGCCAATGTATGTAAATTAGTTAATCCATGTTACCTACAAGTAGCAAGTGTTCTTGTACTGTCTTGATTTACTGCAAATTTGGTGGGATTCTTTTCCTTGTAAATATTGTTTATAAAAGCCACATTTTGTAATGCAGCTACAAGAATACCATTTTCCAAATAGGGTATTGTTAACATGGTTGTTAAGTATGTGGGATGTATCAAATAAGTGAAGAGGAAATTAATTTTTGCCCATCTCAGTCTAAAGTTAAGCCTAAATCTAGGTTGTGAAAATAGGTGACCACCAAAACTCCTGTTACAACAAAAGGAATTGTTAGTACTTTGTATGTCCAGTAACCAGACAGCCTAATTTCGTACCAAGCTTTAGGATGAAGCATTTCAAACTGCCAACTCTTTGCTAGAGGTTTTTTTTTTTCCCCCTCCTAAACTTGCTGTAGTCATAAAGACTGAAAGAATTATGGTTTTCACTTCTACTGTAATTCCTCTTGTTGAATGTCAGTGTTGTGTGTTCTGCCTATTAGTACAGCTACTACAGTCTTTGGGGAATGTGGTCTGATCCATTCTGTTGCCTTTCCTTGGTGCCGAAGCCAGTAGAATTCGTAAAAGTCAGAGTAGTTTAAAAAGGAAATTAGACTAATTCATAAAAGATTAATCAGTAAGTATTTAAAAGTGAGATCAGGAGTCTCACTAACAAGTACCACTTTCCAATTCCCCTCCTTCTTTAAACTTTTTAATTAGTCATAGCTGGAAACAGGATAGTACATAGAGTAATGTTTGAGTTGATTTAATACTTTTCTTCTTACTTTCTTTTTCAAGTGTGTAATAGCTTTGTAGCATTTGCACTGCTCAAATATTAACCCACAGAATCTAATAGAGAGTATATAAAGTATATTAAAATTTAACAAATCCAAAAGAAATAGTTCATATTTTAGCCTACTCTTGGTTTCTTTCTGTTAGATCACTAACAACCTTGATATATTACTATCAAATATCACAAAACATAACATAAAGCCATTTGATGTTCTTTAAAAAGGCTTTGAGGTGGAGAAGCTTCATTTTCAGTATTTGATGGTCTTCAATTGGATTGGTTTTAAATGAAAGAAAATTTAAAAAAGATACTAATTTTTTTCCTCAATGTTTACTGGATGAATATGCATTTTAAATTAATTCTTTTATTACCTATTTATTTTGCTTGGGAGATGGTTATTGATATTTTAAATTATCAAATTATCATGAATTAAACTGTCTTGACTGAAGTATTAGAACTGAACTAAGAAGGATGTTTGTAATTTGTCTGAGCCTAAATTGTTAAGGGTGAAATGCTTTGATTTAATGAAGACATCGTGCATTGAGTATCTTCCATTACTATAAAAATATTAATGATACTATGTTAAAATAACTTCTAAAAATAGTTTTTGCTTTAATGAGGGACAATCTACCAAATAA
Source organism: Neopelma chrysocephalum (assembly GCF_003984885.1). Classification (NCBI taxonomy): domain Eukaryota; kingdom Metazoa; phylum Chordata; class Aves; order Passeriformes; family Pipridae; genus Neopelma; species Neopelma chrysocephalum. The sequence goes on along the minus strand of NW_020897731.1, from coordinate 14,893,750 downwards.
TAATGTTTGTATTCTAGTTTTTTAACCAGGTTCTGGTACTGGGAAAGTCTTCAGTAAGTGACTTATCAGAACATGTGTTTGACTTGATACAAGAGCTTTTTGCCATAGATCCTCACTTACTGCTGTCTGTCATGCCACAGCTTGAATTCAAGCTGAAGGTAGGTTACAATGTAGCTTTGGACAAGCAGTAAAATTTGTGCAGATATTAAGAGTGCAGAGATGTAGATTTAATAAGTGTTCTACTGGAGGGATAAAAAGTTTATATTTATTACTTTATTTGAAAGATAAATGTAATATTGAAGAAAGGATACTGGCAATTTGTGTATATTTATACATATGTATATAATTATATGCTTTTTTTTGCTTGCAAACATATTATGCACACAAAATATATACTCATAATGATAATGGAGTCTAATACAAAAGTTCTATGTACTTAATCTTTTGAATTCACCTGAAATTTATGAAGTAATTAGGCTGTAGTCGGCTTATCTCATGAAATGCCAATCTGTCAGCTTGGCAGATTGTATTGATTTGCAGAACTTTGTTTTATGAAATGTTTTAATAATAGAGGAAGTATTTCCTAATATTTTCTGAGATTTGTCATAGTCGGCTAGTAAGTCAGCTGACATCTTCTGAATCCTTGAAAATAGTTAATTTATCCTGATTTGGGAATTTGTGGGGCTTTTAATTATAAAGCTATTTGTCTTTCATAAAATTGTAAGTGAATGAGAGAAGTAATTTTATATGTGTGCATGTACATGTAGGCTATGGTAGCAACAAACAAAAGTAACCAAGAAGTAGGTGTTTGATGAAATGACGTATCTCTTTTATTAGTGCAGATTTGTTTATAACATGTTAGTTGGTGTCTTTTCCACACACATGGAAACATTCTTAAAGAATGTTTTACAACAAAAATATAATGAATTGTTGAAATTGTCAAAGATATGTTATTCAGACTACTGTGTATGGGTTTTTATTCCCAAAAGAGAAGGAATTTTCAAAGCACAGCCACATATTCAGTGTCTGTAATATGTTAACTTAATAGGTATTTGTATATTTTCGCTCATATTAATCTAATATTCTAATTAGAGAGACTGAAGATTATCAGAAATTACTTCAAACTCAGTTTTTAATCTAACTGTTACAGGAACAGAAAGAAAAGGAAACCAGAAATTATTATTAAAATATTATGGATAATGATTTACAGTTTCTTTTTCACGTTTTGATTTTTAGAGCAATGATGGAGAAGAGCGTTTGGCTGTTGTTCGACTTTTGGCTAAACTCTTTGGCTCCAAAGATTCTGATCTGGCCACGCAAAATCGACCTCTTTGGCAGTGCTTTCTTGGGCGGTAAGAGAAATGGGATAGAATTCTAAATTTCTATTCTTTTTGTTCTGAATTTTCTTATAGTATTGCATTTGTCATTGGTTTTTTTAGAGGATATAACTATGTGTTTATATTTGAACAAGTTACTTTGTTAAATCTTGAAAACAGAGAATTGCACACAGTTACATTTTGGAATGAAGAAGCCTGAAGAACTGCTGCTATTTTGCTGTCAGCTACAAGCATATAGCTTAGATAGACAGTACATTACACACACGGCAAAAATTATACAGTAGCTATGCCAGCACTGTCTGAAATTTCATACTGTTCAGCTGTATCTGCAACTGTATCTGTTTTGTTTGGCATTTACCTTTTTGAGTGAAGAGGTACTTCCTTTTCAGTAAATATAGAAGTTTATAATTTTTAAAAAGGTGAATGCTTTCAAGTGGTACATATTACGTGACAATTTACATTTTTATAATTTTACCTGTGTGTGTATATATGCACACACAATATTGACTGTGTATGGAGAATTATGTTCAAAAGTCAGTGGACAAAATCTGTTAGTTCAACGTTGCCTCCACATACAGCATATTCATACTTTAATTTTAGTCCTGACTTAATTTCACAAGAAATAACAAAAATTTGTATGAGGAACATTTATATTCTATTATTTTGCCACATAGAAGTATTCTAATAGTTAACAGAACATACTATCAACGCATGTTACTACATAGAGAATAATCATGATTTGAAAGGCTAATTAAAAATTAACATTCATCATCTTCTATCCCTCTAGGTTCAATGATATCCATGTCCCTGTGAGATTAGAGAGTGTGAAATTCGCCAGTCATTGTTTAATGAACCATCCAGACTTAGCAAAAGACCTCACTGGTGAGATGCTCATACAGGGGTTTAGAATAATTTATGAAATGAGCAAGGAAGTGTATAATTTTTTTTGTACGTAAAAGTGTGGTTCTAAAATGTATCAAGACTGATGCTTGATGCTGGATGGAAGAGCTAACACTGAGTAATTGATTTCTACTGAAGACAAGTGCTAGTTATAGTAAGAGAGGAGTGTGTGACTTTGTATGGACTTTGTCCATACACACATTGTGTGTGTGTTTAAGAAGCTACCCATTGCAGAATGAATTTTAAAGTAATTTGAAGTTCTAAAGAAACTTTTGGCAAGTCAAAGCAAATATTGGTGCAACATCTTGACTTGTTTTCAAGAACAGTCACTGTGTTCCCCAGTACTCTCCCACTGAGTTCAGAAAATGCTGTTTTGCTGATCTAAACGATGAAGTGTCTTCCTACACTACAGCATTATTTTAACTATGAGCAGATTTTCAGGCTTCACTGAAAAACTGTTCTTTTTTTGATGCAAGCTATCCTACAGCAGTTGTCAATATTTTTCATTTATTATTTAACTTTTTAGCTCTTTGGGAATGAGAGTTTTTTCTGGTCTTATTTCTTCTCATTCCCTCACCCCCCTTTATTTTCAATATATTCTAATCAGCTTTTTTTTCACTTTCATTTGCTTGTTGCAAATGAGGTAATCATAAAAGCTATTCACTTTTGTATTCTTCTGATATTTACAGTTATCTAATTGTTTTGTATTTAACATAGAAAACATTGGAACAGATAGATACTTCCTGTGAGTAGCTATAAGTTTAATAGATAACATGGTTGTGATATATGACTGACATTTAATTGTTTTAACATTATTAATAAATCAGAATATGTCACACCTACATAAATAAGCCAAGTTTTTCATTGTTTCTGATCGTAACAGAATATTTGAAGGTTAGATCACATGACCCAGAAGAAGCCATTCGACATGATGTTATTGTTACAATTATTACTGCAGGCAAGAGAGATCTTTCTTTAGTCAATGACCAGCTCCTTGGCTTTGTAAGGGAAAGAACGCTAGACAAACGGGTAAGTGTTAATATTGTATTTTCAGAAATTATCTGCTTCTAGTATACCTTGGTAAAAGTAAAACCAAAAAACCAAAGCCACAGAATCAGAGAATCATAAAGAGTTGACTATCAAGAAGAATGCTGCAGGGGAAAAATAATTTTGCAAGAAGATCTTAATGTAGATTCCATAATATGGTGGCATCAATCGACCCAGTTATCAAGCAAATAGGGTCATTGACTTGTGAGAAAGACAATCATATTGTAAGAATAAGAATTGTCACGCATGTTAAGGCCAAAGGTCCCTATAACCCTTTATAATTCTCATAGTGGTCAGTTTTGGCTTCCAGCAATTTGTGATTTAATGATTTCTTGAATCTGCTTGATAACGTACATTATAGCTTTCAATGGAACTTCATTCCATGTATTAATCGAGTTCTTTCTTGAATGAACTTGTACTTTATAATCATACATGGTATACATCAGCAAATTCAAGTTTAATGCACATTTGGAAAAAATAACTTCACTTGTTTGTTTTTAAACTTGTCTGAGAATTTCACTGGATATCTCATAGTTCTTGCATTATGTAAAATAATGAATATTCTTTGACCCACTTATGATTAATAAATGTGTATAGCATATCTTTTCCAGCTATTTGCCTTCCAGTTTAAAGAATCACCTGATTAACTTCCACACAAATTATTACTGCATTCTTCAGATCATTCTTGTCTGGATGTTCTATATCCTGTTTTAACTAAGGTGACCAGAGTTGGCAATGGCATTCACGATGTGCACCATGTTGTATACATATTTTGTGATAACTCTTTTTCCTTATTGTGAAGCATTCGATCTCTTACACTGTTTCTGAGCACTGAGCTGACAGTTTTGAGTACAGTGTCTTTCCTGAATAATTTTAGATGATCTATTGCCTAATACTGTACGTGCAGAGTTAATGCTGGTGGGAAAACCTGGCCTTAATCTGAAGTTCCTCCATTTCACATTGTAACAATTCAGTAGTGTGACATATTTCTGCAATAGTTCATTAAAATGTTAGATCCGACTACCTCAGTAAATTTTATACCCTCTGTTCAGTTCATTTTCTAATTTTTCTTTATGTTAAGTGTCAGAGATTTCTTTCTGACTCTGTCTGTATGTTCCCTTTGTTCCCTTCATTGTGAAAATCAGTCATTTATTTCCACCCGTTGTCCCCTATGTTTACTTAAAAATTAATTCACAACAGGATTTTTATTTTAAGATCCTGTGGTGTGAGACTTTATTGGAAGCTTTTTTTGGATCCTAATGGATTCTACTGATGTACTTCTGGGTCTGCTAAAAGTTATTTTTTCTTAGACAAAACTTCCCATTCTGTAAAGTGCAATGACTCATTTCCATAACTTATTTTTCAGTCGTGTCAGCTCTTTGTTGTTGTTACTGTTCTGTTTCAACCTGTTTACCCATTCAAAATAAGATGTTCTGATGAGTGGTGCAGTGTTCCTCTTGGAACCCCTTGGATTCTTTCGCATTTGCTGTCTTCAGTCTGTTCATTGATAGATTGCAATAAGAGGATAATTAGTATTTGCTATATCATTTCTAAATTCCTATAAAAGTCATGGATGGGATACCACCTGGTCTTAATGATTTTGTTACTGCTCATTTTATTAATTTTTTTACATGTCTCCTAATGACAGTTTAAGAAACCTCTTCAGACCTCTCTCCTGGAATAAATCTTGTTTGTCTTTCAGTCCTACAAAAAGGGTCTGTCTGGAAGTCTTCCTGCTTCTAGAGGCTTTGGTGAAGATGTTATTCAGTATGCTTTTCATAATTTGGTTTTGAAACTTTTGCCCATGCTTCATCAAGGATTTACTTTCAACTTGACAGAGTTTATACTCTTTCCTGTTTACACTTTTTCAGATGTGGCTCCGTGGTCTTTGGATGGTGATGTTTAATAGCAGACTTCTCTGGGCTGTGTAGCCACATTGATTCTTTTTTTTTTTGTCCCTATTGTTCATTTGTGATAGGGGGTATCCTTTCTATAGCCTATGTCATTCTACCTGGTTACTTTACTTCTTTTAAAATAATTGTATCTTTTTGTTTAGTCCCTTTTTTAAATGGGAATGTTGCTATAATGGATTTTGAGAAAAGAGTATTTTCTTTGCACAGAGAAATACTGATTTTGAGTATCTTCACTATTATAAAGCAGCTCTTCAATTAGTTCTACCTGCAGCTTGACCTTGCATGTTTCTCAATAGTGATTAAGATCACCTTCCTTGTTTTTCAACCACTAAACAAACATGTCCAAAAAGTCATTTATGAGATGCAAAAGCTTTTACTTCCCACTGGGACTTCCATCTAGTGAGAATGGGATGATTGTTACTGTGTCTTCTACATAGTGTCTCTGTTCTCCTATACCATGTTGCCATCAGTAAGAGGCTGTCAGTTGTGCAGCTATAGTACTAATTTCCACAGAGCTAGGTCTTTTCAGTTCACATAGCTTTAAATCTGGTGTAGTGGTACTTAATGTTCCTAATATGTTTGGCGAAGTCATTTCACACCGGTCATAGGTTTGATGATACATTGCATTTCAAGGTTAGGTGCTTTTTTAGGCAATCCTCAGTGAAGAATAACTTCATCTGTACATGATGTTTCTCTTATAAAAATCTCTGGAGAGAGCTTTAATGAAAATATAACCTGAGGAGAGATTAAAATTGAGCACTAACTAGAAATGACTACAGAAAATACTTAGTATTTGAAATAGACCTTAACAATATAGCATGTCTTTGCAAATATTGGCCTTTCCTTATTAACCCCTTGTTAAGTACTCTGCTTTCATTTTAGGCTTAAATTTGCTAGAATAATTTCTTACAATCCTTTTTTGTTGTCTTCTGACAATAGTTTTGCCATTATTCCTGTGTCGTAGATGGTATTTGATGAAGCTATCAATTGCATTGGAACGGTATATCTGAATGCAGAAAAATATTAATACTTTTCTGAAAATGTTCCTCCTTCAGACCTTTATTTTTTTAAAATATGCTTTAGATTGCAATGGGTGTGAACAGATTCCTGCAGAGAAGTTAAACAGCAACATCTGTTTATAGCTGAAGTTGGGGTTTTTTGTGAAAATTAAGTATTAGACTGTATACTGGCGAAGTCAGTACTGTCTTGACCTGTTACTTGTTTTAACACTTAAATATGCCAAGCGTGTCTGGGGGAACATCAGGCAAAGCGTTGCCAGCCGGTCGAGGGAGGTGATTTTCTGCTCTGCCCTGGGACAACCTCACCTTGAATATTGTGTGCAGTTTTGGGCACCACAATATAAGAAAAGTATTCAGCTATTAGAGAGCGTCCAAAGGAGGGCAATGAAGATGGCGAAGAGCCTTGAGGGGAAGCCGTATGAGGAGCATCTGAGGTCACTTGGTCTGTTCAGCCTGGAGAAGAGGAAGGAGACTGAGGGGAGACCTCATTGCAGTTACAATTTCCTTGTGAGGGGAAGAGGAAGGACAGGCACTGATCTCTTCTGTGTGGTGACCAGTGACAGGACCTGAGGGAATGGCCTGAAGTTGTGTCAGGGGAGCTTTAGGTTGGATATTAGAAAAAGGTTCTTATCCAGAGAGTGATTGGGCACTGGAACAGGCTCCCCAGGGAAGTGGTCACAGCACCAAGCCTGACAGAGTTGAAGAAGTGTTTGAATGATACTCTTGGGGATGATCCTGTGCAGGTCTAAGGGTTGGACTCGATGATCGTTGTGGATCCCTTCCAACTCAGCATATTCTATGGTTCTGTGAAAATACAAGTTTATTTTTTCCATCTTCTTGACACAGCTTACTCCAACAGCTAGTGGTGTCTAAGGCTCTTATGGTGACATAAGCCATATTTTCTTCATTACCCTTTGTGAAAAGGAAGTCACTCAGTAAAACTGTGAAGAAATTAAATGTACAGAGACCAGAAAGTGGCTGTTCTGTCTTTCACGCTTCTACATCTTTACTGTATTTTGAGTATGTTTGATATTTATTTACCAAAATCACTTCCCCACCTCCTTTTCATTTCTTCCCCCTCAAGTGGCGAGTAAGAAAAGAAGCTATGATGGGTCTTGCCCAGCTATACAAGAAGTATTGTCTTCATGCCGAGGCCGGAAAAGATGCTGCAGAGAAAGTGAGCTGGATAAAGGATAAACTTTTGCACATATATTATCAAAACAGCATTGATGACAAGTGAGTCAACCTAAGCCTTCCTAATTTTAAGTGTATAGTGATAAGAAATATTCTAAAAATGTACTTATCCTATGAAAGCTGTTATATTCTGTATGTGTGGGTTTATGTATGTGTATTTAATTAATGATCATTAACATATATACTTATATATTCAGGATGGTTGCATTATCTGTTCATGGATTCATTTTATTTACTGATGGAACTAGATCTGATTAACTAACTACTGCATAGAAAAAAATTGTCAAATTTGGTGTTTACTCTGCCCAGTTTTTGTTTGCCTTACTGCTTTCCAGAGGCCAGCATGTTAAAATCCATGATCTGTGAGTGTCTTGCATGTACACACCAGAGTACATGCACAGACCTCTCCTTTTAGTATGCTGTGTAGAAAATGGACCTTTAGATAGAACTAAAGCTGAAGAAATATCGGAGTGCTTCCACTGTTAGCTTGTCTTCCTTGTTTTGTCACTCAGTCCCTTTAACTTTTGAAGTACCATTTTGGTGTTGGAAAAGGTATTTTGCCCGAGGTTTTGGAAGATAGTTTTCAACTCTCACTATTAATTGCGGAGAGCCACATGGTGAGATCGCATGAAGATAGAATTTTAGCCTAGATTTTTGATGTGGCAGTCTGGAAAATTCCTTGCTTATACAGTCTGCTACCTCAATATGTGTTGTTATCTTGGTGACTACTCTGAATGGGCTAATAGCCTCGGTCAATTGCCAGTTATGATAGTGAATTTTTAACCACTGCAGTGGTGAACGCTCTTGCTTTGTTCTTCTGGCTGATCATAACTGGGCCGGAGTTATATCTCTGATTAGTTGTCACTTTTTTTTTTTTAAAGATTATTAGATTACGCACACAGAAATTACAGTGAAAGTCTGCTGAGATAGGAGTATCAAATAATGAAAAATTAGGAAATCTTCATATAGTTTATACAAAGCTAATTTAGCATGTGTACGTGCATAAAAATACACTTCAATTTGCAGTGAGAGGTTTGTTTTTTGTAGTGTCTCACTGTCACTACACAGGTTTGAGAGCAAGCAGAGAATGAATCGAAGTTGTATAGTGAATAGGGCAGATGTTTTCTGTATTCTTGTTCACAGAAAATGCAGAACACTGACGGAAATAAGGCAAGGAATTTCTTTCTCTGACATTTCTTCTGAAAGTCTGATTAAGCTATTGAAACTAGTCTTTTCATGAGTAGGCATGGATTGTATGCTGTTTGTTTTCTGGGTATCCACACTGAAAGATTGGTGGCTTGATTTTCAATGTTCCTATAGTTCAGTTTGGTACCCTGAATTTTTAATTCAAATTTTACTGGTTTTTAAGGCCGACATTTAAGTTCTAGTTCTGTCACGTCATTGGATTGGTTTCCCAGTCCCAGTGGAGAAATAAATGCATTTCAGTGTTAATATTGTCAGAATTGTAAAGTTTTAGCACCTAAAGAGCTGTAGAAATGCTGTGATATTTTAAGACGGAGTCTGTCCAACTCTTTAAACACATAAGAACAGGTCAAAATTATCCAACTCTGGCCTGTTTTTCGTCGATAGTGAGGGAAGAGGATAAAAGGTAGCAATAACAGCTCTCCGAGCCTTGGAGTATGTTCCGTTGGGTGCATGGGATAACACTAGTTCTTTCAAAAGATAGTAGCTCAGTATCACACAGAGTTCAGACATGAAGTGGAATAGAACAAATTTTCTCCACGTTGCTAACTCAGTCACTTGATAATGTTTTTGTTTTTGCTTGAATACTGACATACATGTCTACTCAAGAGTGAGAACTTCTAACCATGGAGATGTTTATCACCTGTGTGCTCTGAGCTGCTTTGTTTTACAATACATGCGTAGGGAATGGAGTAAAATATTGTCATCTGAAACAGTGCCCTGTTACCCATTCTTGATGTGCTTGCCAGCGACTTTCCTCACAGGGGAAAAGTGCGTCTTGGAGTTATTCCTGATTTGTAAATCTTGACCCTAACCAAAAGGAACCAGGGACAGGATGATACAATCTCTCCATTTGTATAGACAGCTTTTCTGGAACATGTTTCTACAGAGACATGGGCTAGAGCCATGTTCATAAATTGGGAAGAATTCTGATGCCTCCAGTATCCTAGTATGTTAAACAGGTGGAATCCCCTGAGATGTGAAGATCTTGTTCCCCAAACAATTTAGTTCTTGGATTCATCAGTAGTAAAATGTACATTTAAAGAGGGAAAGCCAAGTTTTCTTGAATACTAATGAGGTGTCTTGAGATAATGGTATCCATATTCATGATCATCCTTTATTCCTCTGCCTTGCCATCATGTGTTTTGGAATTTTCTTTGAACAGAAATGAGGTGTGTTTGATCTGTGCTGCCTTCTTGTGGTCTTTGCTCAAGGCACTTCCAGAGTACTTACTAGTGTTAATGTACTAGTGTACCAGTACATAGTGGAAAAAGTTTTAAAATTCTAACACACACAATATTTGTCCATAAACAGCAAATTGTATAGCTGAACGTTGTGCACAGCTCTCATTGCTATGAATTAAATTAATGGCTGAATTTTCTTTCATTTGACAGGGCTATATTTTGTTGTTCAAGGTTGATATTTTATGTAAAACTTTAAATATGTATTTTTAAAAAGAGATAATTGGAGAATGGTTTTACTGGTTTGATTTGTTCTCGCTTAGTTTTCCTTTTGCTCCTTTAGTTGTATGTTTTAGCGTTCCTTCATCTCCACTGTTTTAATGCTGATTTTTACCTTGTGTATTAGAATAACAAGTAGTTTCTCAAGTACTACAGTTCTATCTTAACTGTTCCCTTGAAGATACTTCAGATTTTTACTTTTTCTCCCCTTTGAGTTACATTCCTGTATTCTTTCTCCTTTATTTGAGCTTTTTACTGTCTGTATTCCTTCCTTATATGTGAGAGTGAACAAAGGGAGATTCTCAGATCCTCAAGAAAAAGGATAGGTTGGATGGTGACAGATAAAGCAATTGCTCCCTCTTATATGTGAAAGTGAAAGAACATGGAAAAGCTCTTAAGAAGCAGTTCTTGCTAATCTTTCTGTCAGCAGTGGAAGGGATCTTTATAGTTGAGATAGAGGCCACCACTTTTTTGTCGTCTTTCTTTGTTGAAAAATCTAGTTTCAGTGACTTCCACTATTTATTTCTTGCCTTTTCAGCTTGTCTGAAAGGTATCACCACTTCTGGATATGTACAGTTTTTTTCTTCTTTACCTGCAGATTACTGGTAGAGAAAATCTTTGCGCAGTATCTTGTTCCACACAATTTGGAAACGGAAGAGCGAATGAAGTGCTTGTACTATTTGTATGCTAGCTTGGATCCAAATGCTGTCAAGTGAGTATAGTTTGTATTCAGCAAATACTTGCTTTCTCAGGCTTTTCTAACATCTATGTCATCTTACTTGTATTATCAGGATTTAAATAAAAATATTTAAATAAAATGACTTCTAGATTTGCTCTATATTGGGGACCATGATGAAGATATCTGTAACTGAATTCTGGTTGATAGTGGCCTGTTTTTTATTTGGGTGGTTGTAAGAGATACTATAGCCATCCTGTGTATATGAAATTGTTCCAAGAAGGATAAGAGAGAGATGATGTTCTGTAAAAAGAAAAAATAAGTTCAGCCTTGTTTTGGAAAGTTATTTTTAATAGTTGTTAGGTTTTCACTGTAGCTAGCAGGTGTTGCACTTGTAGGATAAATGAATAACCAATGAATACATTGGTAAGCTTTACTTTTATGGTTTTGCGTTTTTGCAGAGCACTGAATGAGATGTGGAAGTGCCAGAACATGCTAAGGAGTCACGTACGAGAACTGCTAGACTTGCATAAGCAGCCCACTGTACGGTTCTGAAAATACTTATACTTTATGCATTGGACCCATTAGACTAATTTACTGGGGAGTTTTAATACTCTTATTTGTTCAGTGTGACTTCATTATTCTGCTGCTTTCCATATGTAGACAATGTTCTGTTTTCATTAGGTAAAGTTGCTTGTAGTAATGCTTAAATGGATATGACCTCCTTACATTGGATCATTCTTTTATAGTATTGCTCAGTAATTTTGGAAGAAGTTTTTAAAAGTTTATTTGCTTTTGACAGACCTTTTTTCTTTCTCATGTTCTAATGTATGTTGAGAATGGAATATGGTGTAACACAAAGCAATGATTCCTTGTTGGTTAGAAAACACGAGTTTCTAAGTATTTCTACTGGAATTTTACTTACAAGCATATCTTCAGACTAGTAGAAACTTTAAATAGAAGGGCATTGCTTCGGGGTTTTGGTGTGTGAGTGGGCTTGGGGGAATTGTTTCACTGGGGGTCTTGGGATCTCTTTTATATCTGTTCTGTGAATTAGTCAATCTTGCAGTTCTTCGATATTGCAAGATGATTTTCCTGCTAATGATAGTGTTGCACTATTCTAGTATCTATTCTTAAAACAAAAGCATAAACCATAAGATTCAATAATACTGCAGAACAACTAACAGATCGGCTTAAAGATGTATTTTATAAAGGAGATATTGCTGATTTGTTTGTTTATTTTTGCTGTTGTCCTCAGTCAGAAGCAAACAGTGCTGCCATGTTTGGAAAGCTGATGACCATAGCAAGTAAGTGTTAATAACTTCTATAAACTGTTACTACAGCATTCCTGGACTGGAAACTGTATTTCTGTGAATCTTGGCATGCTAAAGTGGCAAATTTATCTTATCTTAAATTGTTTTTAATCATACAGAAAACCTTCCAGATCCTGGAAAAGCACAAGATTTTGTGAAGAAATTCAATCAGGTTTTGGGTGATGATGAGAAACTTCGGTCCCAGCTTGAACTGTTAATTAGCCCTACGTGTTCTTGCAAACAGGCAGATGTCTGTGTGGTAAGGAAATGGAAAAACAAACTTTTATGCCTTAAGTATCTGTGCTTAAAACAGTTATTTGGAAGTAATGGTCTCTTTTGCTACCTAGACATGGTTTTCGCATAGTTCCAATTTTTATAAAATGCCATTTTACTTAACATGTAGTGATTATGGAAAAGATAGTTTATGATCATCATCTTGCTTCCTAAGAAAATGTTAGCTTTAATCCTTCCTGGGATTGTGAGCAGCAAGCATAAAGTCTAAAAGATTAATTTGCTTCTTTAAAATATTTTATTTCAAGTGTCTCTTTTGTGGTAGGGTTCCTAAACTGTCTTCTCACACTGATGCAACTTCTGAGTACCAGCAAGTCAAATATTACACCCTTCGCATATTATTAATTTGTTTTTCATCCTAGAACACTATTTTGAGATAAATCTTTGTCATCTTATTTAACCTCTGATGAAAATACACATCTTAATATTAAATCAGACTTTTCCAGATTCTGCCAACAATCACAGGTTAATTTTTTTTTGTATGATCCCAAAGTAAAGTAAGCAATTTCATTGACAGAAGTCACAAAGATCATCTATAAACAAGCAGAGGCTTATTGGGTTTTGTCTAATGGCTTGGAAATTGTGTGGGGAAGGGAGCAGGATGACCTTCAGAATTACGTCCTAAACACTTGATGTAGAGAGTGTGTTTCCTTCTAGACTAGTAAATTTTGTACTTTGCAAATGCAGTATTGCAATTTCAAGAGAAAGGCTTCTTCCTTCTCCCTGAAGTTATTAGAGCATAACAGAATGTAACAGCAAAAGAGTTTGTAGGTCTGCAGCATCTAACCCTTTAAGAAAAGGAAGGTCAAGAAGTCATTTATTTGAGAGATTTTTGTAGACTTTTGTTCGACACAAAAAATACCTTCTCTGAGTCTGCAGCTGAACTTAATGCACTTGAAGTTTGTACATTCAGAGGGGAAAACAGATTTTTGGGTCCAGAACATTTATAGGCAAGTACATACCATTTGAGATCTGTTGTAGGCAGGGTAGTGTAGTGCTTCTGCACATCTGCAGTCATGTAGCTTTTAGTGCAATTTTTTTCACTATTATGAAGTCTCATACATACTGCAGGGTTACCCGCAGTTTTCTGGATTGCACTTGACAACCTAGTTATTTACATCTTGTGTACTGCACTTAGCTCTTCCTTGATTCTATTTTAGATCTGGCCTGCAAATTTCTTATGAACCCCTGAAGAACTCTTAACTTGAAACCAATTTAAAAAGTTTGGTAAAAGATGTCTGTTTTCAATATTAATACGATAAAAGAAAGACTTGGAGATAACAACAGCCCCCCTTAAAATATGTTTCACTGATTATATAGACAATCTCTGTGGCAAAAAGAAGTGACTATATATAGCTTCTTCAACATGCTTAAGAAGTGAAATGAGTGTAATTCTTGTTTGTATCTAACATTCTTATAGAGAGAGATAGCCCGGAAACTTGCAAATCCTAAGCAGCCAACAAATCCTTTTCTGGAAATGGTCAAATTTCTTTTGGAAAGAATTGCCCCTGTACATATTGACTCAGAAGCCATTAGGTAAGTTTGAAAGACCATGAATGATTGACTCATGAATGATCATAGACATAATGGAAATTACAAAAAAAAAAAAAAAGAGTTCCTTCGGATTTACATTGGTCTGTTCTAGCACTAAATATGTACTTTTTAAAAAAAATTATGTAGAGTATTAATTTCCAGCAACCTGGGGGATGCAGCTGTTTTTGGTGCTGTCTGCAAATTATTTTAAAAGTATAGGAGTTCACGATGAATGTTCACATAATAAACTGCAACACAATCTTCCATGTAGCATCTGAATTAATTAGCTTTTGTGGGATTGTGTAAGAGAATGTTTTGATTTCTTTTGAGAGTTCACTGGCAATCTAATTACATTCTGAAACTACTGCAACTATGTGTTGATCTAATGCCGCCAGCATGGTGGGGATTTTTTTGTTGGATTTTTGTTGTTGTTTTTCCCTGAAGAATTATATTTGCAGAAAGTGAAGTCAGAAGGAAAAGGAATAATGGAATAACTTAAATGAAAAATAACAAAAAACAAACAGCAACATCAACACCAGCACCAAAGTTCTATTGCCTTCCCTTTATTTATTGTCAAAACCAAGTAATCTTGCTTGTATCTCCAACCTTCAACGTTGTCATACTTATAAGTTTGTTTTCTTTTTGTATCTCTTATTTCAGTGCACTAGTAAAACTAATGAATAAATCCATAGAGGGGACAGCTGATGATGAAGAGGAGGGTGTAAGTCCTGATACTGCTATCCGTGCAGGACTTGAACTTCTCAAGGTAAGCTACGTTAATGCAGCTATAGTTTGTAATGGAAGGGACAAAAGTGATATGACTAACAAGCTAATGTTAGCATGGCTTTAATAGTTATTACTTAGATATTTACTTTTTTAATGTATAAAACTGTTTTGTTATGAATTCTCCCTTGCAAAAAAAAATAATTAAAGAGATGGTTTGTTGGAAGAAGTATGTTTTGAGAGTTGAAATGTGCACGTTAAAGCAGAAATTGTTTTCTGCTTAGAGAAGTCATATAGAAGGTGGTGCAGAGGTAAAGTGGGAGGAAAAGGAGTGGGTAAATTGGGAGAGACATCTTTTGGGCCTGTATGGTACTGGAAGGGAAAGCAAACAATTAGCTCAAGAGCCAAGTTATGTGGAGAAAAAAAGGGAATTTGTGTTCTCAGTGGTGCTGTGAAGTGGCAGGGGGAGAAAGAAGGATGTCTGGCAAACATATATGATGGATTTGGATGGTCACTAATGAGACTATTTTGAATATGTTACGAAGGGGAGCATAAAATATAGGAAGGAATGGAGGGCAAGGTTACATAATTAAAGTGTGATATTTCAGAAGTGTGAATGAACAAGGTGGAGTTTATGGAGTTGTATCACACCAAATTTGGTAATGGCAACCTTGGTAGAAATAGTAATACAGAGGTATGCAAAGAAGTAATGTCTGTCTGCTAATGCAGCTCAGAAAAGAAATCTGCCAAAGTTGAAGATTTTGTTGCTGTGTTGTGGAGAATGTTATTTCACACACTAATAATCACACAAGTGGGCAACTCTGGTCAAAGAAACCAAGCTAAGATATATCCAAAGAATTCACAATATACATGCAACTTTTCATTGTTCTCTCTACCTTGTGTTACCTTCTGTTATCTTCCTACCTTATGTTCTCCCTACCTTATGTTATCTTATGTTATACTTAATATGGTTCTGCTTTGGGATAACCTTTTGTTATCTCTTATTCTGCCTTGACTTTCTGTATGTTTAGTTTCTTGCTTGCTGTTTCTCCTGTTTAACAGATTGTGTTATGTTTCATTAGCTTTAGATTAAAAGGACAGTAGCCTATGTTTTGTTTTATCTATATTTTGTAGATATCTTAACATTCTAGGTTTCTTTTCTGCTCAGGGGTTACAGATTCTGGAGAAATCAAAATTTGAGTTCAGTTAAATTAAGTGAAAAGAAGCATTCTTAAGTAGATTGAAATACAAACAAATACTCTTGAATAAGTATTCATTTTAAGAAGTATGTTTATATATTCAAATAATGTAGTGTCCTATAAAATATTTGGAGGAGGGGAGGACCTGAAGAACAAAACATATATGAATTTATTTGAAAATTTATATATAACCTTCTCAAAATGCAGCTGTTGAATGTAGTAATTTTATATGAGCATGTAACAGCTATGTATGTTGATGGTAATGCTCATAAACAGCCATAATTTTGTTTTTCTGATGTTTCATTTACCATGAATAAATATACCTTTGTTTTATTGTGTATCTACAGGTTCTGTCCTTTACACATCCTACCTCGTTCCACTCTGCAGAGACCTATGAGTCTCTGCTGCAGTGCCTCAGGATGGAAGATGATAAGGTAGCTGAGGCAGCCATACAGATTTTCAGAAACACGGGTCACAAAATAGAAACAGACTTGCCACAGATAAGATCGTGAGTATTCCTTTGCGTTCTGCTTTTTAATGTACATTTATTTACAGCATGAAAACTGTAGATTAGGCATTGAAACTTATTTTAACTCTAGGTTTTACTGAATTCTTTACTATTTTGGTTCTTACTTAATCTAATTTATGGAATCTTAGCAGATTTGAGAAGAGATGTTCTACTTCAGGATACTGTTAGTACATTTCTGGTGGTCTTTTGTTTGGATTTGGATCTTGTGTAGGTTTTGAGGAAGATGTTTGAATTTCGGTTCTTTGAACCCTGCAAGCTGCTCTTCTGCCTCTTGTTGCTGATTCTGATTATGTAGAATGTGTCAGTGAATATTGGGTACTAAATAATCCATGTACTGAATGCTGTATTGTTACAGAGCTTTTCAAGAAAGCAAGGAAATTTTTTTCTTAGTTGTTCTGTGTTAGACTCTTTCTGGGCAATTTTGTTTTTTCGTGTCAGTAGCTGGGTGAATTGCATGGCAAATGTCACCAGTTAGTGTCTCAGCTGATGCCCTCGCAGGGGCCAGGCCTGCCTGCCAGCACTGTCTGGGCAGTGAAACTGAACACCTGACCAACCTGGACCTGGGCTCTGAAGTGGCTTCTGCCCTGCTCTTTCCTTCAGTGGCCTCTGATCACCAGATAGATTTTGGGGGACTCAAATTCCAAAGCTCCTAATAAAGCAGTTGTTTACTTGGGTATACGTTGCAATTAAAGACCAAAGTTACAATAGTAAAGGCCTTGTAAACACACTGCTGTTTAATGGTTATTCCGAGCTTTCATAGATTTTCTTCAGCCCTGTCACTTCCAGGCTTGGAAAACAAGTCCAGGAATTTACCCTAGCTGAACCTGTCAGGTTCTGCCCACCTTATATTTGGCTTCCTAAATGGCTTTATTTTGATCATTATTCTCTTTCATGTTTTGATTTTTTTTTTCCTGTGGGCTGCTTCCTACCTGTGTGTGCACAGTCAGACGTTCAACAAGTATTACTAAATACAATTCCATCCTGCTTTTTACTTTATGATTGTGATCTTTCCTGAACAGACTTCAAAGGAATGCTTGATTTATAAGACAGTGAGGATAGATTTGTATATGTGCAGATAGTTATTTTTTTGTAGATTGCAAATTGCATTTTGAAGTATTCTGTTTAATGTTTACAGAACACTAATTCCGATTTTGCATCAGAAAGCAAAAAGGGGCACTCCCCATCAGGCAAAACAAGCTGTTCACTGTATACATGCCATATTTTCAAATAAAGAAGTGCAGCTTGCACAGATCTTTGAGGTATGTCTTTTTTGTTTTTAAGATTTGCTTCTATTCTTAACTGATACTAGTAATTAACATTAATTCCTACTGTTTATTAACAGTTCATGAGCTCAGGAAACCTACAAGTGTATGGTAGTCAAGATAAGTCATTAATTTTACAGTAGCAAGTTACTAATGTTTGTCTTAAAGTCACGATTTCGTAATATTCTGATGTCTGATAGATAAGGTATTCCTTTTTGTCTACATGGGAGAAGCTTGGGGTAAATAAGCTAAATATGTTGGAATGATCCACAGCAAATCCCATGGGGGCACATTTAGCAGATACTAAAATAAGAGATAATATCCTCTGCTTTCCAGCTGTTTTAAATTATTGCGCTTTAAGGTCTTTGCACATACACCGTTTCCTCGCTGAGGAGGTTAGTGCAGAACAACTGTTGCCTGTAAGCTTAGACACCAGCTTACTGCTCACTTACTGGTTGCTTAGACAAGTTGTTAAGCAAAAAGTTGCCTTATACAGAGTAGAGAGGTTATTACTTCTCACTGTAGTCTCTTAAATAATAACATTATTAAGCTGTACTTGTAAAATATCTTAGGTTCCTAATCTTGGCTATCTTTGAGCCTATGCGTAATTTAGAAGTGTGAAAAGCTTTGAATCAAGCTCTCAGAGTTTGATCTCTCCTTAGACTTCTGTGAGAGTGCTTGTTCCCTAATTGTCCCTAATACCAGAATATGATGCAGTGGTGTGGGGTGATAGAGCAGCATGGAATTGTCCTGGTGACTGTTACCCAGAAGGGAAATACTGATGGCTAAAAGAAATGTCCCTGGTGGTTTCCAGGCTTTTGGGTGCTGTTTTCTACCATTGGCAGTTCCAATTTACATTTTCACAACTCCTGAACAGAATTCAGTCAGAGTTTTTTCCCATGTCTCTCAGGTCTGAATATGTTTCACGGTTAAAACAGGAAGAGAATACAGCATTTGTTTCGCCCTTAACTCATGTGAGATTTTTGATTATTCTGTTGATTAGAAAATTGTATTCTTTCTCCATTTTGATTTGCTAACTTTATTAATTCTTATGGAAAAACAATGAAACTCATCAACACTCCAGCAGTAAAATAAATGATTTTTAGACATGCTAGCTTACTTATCTGAAGTTGATTTTTGAGTTTGTTTTTTTTTTTTGCTTCCTCAGCCTCTTAGTAGAAGTTTGAATGCTGATGTACCAGAACAACTTATAACTCCCTTGGTCTCTTTGGGTCATATTTCTATGTTGGCTCCAGACCAGTTTGCTTCTCCAATGAAATCCGTTGTTGCAAATTTCATTGTGAAAGATCTCCTAATGAATGACAGGGTAAGATTTTCTTTTTTTGTTAAGTGCTAACTATGCTGTTTGCCTATTACTAACTCTGTGGGGAATAGAGCTTTTCTGTTAAATGAGTCAATAAAGTAAAATTCTATACAGTGATAATTGTGTTATAAAAGATATTTTTGTGAAAGAAAGCCTAGTCCGTGACTTTTTTCCATTTTTACTTCTGCATTTTCTGTATGGGTTGAACCAGTTCGTAAACTTACATGAATGTCTGTAGTCAACAGGTGAGAAAAATGGAAAATTGTGGTCTCCAGATGAAGAAGTCTCTCCAGAAGTACTAGCAAAGGTGAGTGTTCTGCTGTCAGTAATAATGTGTATATCTGTGATTAAAAATTTACTTTTTTTTCAAGTTGTGCAGTGGGGAATATTAGGATAAATCCCTTTGAGTACTTTTGTATTAGTCTCATTAGTATGCATTGGTTTTGTGGATTGTACACACAATTATAGGACAGAGGGAAACTATGGATTTTGTTGTCTTCACTTACTGATATTAATTATGCTGATTGTTGATAAAATCAGGAGATTCAAAGTTTTCGTTTTCCATACAAGAAAGGTAATTTGACTTTACTGACTTACAAACAGATTTGAAATAAATCAAGACCCTGATGAATGTGACTCTAATTATGGCCATTTCTAGAAATGTTTATCTAGTTGCTCTTATTTTTAATCATGTAGCAAGTATCCTGCGTCCTCTAAATGCACTTGTGCGAAGACACTGAACCGTAATTGAAATGTCCTGAGGTCACAAAGACTGCCTCTTCCTTCTTCACTCTGTAAATATTTACTGCTTCATTCTGTTCCATTAAAAATGTATCAGCTGTAATAAATAGGAGTACATGGAAATTTCAGTTTGCCAGCAGTAGGTTTTAGTGCCTCATCGACTTTGGGAAGTAAGCTGATTGTTAATATGTTTGTGTTCGTTAGGTGCAAGCAATTAAACTTTTGGTACGCTGGTTGTTGGGTATGAAAAACAACCAGTCGAAATCCGCGAATTCCACACTCCGATTATTATCAGCTATGCTCGTCAGTGAAGGAGACTTGACAGAACAGAAACGGATCAGGTCAGACTTTGTTCCTTTCAGGCTTCCATAAATTTTGTTGTAGAATTTCAAAGAATATTGGTTCTTTTAGAGTGCTTTTGGAATGTTAAGGTCAGCACAGTGTTGGCTAATGGGATGATAGAAAATAGATCTGATCAGAGTTTTAATATTAGGAGTGGAATGGCAGTATAAAATTATGCTTGATACTCCTCCTTTCTTGTAATTTACTAACAAGCCAATTCGGAACTCTGTAGGTATCTTGATAGTAAAAGACATTCTAGAGAGTAAAAGACCTGCAGGAGTGTCTTTGAAAACAATTGAGTGATGAGATTTAACATACTTGGGAGTTGGTGATCTTGGGTGGAGCTTCTTCATTCTATGAGGTAACTGCACCTCAACTTCATTTTGAGGGTGAAGGAAGGACAGAAAATCTGTGGCAAAATTGTTGCTTTCATTTAGATGGTGATAGGAAAACAAGAAACTTGACTCCTGTCATTTCACTGTTTTACTGGAATCAGGGTTTTTTTGTGGGAAAGTAGAGCACCTTACTTTCACAAGTTTAGCTGGGTTAATTTAGCTTGATCTGAAGCTATAGAACTGTGACCTCGCCTGACAGAGAAAAACCTTGCTTGCTCATTGATCTTATAAAAAGATGAAATTGTGACATGCAGGTAATTTGAGGGTAGTTGTGGTGAGTTGTGGTTTGGTTTTTTCTCTCTTGTGTTCGTATAGTAAATCGGATATGTCTCGACTACGATTAGCTGCTGGTAGTGCAATAATGAAACTTGCACAGGAACCCTGTTACCATGAAATAATTACCCCAGAACAGTTCCAGCTCTGTGCACTTGTCATTAATGTAAGTAACTACATTTGAATTGAAGTGACTAATTAATTGAGTTCAGAGTCCTTACACCTGAGCTTTGGTTGCTGCTTCACTAAGTATATTCTAATCCTCACTGCAGCTTTCACAAGAGTTATTGAAGTTTTAATTTCAAATATTTGTTGTGCTGCATCTGTTGGTATTTTTAAAATGCCTCCTCATATTTCCACCTTGAATGCCTTTTTTTTTATTTTATTAAGACTGGGATTTTGATGGTTGCACTTTTATGTTTTGTGTTGCTGTAGGATGAGTGCTACCAAGTGAGGCAGATATTTGCCCAGAAATTGCATAAGGCACTTGTGAAATTACTGCTCCCTTTGGAATATATGGCAATCTTTGCTTTGTGTGCCAAAGACCCTGTGAAGGAGAGAAGAGCACATGCCAGGCAGTGCTTGCTCAAAAACATCAGTATACGAAGAGAATATATTAAGCAGAATCCTATGGCTAACGGTTAGTATTTCAGTAAAATTGTTAAGAATACAATAGTCAAATACTAAACTGGAAGGAGTAATTTTTAAATCGTAAGCAATTGGCTTTTGTAAAGAAACACTGGATAAGTTTGTTTCCTCATCTTTGTATTAGACATATTCAAATCTGAATTTACTTAGTTCTGTATTAGCATAAACCATAAGATACTTCTTTTTACATTGCTGAGAATTATACATGTAGAATATAGTGCTGTTATAACTATGGTTGTTTTGCTCAAAAAATAAAATTTTGTTTCCTGATATTTTTAGGCTTTATAACCCTCTTCCTGAAGCAAAACCAAGTAGTTTTGTAGTAGCAAAACTTGTTAATTTATTTTTAATGATGCATTAAAAATAAAATTTGTAGGAAGAAAACGCAAGTCAAAATTTTACAATCTGTATTTGAAAAAGTGTTACTTTGAAGAAATTTTTCTTATGATGCATGTGTATGTGTGTAATACAGAGGCAACTTTTTCTGGTTGTTGTTGTTGTTACTGTAGAAAAATTGCTGTCCTTGCTGCCTGAATATGTGGTACCGTATATGATTCACTTACTGGCACATGATCCAGATTTCACAAAACCTCAGGATGTTGATCAGCTTCGTGATGTCAAAGAGTAAGTGTCAAGTGATTCTAGAACTGTTACGCTGAGAATTTTTCTCTGCTTAGAAAAAACTGATTAGAAAGAGGAAATATTTGTTTTATCAGCAGTTTTTTGCAAAACAGTAATCTTGGAAATGTGGAGCGCTTTAACCAAGGGAAGAAGGCATCAACGACTGCTTAGCAATATATTCTGCAAGCCTAAATGTTAACCTGTAGGTTGTACTGTAATATACCAAATTAGCGAGTTGTCTAGGCTTTTCTAAAGTAAGCAATTATGTTAGAGTCTTGGTTTTGTGCCTAGGAATATCTGTAGGACTTCCCAACACACTTAAAAGATGTCAAGTAATGTCAGTTCAAATATTTTGGAACTTACAGAACAGAAAGCTTCTCCAAGACTTAAAAACACAATGCCACTGATGCTGGGTGAGAGTCCTGCCTCATTGAAAATTTTTTTCCCTCTTCCTATGCAAACCCACTAGAACTCATTCTAAGTTTGCTGCTGACATTTCATTTGTACTATACATCAGCAGTGCAGGCTTAGTGCTTCTTAATGTATTCAGCAGAGATTATGGTACACAATCCTGTCATACAGAAGCTTGTTTTGTGCTATTTCCAGTTTCAGACCTTCTTGTATGCCTCAAATAATATTTCATATCTTAATTATAACTTCTGTGTTCCTTATGTCTTGTAATGAACTTTAAAACATAGCTACATTTTAACACTTTTAAAAATTGTTAAAGCATGTTTTCTCTCTCCACCCGCACAGCTTTGGGTTTTGGTCTTTTCTTGTTTTCATTTTTGGTGGAACTGAACTATGTTGTTTCTGTATTAGAAAGGCATGTATGACCACATACTACAATATACATCTTCCAAAAAGCAGTTCATTTTTGGCACAAATAGACCACATCACATCTTAAATTCTTTTTGCACCTTCAGCTGTGGCAGTCCAAGTCTGATTCTTTCTCTAAATGGAAAACTTGGTTTGTTTGGATTTCTGAGTTCCTTGATTCACACCTGGTCAGACCTGAAGTCAGTGAAGACTTTTTACCTGATCAACAAGTCTACATTTTGTCCCAGGACTCCATGTTCCTGGTGACATCTGAAAGCATCCTCTAGCATGTACTTTATCCAAAATGCATGGGAACAAGTTCTGATTTGCAGTCACAGAGTTAATACTTGCTTTGAGAAGTGTTTTTTCAGTGCACAGAATTTTTTTGGACACTCATTGTATAGCTTTCCTTTGTTGTCAAATTTCCTCCCTTAAGTTTGTCACAGACTGGCTGAACTAGCCAGAAAGGACTGCTCCAAACAAAGAAATACTCTGTATGGGAATTTTGGCAGGAATACTTCTCTGAAGAGTCTCCTGAGATATATGAGAAAAATGTTTCCCATTTAATGTGGTACAGTGTTTTCTTTCAACAGTTCTGAGAGTCCTAGTGTTCACTTTTAAAGTGTTAATGTAGATACTTGCAAACTTGGAAAAGACTTGGCAATGTCTTTTGTAGTTGTCTCCCTAGTTCATCTTGGTTTACATGGCCTAGATACAGTCATGTAAAGTAAATACATGCTTAGCAACTTCCTTAATCATAATCTGTGCAACTTACTGTTGTGAAGTTTTTAAAGCTTGTCCTACAGAGGTGTGTTTGGTTGTTTTTTTTTTTAAATCTTGAGACCGTGTCTTTTTCTCCCTAATTCATATTCCAAAATTACTGAAATGAATATGAAGAATGACTTGACTTTATGTGACTGTTCCTCTAGGTACATATTTTTTTCTACATAAAATCCTACTGTTGTTTTGGACAGATCTTGTTCAGAGTTGATAATTATTTATTTCATTTGCTGTCTTAGTGAGAAAGTCAAGCTATTGAAGTTGACATAAGCTAACTGGTAGAGTATAGTTTATTCTCAGTAGTAATTTTTAGGTGACACTAGATTTAGAGAACAGGGATAAATGTGCTATGTTACCAGTTCTGTATTCATCCTGTTCAAGTTCTTGAGAATAGGGAATAGATGGATGTAAATCTGTCTAACAGATTGATTTGCTGTCGTCTTTGTAGCTCTTGGATGCAAATCAGAATACAAATGTCTTTTTTTTTTTTAACACCACATAACTCTTTAAGTGTTTTGATGGAGCACAGCCCTCTGAGTTTTTGAGAGAAATGTACCTTCATCCCTTTCATTACAGTTTGTATCTATTAAGAAGATTTGGGCTTTTTTGGACAGGGAATGCTAATGGTCAGTCATCCTGTTTTTCTAGTTTTTTATTAGCCTATTTCTACAAGATAATCTCTCTTCCAAAGCTTTAGAATTTAATTAGCTACTGGCAAAGCCTGCATTTCTCAGAACCACCCGTATGTATTTCCCAACTAAGAATTATTTTAACATATTGTGACTGTTGTTGACCTTTTAGCCACATGCAGCTGTGGAGCTTGATAGCAAATGATAAGTGTGGATGGACCAGTTGTGCTTTATATCATAATGAAAATTTTTTAAAATAAACTTTTAGTCAAAGTATAATGTATTCTCACTATAAATAAACCAGATTTAAAGAAAGAAACCTGATGAAAGCTAATTTCATTATATTTGTCTGGGAGAATTTACCTCCCATATGGAAAATTAACAAGAATCTGACCTGCTCAGTTTTTGGGACTCCTCTTCGGTTTGAATTGCAGTATTAAACCATCTGAGGCAGGCAGCTGTCTAGCAGTAGTATGATTTGTTCAAGCCTGTTTTGACTCTGATTATGGTACATAGTTGATAGGGACACAGACAGTGCCCAAGGTGTAGTGATTATAGAATTTCATTTGGGTGATGGCAGCAAAAGAATTCTTGTTTCTATTCATGTATGGAAGAGAAGATGTTGATTAGTTGGGCAGTTTTTACAGATGTAATAATAAGGATATTAATTTGGTGGCAGGTTTACTCCAAGGAGTATGATGAAGATTGTGTGTGTTAAAGGTCTAGATGCTGTTTACACCTTTGGATGATGTTATCTGTTTATATCTTCAAATTGATTGTGGTTTCTTAAGAAAAAGCTAGTACTGCTGACAAAAGTTTTTTACTTCTCTGTATGTAGGAGCTGCAGTATAAAACCTGGAATGTAATTCCTTGTGTATTTATGACGTTTTAGGTGCCTGTGGTTCATGCTTGAAGTTTTAATGACAAAGAATGAAAACAATAGCCATGCCTTCATGAAAAAGATGTCAGAAAACATCAAGCTTACCCGAGATGCTCAGTCTCCTGATGAGCCAAAGGCCAATGAAGTAAGAAATGCAATTCACATTAGTGCTGGGTGGTGAGCTGAGGGTTTCACAAGCAGTTGATGAGCAGGATTTGCAGGAAATCTGAGAGCACTAGCTCAGACATTTTTATGGTCTTTTAGAGAGACTGTTAATTGCGAGCATTGTCTGCATGTTTTCAGTCTCATTCTTTCAGGACTTTGCTGACCTTATCCAGTACATAACATGTAATAAAGTTAATAAACAATTTTAAAAAATATTTCTGTTATTGCCTTCCTACTGTCTAGTTCCCTGCATACGTTATCTTCTGCTGTTGGGGGAGGAAATACTATATTAGACAGCTACTGTTAAACCAATTAGTTTCTAGAAGAGATGAGAAATCACTTATGGTGATTCAGTTGAGCAAGAGCTTCAATTGTAGAGCATAGGCATGTAAAGTATTACTAGTTTTTATAAACAGTGTCCTAAGAAAAATGAGGACTTCTCTATGTGTTTTAAGAGCCAATTGTGTGGTTAATGATGTGATTACAAAATACATCCTTAGTGGTGGTTATTTAAACACATAGTTTAAACTTTTTAAAGAACTATATTCTCTGCACACTGTACAAATAGTAAGGAATTCCTAAAGCATGCTTTTCTTTTTTTTTTCCCTTCAGAAACTTTACACAGTATGTGATGTAGCACTGTGTGTAATCAACAGCAAAAGTGCTTTGTGCAATGCAGATTCACCGAAGGACCCTGTATTGCCAACCAAATTTTTTACACAGCCTGAAAAGGTAAATTTGTAAGTTTAATTTCTGAAGTAATAAGGGGAAATACATTGATTTTTATATTTGAGAGCCGGTTATCTCCATAACATACTGAGTGGGAAAATACATCTTTTATCATCAACAATTAATTTTTTAGCATCTGCTGTATGTTATGCTATCTGTTTATCAAGAACGTGGGGCAGAAATGTTTTTAACCAGGTGAGAACTGATTGAAATAAATACTGATATGTTAGCACATATTGCTGAATCATTTAATTAATGTGTTTTACAAGTGCATCTGAATATGTGAGCATATATGTATATTCTGAATGTATATCTGAATTGGAATGCCAATCAGACAAAAAAAGGGAACTTTTTTAATGTTATCTGTGATGTGTTTCTGTCTGTCAGTAGCTTGTCAGTTTGGCTGTTTTGCTTGCTGTATAAGTCAGTCCTCTTATTGCTTAGTAATAGTCTTGGCAAGTGCAACTCTGCTGTCAGCAATGGCACTACTGCTCTCCAGGAGGCACACTTCTGAAAAGTAGGAGTGGAACCCAAGTAATTCTCTGGATCAGACCTGATGTTTTCGTTGTCCAGGAGAATATACTTGCTGACATTTTTCAGTGCCTTAGATTTTTTAACAGCCTTTCCAGAGTCTGTTTAAGCTGAATCTGGTTGCCTGTTTAATTATGAAATGGCAGGTGCCATGTGACAGTGAGCTGGTATCTCTGCTAGCCGCCTTCATTGAGATTCAGGGGTTTGGTCTGTGTAAACTGTACTCAGGGTGACAAAGGTAACAACTTTCAACTTGTTTAGAGAAAATGCCACCTCTTTTCCTCTGTTTGGACTTCTCATTGAAAACATGCAAGTGAACAGATAGGGCAATTTTGCATCATCTCAAACAATTCGTGTTCACTTAAGAAGGAACAATGTTAATCCTAACTTCAGGTATGACATACTGTCATTCAGTAATGCTCACTGCAAATCTCCTCCAAAGTACTAGTTTGGCCTGTCTTTAGTAGATGGATTCATTTGTCAGCAGGTTGCATGGTGTGAAATATCTTTAACACTTGACAGTAGCATCTAATTTGATAAGTCAGTTGGGTGTATATAAAAAAACAACAGCAAGATTGAGACATCAAATACAAACTGATTTTTC
Organism: Neopelma chrysocephalum; assembly: GCF_003984885.1. Taxonomy (NCBI): domain Eukaryota; kingdom Metazoa; phylum Chordata; class Aves; order Passeriformes; family Pipridae; genus Neopelma; species Neopelma chrysocephalum. The sequence continues at coordinate 14,866,670 of NW_020897731.1, read as the reverse complement.
CTTTTATACAGGATTTCTGCAATGACAGGAATTACATTTCAGAAGAGACAAGGGTTCTTCTTTTGACAGGAAAGGTACTGTATTTTGTCAAGTTACAAGTCTTTGAATATTACTTGTGATTTCTAAAATGTTCTGGACTGCCATAGTTTAAAAATTATATTAAGAGTTTGTGTACAGTAATTTTTTATTCTTTTATTTGATGACATAATTGATGCCTTGAGCATACTACCTGGTGAGTACACAACACCAAGATTGTTAACTGTGCACTGAGACACCGGTTCTTGATTACAATTTTTTCTATTATTGACATAAGTGTGGCCTTAAGTTAGGATGCCTATACAGAATTGTGATACCACCAGCATTAGAGGTCTTAAATTTTCAATCGTAATATTTTTAATATAGCTATTAATGCTGTTAAATTCATCTACAAATGTCTATACTCTTTTGAACATCTGATTTTATTTTAGGGAGTCCCTTCCAACTGGAGATATTCTATGATTCTAACATCCTGTATTTGCATAGCACCTCTGGGAGAGGCTTTCCAAAACATAATGCAGAATTAGGTTCAATACAACAGTAGGAAATATAGAATTGTTAAGGTTGAAAAAGACCTCCAAGATCAAGTCCAGCCTTTGGCCAAACACTACCCATATCAACTAAACCATAGCACTAAGTATTTCTTGAATACTTCCAGTGATGGTGACTCCACCATCTCCCTGGGCAGTCCATTCCAATGTTTGACAACTCTTTCAGTGAAAAAATTCTTCCTGACGTCCAGCCTGAACCTCCGCTGGTGCAGCTTCAGGCCATTTCCTCTGGTCCTGTCACTCGTTGCCTGGGAGAAGAGAATGACCCCCATCTGGCTACAGCCTCCTTTCAGGCAGTTGTACAGAGCAATCAGGTCTCCCCTGAGCCTTCTTTTCTCCAGGATAAACAACCCCAGCTCCCTCAGCTGCTCCTCATAGGACTGGTCCTCCAGGCCCTTCACCAGCTTTGTTGCCCTTCTCTGGACTCACTCAGCACCTCAGTGTCCTTCTTGTAGTGAGGGGCCCATAACTGGACACGGCACTTGAGGTGGGGCCTCACCAGTGCCAAGGATAGAGGGACAATCACTTCCCTGTTCCTGCTGGCCACACTATTTCTGATAGTGGCCAGGATGCCATGGGCCTTCTTGACCACCTGGGCACACTGCTGGCTCATGTTCAGCAGCTGTCAACCAGCATCCCCAGGTCCTTTTCCTCTGGGCCACTTTCCAGCCACTCTTCCTCCTGCCTGTCCCAGCACTTGGCCTCGTTGAACTTCATACCATTGGCCTCAGCCCATTGATCCAACCTGTCAAGATCCCTCTGCAGTGCCTTCCTACCCTCCAGGAGATCAACACTCCCACCCAACCTGGTGTCTTCTGCAAACTGACTGAGGGGATATTTGATCCCCTTGTCCAGATCATCAGTAGAGGTATTAAATAGGACTGGCCCCAAAGAGGGCCCTGGGGAACCCCACTAGGGACCAGCCACTGCTGGATGTCACACTGTTCCCCACCACTCTCTGGGCCTGGCCATCCAGCCAGTGAAGAGTGCACCTGTCCAGGCCATAGCTGCCAGGTTCTCCAGGAGAATGCTTTGGGAGACAATACCCAAGGCTTTACTGTAGTCCAGGCAGACAACATCCCCAGCCTTTCCCTCATCCACTAGGCAGGTCACCTGATCATAAAAGGAGATCAGGTTGGTCAAGCAGGACCTACCTTTCCTAAACCCACACTGGCTGGGCCTGATACCCTGGTTGTCCTGTACATGCCATGTGATCATGCTCAGGATAATCCGTCCCATAACCTTCCTGGCCACCAAGGTCAGGCTGACAGGCCTGCAGTTCTCCTGGATGCTCCTTCCAACCCTTCTTGTAGATTGGTATCACACTGGCTAACCTCTAGTCATCTGGGACCTCCCCTGTTAACAGGACTGATGATAAATGATGGAGGGTGGCTTGGCAAGCAATTCTGTCAGCTCTCTCAGTACTCTCAGGTGAATCCCACCCAGGCCCATAGACTTGTGACCATCTAAGTGGCACACCAGGTCACTAACTAGTTCCTCCTGGGTTGCAGGGGATCTGTTCTGCTCCTCGTCCCTGTCTACTAGCTGAGGGGCTGGGTAGCCTGAGTATATCTGATCTTTCTGTTAAAGACTGAGACAAAGAAGGCATTAAGTACCTCAGCCTTTTCCTCATCCTTGGTGATGGTGTTCTCTTCCATGTCCAGTAAAGCATGGAGGTTTTCCTTGGCCCTCCTTTTGTTGTTAATGTATTTGTAAAAACTCTTTTTGTTATCTTTCATGGCAGTGGCCAGATTGAGTTCTAACCTAACTATTATATTTACATATTTGTGATATATTTAAATATTGTATTTTTATAGTTATATGCAGAAAGCTGCTGTAGAAGTAAACACTATCTATTCGGGGTTCTCTGATACAGTGGTGGTGGTGGTTTAGATCTTGCTATGGCTGGTGCATTGACTGATGTGATGAGGCTGAGTAGGCAGCAGTAAATTTTTTCTTTTGTCTCTAGAGAGGAGTCAAGGAAGTTTTCATAACTGGCATGTCACATTCTTCATGTAATTTTACATTTCCTTAGAGACACAAGGTAATAAATTAAGACATTCCCACAAGAAAAAATCATTCCCATGTGTGGAAGTTATGATGGAGCAGGCAGGAGAAAGAGATTACAGACACTGGAAAATATTTGGCTAACAAAAAAAAGCAACAATCTCTGTAGAAGTGACCTGTTACTGGGTGCAGGTTCAGTAGCTGCACCATTCTAGTGCTAATTTTGTGTAGCATTTACTTAAACATATTGCTCTTATAATGCAATAATTTATTTGTTCAGTTTACTGAGTAGCTCAGTTTACTGCATGTCCAAAGAAGGACAACAAAACGAGTGAAGGGTCTAGAGCAAGAAGCAGCTGAGGAGAGCACAAGTCTTACAAGGAGCAGCTGAGGAAACTGGAGTTGTTTATCATTCCCCTCTTTTAACACAGGGCTCCCTGGGGGTCCTAGAGCCCATCATCAGTGTTGAAGACAGAGGCAAGGATGGTGTTAAATGTTTCTGCTTTGTCACCTTCTGCTTGTGAGGTGATCAGCCCCATTCAGTAATGGCCCAGTGTTATCTCTGATCCTCCTTTTGCTATTAACATATTCGAAAAAGCCCCTTTTGTGTCCTTCACAGCACTGGCCAACTTGAACTGTAATCAAGCTTTAGCCATGTGAATTTTCTCCCTATGGTGGGTCGTGTACAGCATCTCTGTAGCGCTCCCATGTTGTCTGTCCTTGCTTCCAAAGGCTGTACACTTTCCTTTTCTGCCTAAGTTCCAGAAGAAGATCCCTGCTCAGCCAGGCTGGCCTTCTGCCTCACTTGCCTTGACTTTTTAGACTTTGGAATTGCCTGCTTCTGCACTTTTAAGAGATGGTTCTTAGAAAGTGTCCAGCATTCATGGATCCCAGTACCTTCAAAGGCAGATTCCCAGAAGACCTTACAGAAGCCCAAAGTCTGCTGTCCCCATATATACAGGGCCGAAGTTGGCCATAAGGCCAAGGGCAGTTGATCCAGAAAGATCCTGTAATTCATTGTAGAATTACTCATTGGTGGTGGTGTCCTGGCTGGGTGGTTGATAGTAGACTCCCACAATATCCTCTTTGTTTGCTTTTCCCTTCATCCTTACGCAGAGGCTCTCAACTCTATTACCTAACATTTTGGCTGTTGTTGAAACTTCTCCAGCTGCTATCCCTTCAAAGCATGGGAGAGAGAGCAAGACAATTGATAAAGTGCTGTTAAATTATGAGAAATAAAAGTAGGATAGACAGTGGGTTTTAAGTAAAGATGAGGTCTGTAGCTTTAAACTGATGGCATTGTGATTAAGACTTTTAATCCAGAAAAAGTATTTTAAAATACTCAAAATATTTTAAAAATGGAATATTGTCATTTTTAAAGATGTAAACATTTTCTTCCAGCCCAAACCAACTGGTGTATTAGGTACAGTAAACAAACCATTATCTGCAACTGGAAGAAGACCATATATTAGAACTACAGGATCAGAGACTGGAAGCAGTGTAAACTCTGAGCTGAGCGCTTCTGCAGGAAACAGGTCAAGGTAACAGAGTTTGAAGTTTCTTTCATGAGCTATTTACTTCCTTTACTTGCAAGTTTTAGGACAGAAGATGATTTGCTTTTAAAAAATATGTTAGTTCTCAATAGGTAAAGTCTCCATATTAGCTTTTTGGTTCAGTTTATGGGGTTGGAGTCTTTTTGTTTTGGATGGTTTTTCTAGAAGACAAAAATTCAGTGCAGTGTTTAGCTGTGTCTTGCCTGTAATTGCATATAATACCACAGAGGAGACACTATACTGCCTGAAATTTTGGTGGCTAATACTCATTTTTACATCAGAAAATGTATTAATTGAAGAGAGCAGCCGTTATTAGTAGTAAAAAGATTTTGCAACTTGCATATTTTTTATGTATAAATTCTGATTAATCCTGATTGCTAACAAGAAGCTTTTTTGATGAAAACTTTGTAGATTAAATATTCTGATCTATTTAAGATTAAGAATGATTAAGAATGATCCTGGCGAAGCAGACCAGGATCTCAGTGGAAAGATGCAACATATGGTTGCAATAATCAGTGTTTCTTTTAGTAAGCATTATTTTTATGTGAATCCAGAGTTTCAAAATTTATTGTAAATCTGGAGAAACAATTTGCACTCTCAGATTTTAAGATTGTTTCATTTCTTTTGCAATTGGCTACCTGGCTAAGATAAAGGGTTAAAGAAAGCAGGGGAAGTCAGCTCTAGTTGCTACAATTCATAAGGCCAAAGGGAAATGTAACTCCATTCAGAATTTGTTCTGTAAGAATTTGTTCTGCATGATATATATTGTAATAGTCTTGTTTATTTTTTTAACTACTTTGGTTTTAAAGCTATTATATGTTTGTGTAAATTAACTTGAAATTTTAGCACTGTTGGTGTTTATTCTTCTTCACTACGTTTTCTAGTATTGGCTTTTTCTATCTGGAAAAAGAAACACGGCCTCTTTTAGAGCTCTGGTCTTAAGTTTGCAAAAAGCAAGGTGGTGTGTCTGTAATGAGAGATTTGGCTCAATGAGTAGCCAATTCCTTTCAGACCTTTCCCAGTTCTGGGAAAGAAAATGTAAGTGTGGTCTCTGGCAAATTCAGTTCTTTTTAAACTAATTTAGCTGGTTTGTATTGATTTCCCCCACCTTTTTTTTAAATAATTCCAAACATTTTTCTTCTTTTCTGTGTATTTTGGTTTTATTTTGTATTCAATTATGCTTCCAGGGAACAAAGTTCAGATATATCAGAAACCGGGGTCAGTGAAAATGATGAAAATCCTGTGAGGATTATTTCAGTCACACCAGCAAAGACAGAACCTGTGAAAAACAAGGTATGTCTGGGGATTTTATGGACTGTATGTCTGTAGTAAGCTTGGCATTGGGGGTTTATTCAGTACACATCACTGCAGGTGGTGTCTGAGGAAATGGTCATATCCAGTTTCATTTCATATAGTTCTGTCAGTTTCCTAGCCTGAGAGAAAACCCCTTAGTTTTAAAACTGCTGTTTATTTTATCTAGAGTAATTCCTAGAGCTCATGTGAATAGACTTCGTTCTGTTCTTAAATTCCAAAATATTCCCACCTTTATTCAGCGTTTTCCAGCATAAGTAATAGTAAAGCTGGGATTCAGAGTGAAGGTTCACACCTGTAGTAGCTTTAACTGAAGATACTGCCAGGAAAATGTCAAGTGGTCCTATGGCATGAAATAAACATCTAACTTTTGGATCTAACTGAAATGTTACTTAAACTTTTTAAAATATTTTTATGCTTCTCCCCCCTTCCATTAGAGAGAGAACAACATGTGTAAATCATCATTTTTTAACTTCTAAAACATACAGTAGAATGAAGTTTAACACAGTTGAGTCCTGCACCTGGGATAGATTAAGCTCAAGCAGCTGTACAGCACGCTGGATCTGCCTGGCTGGAGAGTAGGTTGGCTGGGAAGGACCTGGGGGACCATTTCCCGTGGACAACCAACAGAGTGTGGGTCAGCAGAGTGCCTTGGCAGCAGTGAGGGCAAGCTGAGTCTGGGCTGTGTCAGCAGGAGCATAGCCAGCAGAGTGAGGGATGCCGTTATTCTACCCTATTTGGCATTCAGTAGGCCATGCCGGAATGTTGTGTCTGGAATACTGTATCCTCTCCAGTTTGACACATATATTGAAAAACTGGAGAGCTTTGCAGGGGGCCACCAAGGTGATAAAGGCTTGGAGATGTTGTAGTATTGAAAGGTTGAAGGTGTTGGGTTTGTTCTGCGTAGAGAAGTCTTGGAGAGGATCAATCAGCCTTTTAGTATCTAAAAGGTATTTATGGAAAAGATGGAAGCATTCTTCTCGAGGCTGCATGCTCACAGAACAAATGGCTACAGCCGGAAGTTGCTTCAGGGGAAATTCTATCCGGATGCAAGTGAAACAAAAATATTAAAAAAAAAAAATCTACATTGTGATAGTGGTATAGGCTGCCCAGAAAAGTGGTGAAATGTCACTGTTCACAGCTTGCCTTGTCAAGGGCCCTGGATAACCCCTGAGGCCCTGCTTTTATCAGAAAATTTGACAAGATGGTTTCCAAAGATCACTTTCAACCTGGATGATTCAGTGATTTAAAATAGATTTTTGTAATAACGTAGGGATACTTAGATGGATTATGCTGTACACATTTTAAGAAGTTAAATATCTGGTCGGTCTCTTTTGATTAGAAGAAATCAGAGTAATAAGCAGGTGTTTTGGATTTATACCATCACATAGAAAAGTTAGGGAAAGTGTATAATAAAGTAAATTTTCAAACATGCTTTCCAGGTTCTTCAAGTTGAAATTTCAAAGAGTGGTTATCTGTAAAGTTCTTATGCATAGCAATTGTGAATGTCTGCTATGAAGCTGCTAGAACAGTAATAAAGATTACAGAGACTGCCTGACTCATTCAAACACTTAAGAAATAATGATAGAATGTTAAACAAAAAAAGTCCTTGGTTCAGACACAGTGCTTAGAATAGTGAGTGACATTAATTGGTTTGTTTGAAATTTCTAAGTCATCCCAGCCATACTTCTTTAGTACCCTTTTCTCTACCCCTTCTCCTAACTGTTTTGGAAGTCAATGTTCAAATGAAGGCTTAGCATCCAGTTCCTTCCTCTTTGTTTCCATGTGAATACTGCTCTGTGTAGAGGTGTACATTGCCACCACCCTTTCTGTTTCACATGTACAGACGCGGCTTCATGGTATTTAATCATGTCCATTACCTTATTCACTATATTGAGAAAAACGTGCATGTAGGCCATACCTATTCAGGCATGACTGAATTAACAAAGACTGCAAGTTTCATTTATGGTTTGGTCTTACTTCCTTTATTCCCTGTAAGCCTTGAGGTTTTTTTACTGGCACTTAGGACTTTGGTAATCTGCACCATTACTGAATATTGGTCTCAAAATTTGCACATATTGAAGTAAATATAATTTGCTGTATTGGAATAATTGTTTTTGTTCTCAGTTCTCTCCTGTCATTTGACAAAAAGGCAGTAAAAGGAGCTTGTCCAGAAGAACCATCATAGGAGGAGCTGAAATTATTAGTCTTACCATAATCTCTCTCTCAAGCAACTGAAACGTTCATTGGGTGCAGATATTACAGACAATTCAGGAAATCTTTTTGCAGGAAGAATGTCCAAAATCCCATCTAGTAAAAACCTTCTTACTAGGTTTAAGACCATGTGATGTGTTTTATAAGAACACTTATAAAAGTTTAAAAAACCTCTTATTTCTGTTGGAGGGAGGTCGCAATTTGAGTTTGCCTTTGGGAATCTTTTTTTCTTCACATTCATGACTTTTATTTTCTAGGAGATTAATTCTGATCAGGCTACACAAGGAAACAGCACTGAACGTGGGAAAAAAAGAACAGCAACAGCATCTGGAACTGAGAATATTCATCAAAAAACAGAAGAAAAAAATGTAGATGAAACAGGCCCATCACTCGCAGCAAAAACCAGAAGAGGGCGACCAACCAAACCGGAACCTCAGGGTACCACTGCAAAAAACGAGGAAACAAACAAACCACCTGTCAGGGGAAGGAAGAGAGCAGCAGCCAATCAAGAAAGTCCAGGGAGTTTAGAGGCAGGTAATGCCAAAGCACCAAAACAGCAAGACACAGCGAAAAAGCCAGCGGCAGCACAGAGACAAATTGATCTACAGAGGTAAAAATTAATAAATAATGAAATGCATCGGTGGGGTGGTCCTTTCCTGTCTCAAGACCCTGAATTTGCAATTATAACAAATCTAGAGTAGCTGAGGGCACAACTAAACCACAGTGGACACCATGATCCACCATGTGTCATGTTGAGTTCTAACTTTCGAAGTAAGTAGGGGAAGGCAGCTGGAATTGGAGAAATGAATTTGCTTAATCGGAACAAGATAAACTTACCAGTTTGGGTTTTTTGTCTGTTGCATCCTGGTTCCCCTTACTAGCATTGCTGTGTAAAAGAGCAAAGAGCTAAAGATTTTTCAGTGCATTCATTAATGCCAGGTACACAGGCATTCAGGTACTGTGCTCTGCTTCATCGATAGCAAAGACTTGATAAATTACTATCTTTAATGAACAGAAAAAGATTGTAATTCTAACTGTAACTATTTTCTGGTCTTTTGGGTCCATGCTTGTTTAATCTTAACAGGATTTTAATATCTATTTTAAGTAAATCAAAATTTGAAACTGCATAAACTACAAAACAGCTCTTGGATGATAATTTATTGTTCTATATTCTAGTGTTTAAATGTGTTGATTTGATCTCCAATGTAAGCAAATTATAAATGTGCACAAACACTGAGAAGTTTGTTTTGCTGGATCTGATACATTAATAACTTCAATGCAAAAGTGGTAGAGCAATAAGGTCAGCAAACCAGTGTGCTGTAAAAAATCACAAATTATTCTAAAGAAAGTATAATTGGAATAGTTTCTTTCTGAAGATTTTGTAAGTTCAAGATCTTGCAGAGAACCTTGATCAAAAATAATTACCTTTTCTTCTCAAAGCAAGGTTTATACAGTAGTAAAATGTTCAGTCTGTCAAGAGTGTAATGTTTGTGTACTGCTTTGCAATGCTTGTTTTATACATCAAATTAAGTCTTCAGAACAAATTGCACTATCTATAGCCTTTAATAAGCCACCTGTATCAGATAGCATCTTTAAAATATGTAATGTCTCAGTGTTTCTTGGACAGAATACCAAAACATTGTTAACGTTTTTCAGAAGCCAGGTGCTTGGAAGTGATGGAGATTCACTGTTGGAGATAGACTCAAGTCCAGAATACTCCCAAAATGCAATGGATCTTTTTAAGGCCTGTGGGAGCAGCCAGGAAGATACTGAGGATACAGAGATAGCGGAGGGAGGCTTCCTTAAGGTGTAGCAGGCATCTTATACAGGACAATTCTCTGGGTTTTTTATTGTAGCTTATACAGTAAGAAATCAAAGAAATTTGTCATCTAGAAAAAAATGTGTGTAAAAACAGCTGTGTCTGATAGGTTTACTGTAAATACTTGGAAAACATTTGAAGTAGTGCTTGTTCTGAAATAAGATGGGCTATTTTTATAAACCTGGGTAATTATAGTTAATTAGAACAAGTTACTGTTCTTATTCTCAATTCCAGTGAAAGCAATGGATAACTGTATTTTTATTTATGCTGAAAAAACATTACTCAGTTGTGGAATTATGAAATGCACAATTTGACTTGTCTATTTCAGAGTTTATCAGGAAGTTGTGCTGCACAGTAATGAAATTCAGCTGTATTCAATAATTATGTAATTGTGGAGGAGATATAAGATAGAGTTGAAAGAATCACAGTGCCAAAATGTAAACAATATTTGGTAGGATTTGATTCTGAATCAATTGTAATTTCAATGTCCTTACAGTTAACTTCCATTTTCCTTTCTGCCCCCATATAGGTAAAAAGAAAACTTGCTCGAAAAGGGAGGAAATGAAGGCCAAATAAAGGCATGCTCCAAGCTTCTGCAAAACTAGGATTCAGAAATTTCCTGTACAGGAACTGAAATTACTTCAAAACACACAGCTTTCAGCTCTGAAACCAGAAGGAAAACTATGCTTCCCTTTCACATGAAATTAATCCTTCTCAATGGAAATGTAAAGCAGAAACTCTTGAGAAAGAGGCTAAAAGCATCTGTACTTATTTCCCCAGAGACTTTTTTTATGAAAAGTCAATAATTAAGCAAATTGCTTAACACTTGGTTCCAGTTCCTGCATTCTGGAGTTTAAAAGTGTATTTACACCATTAATTTTCATGCTGCATTTTTTTTTTAAAGAAAGTCAGAGAAAGTCCTTACACTGACATTGAAAATTCATGATCCTAGAGCCAGGTATTCCCATGTTTCACAGAAAAGGTAGAAGTCTACTGAATGGATTTTAAACAAGACTAGAGGAAAAAAAATCACAAAAAAATTTTTTTTGCTTTACCTTTGGAGACTGTTTTATGTATAATTCTTTCTGCCTGCCTACTTTTCTGCAAAAATAAGATGTACAGATTTCAGTTCCCTGCTATGAAAAGTCATGTGGTGGCAATTTTATAAATGTTGCTTTCTGATTTTTATCAGAGTGGGAAAGTAATCACTTAAAATTATTATTAATTCGCAAGTAGACATTTCATTTTTTAATTTCCCCCTCCATTTTAGTTTAATATAATTTGCAATAATTGTACATATTGATGTTTGTTTTATAAAAACATATATCACTTTTAAGTGTTTTTACTCCTGCGGTTCTGTTGGAATATTCTAAATTTTAAAGGAGTAAAGACAGTCCAGCATTTGATTTTATAATGTTTGTCACCAGATTTTTATTATTGATGTAAAGAAAAAAAAATCAATTTTTAAAAATAGTTGGACTTTGGCAGCTTTGTAAGGAAAGTTGGAAATGTTTAGGATTGCTCTCAATTTTAAGCATTGTGCTGATTGGAAGTAAGTCTGTTTTGCATTTTGTCTTCCTGTCCAGGCTCATTTTTTAATGTTTATTTTAGAAGATTGTTGCATCAATATTATGTTTCCTGGCATTGTTCAGCATAGATACAGTGTACACTTTTATGTACACATGATCATATTTAAGTTTGTTGCATAAAATAAACGCTTCTAGGTGTCACGTGGCGGTCTTTTTTTAACTTTTTTTTTTTTCTTTCACAGAAAACTAATTGCTATATCTGTGCATAGGTAAAGTTACAGTGCTTTATTGTGTAAGGGGGTTGGTCTGCAGAGTGACAGTGAAGAGTTTGCTTTGTTTCCCAGTGCCTCAGTTCCACATTTCTCTTCTGCTAATTGTTTTGAAATCCCTGGATTCATTATAGAAGAGCTGGATGCTGGTGACATGAGTTAAGGATTACTTGTCCTCCTAAAATGGGTTGTGTGCTCTTGAACAATGACTAAATCTTTCTTACCGAGTGTAACGTGTTATTTTTCCTGTCTGACAGAAAATGAGGCTGTGCATAAAGTGGTGTGTGCAGCTCTCCTTCTAAAGCAATCTGTGATGCTTTGACTTGAGGGATTTGAAATGCTTTTGACAGAGGGAGACCAGGAGATTTTAAAAGCGTTTAATTATGCATCCATCAGGAGTTTGATTTCTAAAACTGAAATCATTTCACAGGATGGATTTACTGATCATAATGCAGTTTCTTTTTAGGCTCTGGTCAAATACTTCTCTCTCATGAAAGTTACAGCACTTTGATTTAAACTAATTTTAAAATGTTTTAGTTCGAAGTTTTTAGGAAATCTGAAAAAGAAACTTGCTTTTAGAAATGAGTTCTGGTACCTAATGGTGTGCGTTTAACAGTGATTTGAAATCTGGACTTGACAAATCTTGCAAATATTCAGATTTGTTTTCAAAAGCTTTGATTTTTGTGAAGTGGATAATTTTTGGATTTTTTCCTTTTTTTCTTTTTTGTTCGGTTATTAATCAGTTCAAATGTCAAGTTACTCAAGGAATCATGATAGAATAATTTAGGTTACAAGGGGTTTCAGAAGGTTCAGTGCCGTGCTCAGAGCAGGGTTTGCAGTTGTCTTTCTGCAAATGGAGTTTTGTAGAGTCTCTTTCTCCTGTGTTTTTTTTAAGTGGACATCTGAGTTACTTCTATATGTTCATTATCAATGGAATCAGTTGGTACATTCATGAAGCAAAATATGCTGGGCATAATTGACTGAGCCAAAATGCGGCTTACAAAAACTATAGGAAAGGTCTAGTGGTGATCAACTGGGTTCTTTTAAGAACTTACCCCAGACAAGGTTATGTACAGAATTTCCCTGCCTGCCCCCACTTTTCCCTTGTCAAAGTCTTGAGAGCAGCCGTGGTGCTGTTCAGAGTTGCCTCAGTGATGAGCACCTTTCTGTCAGAGCAGTGTCCCCGAAGGCCAGGGGACACTGAGCAGTTACAGCACATTCATAGAATCACAGAATGTGCTAAGTTGAAAGGGACCCATAAGGATCATCAAGTCCAACTCTTGCCCCTGCACAGGACCATCCCAAGAGTCACACCATGTGCCCAAGAGTATCATCCAAACACTTCTTCAACTCTGTCAGGCTTGGTGCTGTGACCACTTCCCTGGGGAGCCTGTTCCAGTGCCCAAACCCCCCTCTGGGGGAAGAACCTTTTTCTGATATCCCCTGACACAACTTCAGACCATTCCCTCGGGTCCTGTCACTGGTCACCACAGAGAAGAGATCAGTGCCTGTCCCTCCACTTCCCCTCACAAAGAAGTTGTAACTGCAGTGAGGTCTTCCCTCAGTCTCCTCTTCTCCAGGCTGAACAGAACAAGTGACCTCAGATGCTCCTCATACGGCTTCCCCTCATGGCCCTTCACCATCTTCATTGCCCTTCTTTGGACACTCTCTAAGAGTTTCATATCTTTCTTATATTGTGGTGCCCAAAACTGCACACAGTATTCAAGGTGCAGCTGCCCTAGTGCAGTGCAGAGCAGGACAATGCCCTCCCTCGACCAGCTCAGCCTGGATACAGAAAGCACAGACATAATTTCTATACATACGTAATTTATGCATTGCTACTACTTCTGAGGCTTTAAAAATAAACTCTATTGAAGAGCAATCAGAATAAAACTGGAGAATGGGAGGCAAATTATTCAAAAAAAGGTATGTGGGGTTGTATGTGGCCATACATGGGTTTTCAAATGTTTTACATCAGAGTGAGGATTTTCTCATTGTAATAAGGAAACTGATGCTCAGAGTTCTTTACTTGTTAATGTGCAATAAAGAGAAACCCCGATAAAACCCAGTCTTTATGGCTTTTACCCAGTGTAGGATTTAGAGGTGCTGAGTTTCACATTCAGTTACATAGTTAGAGCCAAGTTCTTACCATCCTTAAGTTCTCATCTTCATAAAAGTGTGGCTGTTTCTTAGCAGACATACAGTTCTTTCTGTTTCTTTGTGTTCTCTGATGCCTGGAGTGCATGGCTTTCATCACAGTAAGACAGGAAGGCTCTTCTGAGAACATACTTTGTAACATACTAAATTAAACCTCTACTACTCAACAAAACTAAATCTGAATAGTTGTTTTGGATAAAATAATAATGTTGTCTAGAGCAATCTTAAATGGGAAAAACAATACGCATTACAAGCCTTTTCTGCACATGCTGACAAGCCCTGTAAGTTTTAGAACTGATGAATAACAAAACCTTATCTAAAATGTGCTTCCAGCTGTTAGATACTTGGCTCACATTGTTGGACCAAGTTCAGCATTAAACTGGCTCTTGAGTGTCAAGTTAACTAGTGGGGCTGTCACAGCTGAGCTGTTTCTTCTAAAGATACAGAAGGATATGGTATCACCAAACATTTGCAATATGTAAGAAACTTGCTTCTTAAAGAAATCATCCATGTGGAACCTAGTTCGCTTGCATGTGTGCTCCATTACTGTATTTATCAGCAGTCATAGTTCTGTTTGTGCAGAGAAATCAAGTCCCAAATTGGTGGTCCAGGAAATAGCCCAAACTAAAACTGGACTATGAAGTCTACTTTCCAGCCAGGCTGCAGGTGTGCATAGCTGATAACCAAGCATTAGTCACAGACTAACTGGTCTCAGCCCAAGGAACAGTTTTGCCCAGGGAATAGCAAGGTGTTAAAAGGCAGTAGCAAAGTTCTGTACAGCAGCACTTGGTGGGTCCCTTGAAGCCTTCCCCTGCTTAAATTACTGATGAGGAGGGAATCATCCTGCTGATGAGTACCCCAGGTAGTCAGACGGCCAGGAGAAAGCTTAAACAGTAAGATAAAATACTCTTCCTGGAAGGCAGCAAACAAGACCAGACTTCCTCAGGAGAAGAACTTGGAAGTCTGGGTACACAAGCAGAGGTGATTGCTGACACAGCCTCTCCCTTCCCTGCTGCACAGCATGAGTCAGGAGAGTGGGTCCAAAATTTCCTGTCCCTGTAGTTTACTACATGAGAGACCAAAGGGTGTGAGTGACCCAGTTTCTCCCTTCAATCTCACACTAATCTGCTTCTAACTGCAGGTGGCCAGTTCCACAGCTCCCATCAGAGATTCCTTAGCACCGAGTCAGTGTGGTGACCCGCAGGATGACTACTTTCACAAATCTGGCTCCCTGGTATACTCAAATTCAGAGTAGGAACATCCCTCACTCCAGGGAAGTTAGCAGCCTTACTTTTTTGCAGTCTAAAAGGAGATGAGCAAGTTTTTGGCATGTGCACCTGCTTGTAAAGAAATGAGTGGGACCACAGGCAAAAGCTTGGTGCAGTTCAGACAACCTCCTGCTTGCCTGGGCTGCAAGAGCCGAAGGCACAGCCACGTGTCCTCCAGTAGTTGGTAGGAGCAGCATTGCACCTGAACTCAGACAGCATCACGTGCCAAAAGGTGCTGTGAGCATGTTCTTTCTCGCCTTGGTATCATATCAGGCAGTGTGCAGTCATCATACCACTGCCCTGGAAAAAGTCCTGTTAACCTGATGGAAACACCTTTCTGACCTGCAACAGGGCATCTTCTCCCTGCCCAGTGAAAGTCATGACAAACTTGTCAGGGGAATGTAGGATGGCAGTGGCAGGTGTTACAAGCCAACAGGAGGAAGTCAGGCTCACAGTGACCCCTTCAGCTTTGGCAAGAAATGATTCTAAGAAGCCGTTCAACTTTGAACCTGGAAGATTCCTCAACTGCACAGCTACATCCATGGTCAGCAGAGCGGAAACATCCATGGGCAACAAAAATGGACAGCCAACAGGAGACATGTCTGTTTTTCAGTGGGAGCACAGAGGTTATCCAAGCTAATTTTTAACTTGCTGAAGTTGTGCTGGCAGCAGTGCAGTTTCAGCAGTGTGCCAGCTCAGGCAAGAAGCATGACCAAATCGCTTTGGTACATTGAGCGTCCTCCTGCCACCCTGCAGCCGTGAGAGCTCAGATGTGTGTGCATAACGCTGCAAGACAGGTGTGTTCCAGAACAAGAAATACATGTTTTGCTCCTTAAGTTCAGGCATTTAATTCTTCTCTCATTGATGTGTTGACTATGATGCACCAAAGCTTCCAAAGAAAGAGATGGTAGGTGATTATGGCTGAGTTTCTATTGGGTCCGATGGCTGTAAAGCAGGTGGGGAGTCACTGCGTGCTTTAGAAACTTCATAGGCAATCATCTGATTTCTTACCTTGGCATGGCACAGTTGCAATAGCCAGCGTCTGGCGGGGCAGCGGGCACATAGTCCTGCACCCTACCCCAGGGAAAGCTGGGACACTCAGAATATTTTGCTCTGTGGTATGAGTGGAAACTCAGAATACCATTTACTTTGGCATATATTCAGGTGCCTCTATATCATTCATCTCGGTACTGCCCCCAAACCAGAAACAAGCCAGGTTTGTGCTGGTGGCCAAGGTCTGAGCCATCAGTTATGTGCTGTCTCCAGAGTGCATGCAGGGTGCCCTGTGCTCCCTGCTGCCCACGGATAAGGTCTTCTCCACTTCCTGTGAAATTAGCAGAGGCTGTCACTGCTCAAGTAATTCAGGACATCACCTCCTTCCATCCCTGAGTGTTCCCAGGAAAGGAGAGAGCAATTTGTAGTCTGGATAAATTATTCTGGATGGTGGTAGCAGCAACCATTGTTTATCCTTCCATATACTGTTACACCAGGACAGGATTCAGGCTGGGACATGGACAAGGAGGCTGCTATGCACACTCTTGGTGTAGGCATGACCACAATAGCTCTGTACCTTTCCTCAGTGCCCTTTGTGATCCCCTTTTCTCAGTCTTCCAGCTGCAGTACATTGCTTCCCAGCTGTTCTTCCAGACTCCCTTTGCTGTATCCAATCATGCCTGCACATTGATCTTCTGCATTACCTTCTCATTTCCGTCTACGTGAGCTTAGTTTTGAGCATAAAAGGATTTGGGGAGAAAGCAGACTCCATGCCATGATTCATTTCTGATGCTTGTGGGGAGCCTGCACTTCACAGTTTATCAGGCTCTGCTTTAGTAACAGGCTTTTTAACTCTGCTTTTCCCAGAAAGACCCGATGTTCAGAGCAGGTATCCTCCCTAGGTCAGCACTGGTTGCTGCTGTTACACCCTTTGTCAGGTGGGGTGTTTCTCACAGTGCACCTGTCTTGCAGGTTCTCGTAACTTGTGTGTTACTGTGCTGTCATCCAGCCTGTGAGCCACACTGTCACCTCAGGAGCTGCCTTAGAGTCTGTCAACATGCACTGAATAGCCAAATCTCCAGATGCTTGAGGAAAGTTTTTCTGGTCGTCTGGACTATAACAAGCTATCACAGGAGATCCAGCATCCCCCCACCCAGAAGGAGGGTGTATTTTCAATCCTTTCTGGTTTCCACAGTGTGTGAATCACCGAACCCTCATACACTGTACATAGAAGCTCACAGTGGCATTTACAGTCCTGCTGTGTTGACCATGATGTAGATACGGTCATCTCTTGTGGCTTTCCAAGTTTCAAAGCCATTTTCCTGGTGAGATTTTAGAGTATTTCCAGGCCAAACTTACTCCCAACCACTTAATACTAACCTGAGATCATGTCCCTTGTACATGACCTGGTCACAGCTAAAATGCCGGTTGCTGCATCCACCCCCTTGACTCATCCTCCCCCCAGGCTGTCTGTAAACTACTGCTCCCTGAGGCTTGTTTTGTGCCTGTGGAAAGGGGGATGGGCACCACCAGTGCTGTGGCACCACTGCATCTCCTACACAGTTTCTCCAAGCATGTTGTGTCTGACCAGCACAATGCTTTCCCACATAACCATCAGGTATTAGATACTGTTTGGCTGTTTGTGAGGGCACTTCCACCCCCAGAGCTACAAGCACAGGTGGAGGGGCCTTCCTATGAAATTTAGTAAGACTGACTTGCCGTCTTCTTCAGATCTCAGGAGCTCAAATCTGTTTTTTATTTGGTCACTCTTCAGCCTTGATGGTAATGAGTTCCTCTTCCAAAAGACCACTTACCCAAGTGCCCAAGCCCCTTCCCCCACCACATGGGAACCGCACCACATGCCAAGGATACTCTTTGTCTTTGCCAGGGGAGCAGGGCAGGGTTCCTGCTCTAAGCATTTTCCTTATGTGACTTGTTTCTTGAGGATGGTTTTGGATGCTGCCCAAAGCAGTTGGTCAAGATGATACCAGAATGTAATTTGATTCTGCATCAATGAGCTGCTTTCTTTCCAAAACATCGTAATTTTAAGCCAAAATGTGGGTTGGTTTTTTGTTGGTGTTTAGGTTTTTGTTGGTGAGGGGTGTTTTTTAACCTTTTGCTATTGAGAGGGCTTTGTCATTTCACATCTACAGGATGTGGCCCTTTTGTGTCTATTTGCTTCTTTTGCAGCGACATTGAACAGACACAGACCCCTTAGTCCACAGTTGCTTGTGTGGACAGCCAGCTGCCTCCAGCCCAACTCATCAGAGCAGGACCTGGCACTCCCACTCCATGTGCCCTCACCGGGGCTGTGCAGAGGGGCAGGATCACCTCCTTCAGCCTGCTGGTGACACTTGGCTTAATGCAGCCCAGGACAGTTTGCTGCCTTTCTCACGAGTACAGGTTCGTGACTCATGTTCAACTTGGTCCAGACCCTGAATCCCCAGGTTCATCTCTGCAGAGTTGCTTTCCAGTTGCCCCAGCCTGTACTGGTGCCTGAGATTGTTCCTCCCCAGGTGCAGGACTCTGCTCTTCCCCCTTGATGACTCCTCACAGATGAGAACCTTTCTCAGGCAAAAAGAATGGCACTTGAACAATACAAAGAACAACTCTTTCCCTCTGTTTTTAAGAACCTTTTGGGGTTGGTTTGTGCTTTTGTTTTTTTCCCCCTCCACCTCAGTATAGTAACTTTTGGTAACTACTTTGTTCATACATGTCTGCTTCTGAACAGTTCTCTCTCCTGACAAGTATGGCCTGGAGACAGTTTACCCTAGTATTTTTGATGTGGTTCAGACCACTGAAGGACTTCAATGTGGAATAAGTTATAGAGGGCAACATGTATGCCAAGCAAAAGAGGGAGAACATCTGTCCCCCTTGCCCCATCCCAGCAGGTCATTCACCTCTAGGAAGTTCATATACAGGATTAATTTCTTGTTTCCTCTTTAACAGTAAAAGCTGTAAATATCAGGTGTTTTCATTCTATTTGAACTGACAGTGTTTTAAACCACTTTCTACACAGATAAATCACACACCACGGTTTTTCGCAGCAAGGTGAAAATGTGATGGCCAGCACATCCAGTAACACCTGGGACCTGCTTTGTGTCCGCTGTTTGCTCTTCAGCCTTATGCTGAGGGAAACATAAAGCTGTGGCCATTACATGATTTCCAGTGCTCGCTCTTTGTTATGGCTGACTGCAGTGTGAAATGGGACCAGCCAGTTCCAGGCCTGTTTTTGAACCAAAATCCATACTGGAGCATAACTGGCTTTTATCTTTTTGGGCTGTAACCAGTAAAATGTTCCTGCTTTAAGAAAGCCACCCTCCTACCCACCTCTGCACCTGGGCAGCAGATAGATGTTTAAAAATGGGGACAGCCAGATTTGCCCTGAAACAGTAACATGGCTGAGCTGCAGGGAAGTTCCCAAACCTCTTAGGATCAGCAGGAGCTTTGACTACTCACTGTCTATCACATTCTTAAACTGCCAGCTGTGAGAAGAGGATTTGGGAAAGATGGAGGAAGGGAAGAAACCAGGGCAGGGAAAGCAAAGCACTCTGGTGCCCTGCACCACACTTGCAAGCAAAGGCAGCTGTACATGGAGGACTTGGGTTGCTAAAGGGTCTGGTGGCTTAGATAACATCAGCATAGAACAGCTTCTCTCCCCCCTTTCCCCCCCAGCACCACCACACTCGTATTGCCTCACCATCCCTGCTGATTACCCTTTATTTTATACGAGGTTGTCACAAACCCACCTAAAGGCTTCATGTATTTCAACACAAAGCAGCCACTAAGTGAAGCAATGTAATTTATTTGACATTATACCAGACACGGGTGCTCCAGATCCAGACTTGACCTTAAAAACAATTTAAAATCCTGGATTTGCTGTATTGGAGGTATCAGTTACCCGCCTGAGAGCCAAATGTGTCAGTATTACAGCCACTGAAACAGAAAAGTAAGTACAGGACGAGTCAAGCTAGCAAGCACCATCAGTCCATTTCAGCTGTGAACTCGCTTCCAGTTTTGGGAGGCTGGAAGAAATGACAAGGCTGTTGAACAACTTCACAAGTATTCCAGTATAAAGCAGCTCTCAGTTACTCATGTCAGTGTCTAACTACAGGAATTAGGAAATATGGGTTTCATTTTTTTTTTTCATTTCTCTGAATTGATGTCAGGCTAAGAGAAGCCCCCACCCACAGGAGAGGGGGGCTGGGGAAGTGCTCCTTCTCCCTCACCCCTCTTAAAAAATGAGGTACCACAATACGACACAGCTCCCGATGACAGTAAATTAAACAAAAAACCCAAACATCATCTTACACCATAAAACTGTGCAGCACTATCCCAGCTGTTAGAGCCTGCCCAAAAACCTGCAAAACCTGCCCAGGGACAAAGACACACCTGAAGATGGGACGTAGATCTGAAACAGAATTATAACCAGCTCCACAGCAAACTCGCTGCTCGTTGCTTCAGCTGCACAGCCACTGTCTTCAAACCGCTTTACTCCATTTAAGAAATGCTGACAAACACCAAAATGAATAGTTTGTGCTGGTAGCAAATCCACAGCCGTGATCTCTACTAGATTCTTCTACAGCTGAACACCAGGGCAGTGTTATTACCCAACAGGCTGTCACCTCCCAGTGCAAGAACCAACTGCAGTTTATATGAGGTACACAGTTTAAAATGCACAAAGATGACATGAACATGAGTGGTGCTGGAAAATCCAAAGAGAAGTTTTTCCTCTGTGAGTTATTGGCTTTGTTCCTTCAGATGCAGCCTTTGAAGGGATACACAAGGTGTTGCAGCTGTACCTGTATTTCCCAGACCATCACAAGAGGCAGTCCTCGCTGAAATAACACACCCTTCCGTTACACAACTTATATTTACACAATTTTCTTCTTCAAAAACTATTAAGATGCACCATGAAAATGATCATCCCTTTCTCTCTTGTTACTGACATGGAGGCAGTAGACCCTGTAATCTCAAAATAATCTAAATTGCCAGAAATAAAATGAAAACTGTTTTCAGGGAAACATGCATTTATTGTTAAGCATTCCCAGTGAAAATCAACATCTTTTAAAATGTGTGTTTATTTTAAAAATTATTTGTGTACAAAAGTGTTTGTGTAGTTTTTATTTTCAAGACAAAAAACACTGATGCTGCATTCCAGCCCCCCTCCCCCCTCCTCTTCTACAGGAAGTCTGATGCTTAGGAAGCAACTTCCTGCAGTATTTATTGGTAAATATATATTTACTAGAAAAGTCAGAATTTAGGATGGAAAAGGTAAGAAAAGCAGGGTTCTTCAGCAGTTGACATCAGCATTCCTATGATGGCAGCCTCCTTCTGACACTGCACAGAGCACCAGCAGTTGCCGCAAATTGCAAACCAGACAAGTACAGCATTTTCACAGTACATTTCCTCGTCTGTCAAGTCATGGACCTGAACTTACATTATTGATGAAGGGCTCAGCACCATGAGCGATCCTGTAGTTATTTTAATGCCTACAAAGCAGGTAACAGCAGAGAAGGAACATCACAGCACAGTACAGGGCAAATGATTCGCAAGAGTTTGTCTAGTGAGAACAAATCTGAAGTCAAGTTGCTGCCAACAGAGCACTGCAGCTGGAATAACCAAGCCAGAAGCCAAATGCGTTGATGGCAGTTGGTCTTGTGAGTCTGATGATGAGTCAGCTGATGACACTAACACCACAAGTGGGAAGAGCAAGCTACATCATTCACAGATAGGTTTGGAACAGATCAGAAAACTAGCAAGAGAGAAGCAACTGCCGCTTTGCCTAGCCCTAGGAGAAAGCTGTGCCTGGAAAACGAGGATGGTACCTATGAAAACGTCTATATGGTCTTCCCAGAAGAGGCCTTAGGCACCCAACAATCATCTTGACTTCCATGCTTTAGTTCTGTGATGCAACAGATGATGACGAAATGCACTTTTGCTATCTCTTGTTGAGCCAAACTGCTCAACAAAACCATACAAAACCAAGCACCTGATGACAAATCAGTGGCCACACTCATCAACTCCATCAACAAACCAGAGCAGGAGAGGACACCTCATCTTCCTGTTGCCTCTGCTCATCAGCAGACACTAAGTAAAACCAACTTTTTCTGCTAAATTATTTAACATTTCCCCCTCTGGGCAAGCCTCCAAGTCTAAGCCAGCTTTTGTTGGTGTTTTGGAAGGAAACAGGACATGCACAGTTAGGTTTCCCCTTGCATTAAAAATGGAACACTTACTCATCACAGTGCATGACCAATGCAGTAAACAAGAAGTCTTGCTTGAGCATGTGTTTTGATTTCCCCCCACTCCCCTTCTCCCTTCCCCGATGACATAAGCAATCCATATACTCTGAAGTGCCTAGTCTGAGTCACAGCTGTTAAGCTTAAATTTGCATAGTTTAAATGTTTCTGTTACCCACACCATCTAATGCAGATTTGGTGTTACAAGGTAAGATTCTTTCTGGCTCTTTAATTCCTCCTTTTAGACAAAACAAAAAAAATCCTATATTCCTTATGTCAGCGTTCCAGTACTAATTTACATGGAAAACAGTTGAATACAGTGATAATTAAAAAAAACCCTAAGACACATTTGTAAGCCAGTAGTACCTAATTACTCGGATAAATACTACCAAACCAATTATAGTCAAAGCCCCATGTACTCTGTGGTAAGCTTTAAAAAAAAAAAAAAAAGTTGGGAGTATGCAGAATAAATAGCACTAACATATCTTTCCAGAAGGGTATGTATCTAAGTTTTTTGTCTTCAAAATGCAACGGTTTGTCATGCTGAGAACACAGCTTGTTCACAGAAGCAACGGGAGGAAGCTGTGAATTTGGCAAGGGGGTGGGATACAGTCAGGGCTTTTGGTACTCATGGGAAAACAGAGCTTTTGGCAACAGGAAAGGGCATTTCTCTACCTCTGAACAGAACTCTACTATGCTCTTGGAGGAACTGGATGAGATAAGATAAACCATTTTGCTGGATGCATGTTAAAATGTTCAGCAGTGAAATCCAATGGACGCTCTGGCAATCCATAAGCGTCATTACCAATATTTTGTTTAGAAAAATGGGGCCATTTAAGCTTCAAAATGACTGTTTCAAGCCATCTTCTGGCACAATAGAGGAAGACAATGGAGGGTTTATCTGTACTGAGAAAGCAACTGTACCCATGTTTCGTGTTCTTGCTTTAAGGAAGTGGTAAATGTGCAGCCCAATTGCACAGCTGGAGAGGACTGCACGGCAACTCCACGTCTGGCAACTCCACGTCCTGTGGACGCACAGGGCCCTGAATATAGTGACGTTCAGTGATACAGACAACAGAACTACCATTTGTATGTACAAACTCACAATGATAAACTGAACACTAAAAGCAAAATTCCTAGGGCTCAGCCCCAGCTGCAGTTAAACTAACCTTGTACAACATTATCCCTATATTCAACTCTGATAATTACCAAGAATACAAAAACATTCCTTATAAAGGAGTCACATGTCAAAATTCAGAGGGACTTCAGACCACAGGTGTCTCCTTTATGCTGGGTCACATTTCTTTCCCAGCTCACTTCTTGAGAAGCTTCCTGCCAGCACCTGAGCTAGCATTAAGCTACCGAGCACATGGATGGAGGGGAAAACCCACAATCCAACATTTATACATAAGGGGGAAGGGAAAGACAAAAGTATTTTGCAGTAGAGAAGAAAATGAGGTAACTCCATGAGAGAAGTAAAACTTAACAGGGCATTCTTTCAGAGGTGACCATACTCACCTAAGAACCATTTCCCCTTTTCTCCCTCTCCCCCTTTCCCCGGCTTCATTCATCCCTTTACATACTGTTGGAAAAACCTGCTGTTCTTAGGAGACTAGTCTTATCAAAAGACAAGTTCAGAAGCCCATAACTGAGAATTTTTATGTCCCCAACAATGATTTCCAAGTTCTTTCTTTTGATAAATAGCAGCGAAGAACAAAGGAAAGTAGTAAGCGATTCATATTTACCACCAGGGTAAAAAAAAAGGTGTTGATGTAATCAAAAAGTTCTTAGCCTGTATAACAGAAAGACAGCAACTTGAGATTAACACAAGTGGCATTTTGCCAGTTTCCTACTGTCCCTGGTTTCCACCTAGCAAACCAGCTGGACAGTAGCAGCTTTTTGTTTAAAAAAAAATAAATAAATACAAGGAAAGTCAAAACAACTCATTTCCTTTGGCATCATTGCAAATGATTTACACTAACTCAAGAAAACTGGTCACTGACTACACCTTAAAAAGCAGTAAGTATAAAGACTAAGCAAATGCATTTAGTATTGCACTGATATGAGTTCAAAGTATTTACTGTCTGTGCCCTATTTTAAGTTTGGACACATCAGACAGAGCAGTACAGGGAACATCCCTGAACTAGCCAGGTCTCTACAGCTCTGTTTTCTGGTTCTGTTCCCCTACCACTATGCTCCAGGTATTTAACAGATACCATAATGTTCCTGATTTCCTCTAGTATGAGTTATAAACAGACTATGAAGTGTGAAACTATTTCAACTTGAACTTCATAGCTCTAGAAAAAACCCGAAACGGGCATATATTTCCCCACCCCATTAGTCCACAGTTTAGGAGAAAAAAACCCCAGCAAAACAAAACAGTCATAGAAAAGATGACTTATACAGTACTCCATTATCCACAATCCCTATTCTCTAGTCTCAGGATTTCTCTGAACTTCCTTGTCAGATATATTCTCAAAAGTTAGCATCATATTCACAAAGACATTACAGCTCTCTTTAAATAGATGTACTAGTGTTTGAAGTTGCAAAACTAATAATTTTCAAGCTTTTGCACTCAGGATGAAATGTCATTTTAATACAAATAAAAAGACTGACTGTATGTACAAGCCAAGGAAAGATTTCAGTTCTCGTTTATCAGAAACATCAATCCAAAAGAAAGCTAAATTGAGAACACACTTCTACTTCTATGAGCATTTGAAGTATGTACAGTAAAAACACCACCACAGCCTCCATGTGTTAACCAGAGAAAAATGCAAGCAAGGATGAATTTTAAAGTACCTAGTAAGCAATCCTTAAATTGAAGCCCAAAATAAAGCTAGAAAACTGCTGCAAAAAACAGCTGATTGCATCATATCAAGTACTCAAAAAAATTTTTTTTCCTTCTCAGTATGCTGGAGAATCAGCTTTGTCCCCCTTCAAACACCATGAAATCATATTATCCAGCAGGTACTGAAGAACACTTTACAGCTATTTAAGACCAAAAAAAAGGAAATGAAACCAGCTCCATGTTTCTGTGCTGTATCGAGGCATACTCCTTCCATGATTGTGTAGAAAACATGATGGATGAAAATCATTACTGATAATTCAAAATATATATTTTTAAAGGGGAGCCTAGACTACTGTAATGGCACACATAATACCTATAGATGATGAAACATAATCAACAGTATGATGTAAGGGAGAGGAGAATCAGGTTTCCCAATTAATAAGCTAGAAAGAAAATGGTTCTGAGTAGCTCACCATTTGGAACTTTGGGTAAGTCTTGAAAGTCTGTCAGGAAAAAAGTTACAAAAGCAAACGAGTATTTCCATGGTGCTCTCTTCAGCAACCCTACCTAATATGTCTATTAAGTACAAGCATGCAAATATAGGTCAATCCACAGGCACATAGGATCCATGTTAAAAACAGTAAGATAACTGTGATGAGTGGCACCAACAATTTTGATGACTAACACTCAAAAATGTTGCTTTCTGAATTACTAAATCAAAATCCTGAAGCAAGTTCCTGCTAGTCTTCGTCACACTGCTAAACACTAAAGTAGGCATGTTTTTCCCCATTATCTTAGCTGAGCTCAAAGAATTTTTACAATATTTAGTAAGAAAAAAAATTAAAGTATTTCCCCTTTTTAAATTTACACAGACGTTTAATTAGCTTTATTTACAGAGCGCTTTTTTCAGTCTCCAATAGTGCCTAGATAGCATCATCAGGCAAGAGTGCCAGTTTTGAAAGAGAATCTATATAGAATCCTAGGATAACAGATGGTGATGCTCCTCCAGAAGGGGCAAGCTGGACTACAGAAGCAGCTCTCTCTATATGGCTCAGTTACTCAGGAGTAATTCTGTTGCAGTCTCTACATCCCATGATTTTGAAGACAAGGCCACTATTACTGCATTCTGCAATGAGAAAACAAAAGCAATAATATTTTCAGTGTGTGAACCTGCAGCTCTGAGAAGTGGAATGAAAAGTTCACAGATTATTCAGAACATGTTAGTTTACCATTTATTAAATTCCAACAAATAATTTATAGAAAAATTGTTTCAAAAAGGCAGGGGTAGCTCACAAGATTCATCAGTAATGTAGTATTTTACTCCAATTCTTAAAAATAAGTAGCAAAACAGAATGATTAGACCTACAAAAGGTCACAGAAGTAGCAAATCTACTTTAGTATACTGATTACTCTCTGCATTTATACACATATACTTGCCCTGCCCCTACTGAAAAATATTGAAGTTATATATACTTACCCTATCAAAGCCCATAGCACAAAGGTTTTCTATTTTTTTGGTGTATTCTGGACTAGAAACTGGTGCTCCAGCATACACATGTGCCCAAAGTCGAGCTGTCTGTTTAAACATTTCTGGGTTTTGTTTGTACTACACAAAAGAGAGAGGAGGAGAAGGGAAAAGTTAAATCAACTCAGCAATCCAACCAAACAGCAGGATGATATGGAAGACTACAATACATCATTCTTCCTACAATATCTTCAACAGCGTTTCATACTGATCATGTTGCTATTTTCCAAATAAATTTAGAGGTGAGGATTACACGAGTAAATCTATCCAAGCATTTGATATAATGAGTTTGCCTCCAGGTTAAATGATGCACTATGGGTATTTCATGTGTACAAGTAGGTACTGCTCTCAATTGCAGTGATCAAAAGTAAAGGATCTATATTTCGCACAGCTACTGAAAATTTATAATCAGTGTGGCAGAGCACAAATTATCCCTGTGTTAACAATCTCCAGAACACGGGTACTGCATACTACTCTAATGCATTTCTCTAATCACTTAAAAATATATCTGACTTTATGCACTGAAAGTAGATCTGCGGTTTTTAGTCAGGACTAACATTCTACTACCAGGCTTCTTCCCAAGAATAAGGATACTGATCACACGGGTGACAAAAGAAAGGCTGAAAAACAGGCGAGCAAAAACAGGGAGCTACAACTCTTCAGGCAAGCTACTATTTACCAGAAAAAAACCCATGCCAGTGTGTAAGTATGTTATTTTGCACCGATCTTGCGACTAACAAGTTTCCTAACAAACAACTCAATGGACTATATCGCAGAGAACTTTCTCCATGTGCCAAGAACCCAAAAGCCAAGAAAGTGGGTCATCTGTCACAAATTGTACTCAGAAAAGTTAAATGAGTTTCCCATTTTAGCAACCTTTGTATGCAATATCCAGTTTTTTGTCTTAAAAAAACTCTTCCTTTAAATCAGCACTTCAGCCCCACCTTTAGATATTTAATATATTTTAGCACTAAATAATAAGACAAGATAATAGGAAGTATATTCTTCAAGTATTTAGATATCCGCATTTTAAGGACAGAAACATGGCTGACTATAATGCTTAAATATTTCATTCATATATGAAAAAGCCTTTAAATCTATAAAGCACAGTCAAATGCTGTGCATTTCCTTTTGCCCCTCCTACAAAAACACACCAACTACACCACTTTGTGTGCCTTGCACACCTCCCTCTAGTGCTGATCCACATGATGTAATTTGTATATTTACTATCTGGTTATTAATGGCATTAAAACAAACATGGGAGGCAGTCTGTTGTTGGAAATAACTCACTATTATAAATACAGTGGTCAGGAATAAATTTCTTTTGTTGAAATGACTAGAAAAGAGGAAGGATTAAGTTTGGCATCAGTAGCATCCTGAAGTACTATATTTTTCTGCTCTTAAGGGATCTTCCCCCAATTAATTTTTTAAAAAATATTTTTGAGAACACTGCCAAACCTAGAAAGCAACTAGCTGAAGTGCAAAGGATTAGTCATAACTGCATTTTATTCAGAACTAGCTTTCAGTGTGCTATTAATAGAATTCCTTTACTTAGGTATCTATAAATAATCTAGCTTCTCACTGAATTGAGAAAAGCCTAAAGGCAACTTTTCCTGATGTCTCTCTATCAGGAATCTGAGGCAGTTAATGTTGCTGTACTGAAAAAAACCAGCAGCTAGTTGAGGTAGTTTTGACACCAGGCAGCTGGTGTCTGAAAATGCTGCTGTTATTCAAGCAGTTCTTCCTGGGATTCAGCTCAAGAGCTTGCAGGACACTGCCATTTACCTGGACAACACATAGTTTAGTAAATTAACTTAAGAGGTGTAGAGGATAATTAATTCCTTGTGAATTTTTGTTTTGGAAAAAAAAGCAATCAACCTCAAAGTAAGAGACCCCAACACCAAATAAAACACATGAAGGAAGTGGGAGTTTACCACCACACCTCTCAAAACCATTATAATCACTTTCTACTTACATACACATGCCTCTAACTCAAGGCCAAACCCCAATGTAGTTTTCATGCAGGTATTTGCAGGAACAGGATAAAATGAATTCTCCCCACATCAGCCATGCCAGAGTCCCACTGGACACATCCCCACAAGCAGCTGAGGGGCAGGAAAATTGCTCTTTGGAATCTACGAAGTTTCATGAAGGTTTTTGCCTGAGAAAATACTCTTTCCAGCTCAAGTGCTTTTACAAGACTGTTATGATTCCCGCACAAAAGTCTACCATCAGGGCCAGAACAGGAAACACTATTTTTGTTCTTTGTAAAAAAGGAAAAAGTGGTTTTGTTTAATGAAGAGAGAGTGTGACAGCAAGGGCACACATCTGGCAAGAAAAGCCAGCACAGGGACACGCGTG
This sequence comes from Neopelma chrysocephalum, assembly GCF_003984885.1. Lineage (NCBI taxonomy): Eukaryota > Metazoa > Chordata > Aves > Passeriformes > Pipridae > Neopelma > Neopelma chrysocephalum. The sequence goes on along the minus strand of NW_020897731.1, from coordinate 14,838,047 downwards.
GTAGCCTTGCTGGCCTTGGCAACACTTCTCCCTGGGCAGAGTAATTCAGTCTGACAGAACTATTCAGGGACATTTGATGAGAGCAGCCTTACTGCAGAACCACACAAGTAAGGCTTCTGTACTTACTACTGAGCATAATGCTAGCAAACAACTCTCCCCCACCCAGCAGCACAGTGGGCTACCTCCGATCTCCATTTTTCCCTTCAAACCCTGACAGATTTGAAAAACTGCTTATTTTACAGGGAAAGAGTGCACACTTTGTCACCCTATCCTGAGGGGTCCTGACTTACAAAAGACATAGGTGAGATAGAAGGTTCTCCCAGCATCACCTTGCTTTGTTCCTCAGTTCCTGAAATACACCCTTACTACCAGTGAGTGGGGAAGCCAGGCTGCCTCTCTCTCCCCATAGTAAAAAGGAAATCACACACGCACTAGGGACTCTGTTGAGCATTGTCAGACTATGAAGCTATGGAATGACTTTCTGTCTTTCACCTACACTTTAAATAGAATCATGTCAGTCCTGGTATGGCATAAGATCCAACTGACATTTTATTTATTTGTATTACAAGTTATCGCTACTGACTGAAAAGTAACAAATTTTATTGATTATAGAATTTTACTGATACCAATCCAACCAGTGATTAAAACATTGTCCCAAGTTACCCCAAGTCACTATTCATAAAATTTTGACATTAAAAAATACAGTGCTCAACAATATTCATATTAATCTGGAAGAGGAGCTACATACCAAGTCAAATCCAATGAACACCATCAAGTTAAAAACTCATTTTAAACCAACATAGTATTGCTTTTGTTATACTAGAAGTGTTAGATTTTAAAAGGCAAGTTATCCTGGCATTCATTTTACTATGCTGTTATCTCCTGACATTTCTCACAAGGTGATATAAATAAGGGACAAAACTAACAAAATAAAACTCCTGACACTGTAAAGTAACCACTACTTACTCTGGAGTTTAAAGAGTAAAGAGCACAAAACACTGTAGCAATAGCAATTCACACTTACTATATGGTTATTTTCCAATAAATTGTTTCAAATCTTTATCTCCCATAAGGTTTGGGACCTAACCTGAGTCAGCAAAGGTTTATAGAAATGTCACAAAATTACGGTCAACTGATTATCTTACCTGGTTTGCCACTACTGCATCTTGTGGATCATCTGGTTCTGCAGCTGCCAACAATGCTTGCAGTGATAACAACACTGTTCTTAGAGTCATTGCCGCCGCCCTAAAATTGAAAATTTAAAAAATATTTTACCAAATCATATGCCTGCACTCACCTGTACTAGTATCATAGAAGATATGAGTTCATGTACAGCTCGTAAGTCCAAGAATGATAATTTTCAACTGCTGCAGCTTATAGTTATTAGAACACCGTTCTATGTATGTTTAAATAGGGTTTTAAATGTGAACTTTCCTATTAACAGTGCTTTCTTGAGTTTCTGGAAAGCACGGTCCTTGACCTACACATTTTGCCATGCCCACTTAACGTAATTAATTTCATCTGAGAAACAAATCCCAGCACCAGAACAGCCTGTGCCGTGCTCCCCCGCTGCCGGTACCCGCACCTCACTCATGGTGCGGGGCTGAGCCGGCAGCCCGGGATGCTCCCTCTGCCGGCACTCCTCGCGCAGGAGCAGTGACCTACATTTTAAATACTTGCAACGGGTAAGGAATTCTATGCATTAGAGCTCTTTTGCATTGCACCAGTTTTAACGTGACATTTTTCAATAAAATTTAACAATTTACACAGTTAATTACTACTACAATAATAAAAAGGTTAGGCTATTACAGAACATGCAATTCAAAATACTCCCTTGGCTTCCTCTCATTACAACCTGACATGACTGTCGGAAGCAGGAAAATATTGTGTAGCCATAATGGTGCTGTAAAGTCACTCTCTGCCCTGTGAAAGAACCCTGTTGGAGGCAGCATAGTTCTAGAGTCAGAACTTCTAAGATTTTAGGTTGTCATAATTTACTTTGATCTCCAAGTCTATTTAGAATAAGAGACTTTGGTAATTTAGTAAGGGGAAACCAAGTTTGATCACAGAAGTCAATAAACCCTCAAAAGTAATCATATGAAATTATTACATGCTGTAAGTCTGGAAAGTTTTAACATTTATACAATTAATTAGATTTTGATTATGAATACCATCTCTGATCTACCATTTCAGCTGGCATACACTGGAAACCAAATAAGCACCCCACAAAACTGTGAAACTGTATTTCAGCTGATCTGAAGAGTTAACTAGACTCTTAATTGTGGTGGCGAAGGCACAGACAGATGTTCAAACCAACAGACGAAACTGCTTACTCTGCTTAAAAACTAGTAGCAAGGTGAGTAGGGAAAATGTGACATCTTAGATTTGAGCAAAGTGGTTATGGCACGTGAATGCCAGAGGAAAGTTGTGAAACAAAAGCATCCAATTTCTTACAGACAAACTTAAATTTCTGATCAACAGAAAACAGTTTCTTCTTTTCAGAAGACTGAAAGTAAATGTAGAGAATCTGTTAGAGTAGGTGGGGGACAGTTTGACATGACAGTCCAGCTACAAAGAAAAACAGTGTGCAAGTCTATTTCCAGGCTCAGGTTTCAGAAACTTATGTATTTTCCAGTACTGAAACACTGTATTGAGATACTCTAGGAGCACATATTGATACACAGAGAATAGATGCTGGTAAAATGTCAGAAGTACATTTGTGACACTCGAATATTTTGTTCCTAGATGCTTACATTAACAGCTTTCTTACTATGTCACTAACCATTCAAACATGGCATTCTTCCCCAATTGTTTCTAATTCTATAAGATTTTTCCCAATAACTTATTTTTTAGCTAGATAATTATCTCTGAGCTTTCACAGTGCAGTATTCTACATCAAAACACAACTGAGAAACATCCCAAATGATAGATTTTAATTAGCACATACTGTCTCATTCCAACTGCCATATCAGCTTGAAGTCCCTCAAGCTGAATTTTGTAGACTTAAATCTTTAAAATACTCTGATGCTTTTAGATCTAAATTCTGACAAATCACAAAACCTTCACAACATATAATTCTCCTTTTCCAAATCTATTCCTTAGTAACTAAACTCTTTTTTTCCTCAGAATTTCGGATTCCCTTCCAGTTAAATTTAAGTATTTCAGGTTCCAGGATGAGTGATTCCTCCAAGCCAAACAATGTTTCTTTAAATCAGAAACAAAGCTGGGAATTAACTGGTAAGATTATATTTAATCAGTTAAAGAACACCAAGTTACCGAAACATGTCCTCAGTAGCATGAGCCTAGGTAATCTAGAGTACAAACCGTGTCGTTTGTCCACATCTAAATCACATACACAAAAACCTCAGTGAAAGAACAGAGAAATATTTTTGCTTTACATGCACCTATGCTATTTTACTCTTCTAATTTTCTGTGGTTTGTGATCTCTACTAGTTTATACTATCTTGAAATTGATCCATTTAATGTATGCATTCACAACATAATTCACAGTCTTATCTGCTCCTATTAATGTAATGCAACATGTTTACTATTCTGGCCTTCAAGTGCCACTAAGTCTTTCAAGTCTTACTGTGCTCAAATGCATTTAACCATTTTTATTTTTATACAGTGAATTTCAGGAACTATCACATCCACCACACACGCTATAAAACCTAAAGTCTTTTTCCCAGGTAAGTAATTTTATTATGCTATTTAGTGTGGTTTTAAAGACAGACTTAACATGAAATATCTATCGACCGTAACTAGTATTGTAGTTACTTTCTCCAAATAAAATTTTCCTTTGCAGAAATCCTTCTACTTTAGAGACATCTGAAAATGTAGAGAAAATGACATAAAAAAGGTTGCAGCCTCTTGTGCCACTTTTACATGCAAATGACTTTCATTTATTTTCCAGGAGTTCAAAATATACTCTGGGGAGCAGGTGGCATCACTAAGAACCAAAAGTGCCACGGACACCCAGAATACAAGTTCTGAGCTGGCTCCAGCTGTCTCTGGCTTTTAAGACTGCCAGGCCTTTCCAGTCTCTGTTCATCTGCTATGCTTGTAGAGTTTTATACAAAGCATACTAGGACTTGATCTGACATTCCAATTTCAAAATAAGTAATAAAAATAAACAACTTGTTCAGTTGGATACACAGATGGCTATAGGTTCAGAGAACTCAAACTTTAAAATAGTAAGTTTCAGACAAGACTGGTTGAGCTACACATGTAAAAAGGTTTAAAAATGTAGTTTACAACTTATTTTCAAGCCTCACGTTTCAAAACAGCTTTCACATCTCACACATAATAAGACAGTCTTCATTGGAAACAAACGTTGAAAGAAGAAGTGTTCTTAAATCATACAAGAAAACCTGTTACAGCTTCAGTTGCTCTTTGTATTTAACAAAAAAAGAAATTAAAACTTGTCATTAACGGTCAAGAAACGCTGATATATTTCATGTAACTACCATATAACCATCTAAAATCTTTTACCTTTAGGACACCAATTAGGTTTCCTGATCAAAGAAAGAAAAAAGGTTTGTTATTTTCTACATAGCTTAGTCTTAATTTTTCAGACATAAATTAACATTCCCAGAAGGAACTGAAGGGACAGCTAAAAATAGATATATATTCTTAAAAAGCTCTTCTTCCTTCCCATTACCTTCTTTTGGGCGAATTCAGTGAATGGAGATGACTGCCCAGAACTATATTTACAGACACTAACTAGTAAGGCAGGACCTTTTTCTGATCAGCAAAAAGCAAAAACAATTTCCATCATTAGTTCTGAAGGAAAATCTATGCTGATAGGCACAAAACTAAAGAACCCAATACACACACACACACAGAGCCCCCACCTGACATCTTCACAAGCTAGAGAAGAATGTTCAGGGGGGAAAAAAAGCTGTGTTCCCTTAAAACAAACTTCCAGTGGAAAGATGCAGGTCCTCTGAATTTTCCAATGCACCTCAAAGATTTATTTATCCAGAACAGAACCCTGAAAAAAAATTAGGTATTTCCAACTCTTCTTATATTTGAAGTTTACTTCCGGGTGTAGATTTATGTGCAACATCTCACAGAGTTCAAGCAATTCCCTTTGGTAACAAGCTAACTGCAAGCTTGGGTATTAGGTTTTTTCTCTCCTCCTTGCCAAGGGCAAGGTTTTGTATTGCTCCTGACAGACTTCTGTCTGTTCTGTTCTTAACTGGAGCCTCACGAGTTTCTTGGAAAATGTATTTCAATGCTTCACCATGCTTGATATTCTGCACACTGAGATGGCATTCCAACCTTTCACTGTACATCATATTTGCTTATACCAACATTCATGTTATTTTACTCTGGATTTTACCTATGGTTCCCATCTTTCCTGTACTACAACTCTCTAAGCGAGTACACTACTGCAATGGAAGTCTAATCAATCATCAATAACAAGTAGCCACCTCGTATCATGAGTTTTATAGGTAAAGCCTCCTATTCACCCTGCATGTGAAATTACATTGCCTTTGTGCCATGACATTACTGGCTCCTGTTTTCTCCTAAAAGTTACAATAATCCTTGACTCCCGCTCCCATTCCAAAATGTTGCTTAGCTACTATGAGAGTTTGCAGATTTGCTATCTACAAAATCGAAGGAAACGCCAGTATCATCTACTAGGGAGCTGCAGAGAGCTCAGCACAGAGGAGCACTGTCCCTCACTTCAAACTGAAAGCCTCAACTCTGGACATCCAAACCAAAAGCCAGGCTTTCTACTGGCACCGCATTTGCTAAACTGGAAGTGAAACCTGAAGTGAATCAGAACAAAGAAAGCTGATATATATTTTATTCACTTACAGATTTTTCCTCTTTTTTTAGGTAATATCTGAGGGCATTTCCATTAAAAAAAGCACCCCTAGTTTGGATGAATATAGTGATAACATTAGGAGGCACAGCAAGCCAGCTGTGCCCAGCATGCCCGAGGAAAGAAATCTCTTACCTTTCGATGAGCTGAGAGAGTCCTAAGAGGATTATGAAACACTAGCAGGTTTTACTTTTCTTCTTCATTTTTAAAGGCTAAGTAATTTTCCATTTAGGAAGTTTTTACTTATGTTCTTTACATTCCTCTCTGGAAACAGTCTCTCTCATGACTCTGAGAGGTAACCCAGTAGAATAACAGGAACAGCTGCAGCCAGCAGATTGCTGCTCTACTCCATCAACCAAGCTACAAGGAACAATTTTTTTCTAAATAATCTGCAGTATTTATTCCATTTGTGAAATAACTAAGCTTGTTAATCCAGGAGAAAATCTCTGGGACCTTGTACCGAGGGCTTATGGAATCTGGAAGGAAATGAATAAGGCCTTTGGGTGGAAGCCCATTGCATAGTCACTATTTACAGGATAAATACAAGACTGGACACCCATTGGAGAAAATAAAAAAAGAGAATAACAGAATAGCTCTGACATAGCAGAGAGGGGAAAGACAGCTTGCTTGCTGAAGAGTTCCCTCAAACAATGCTAATATTTGCATTTTTCTCAAAGCTTTGAGGAGGTTCAGTGTTCCTCAAACACCCTGAACAAAACCTAGAAGTTTCCGATGCCCAGGAAGATAATTACTACAATCTGGTTGCTGTTTATTTTTCTGTTAAAATTGTATTACCTCTTATAATGATTTCTGCATCTCAACTAAAACTGAAGGGTGAATCCTCCATTATGGCCACTATGAAAAAAATCTTCTTATTATTAATTTTTATTTTGACTGTCAAAACCACAAAAGCCAAGAGTTTTTTTGCAGCCATACACGCAGCCACAACACATTCACTTAATAACCACTGCTCAAGAGATTTATGCACAACAGCTTTCAAGTAATTTAGTTCTCAGGTTTCAATGAATAGTATTAGATATGTTGTATATTTAAGAATAAAACTTTGAGACAGAGTACTAGCCTGGAAGATAGATACAGGCCACAGTAAATGAAACTGAATAACAAAAATTATGTCGGATAAGCATAAACAGTATTCCTTCTACAAAATCACAGCCTTATTTTAATTCTACCAGCAAAGAGTAGATGTAGTAGCTGCTTTGCAAACAAACTGGCCTAACAGGTACTTAAAAATCTAAACATGATGAAAATCCACAGCTGCAAAGAATTTCGGCATCAAGCATACAATGCGGAGAACAAATTTCATTAAACTCATTAAAAATAATTTAAAGACATTACTTTGCAAACTGATAAAACCTCCTGCCAATATACAGAATATCATTTCCATTATGCTCATTAGAACACAAAATAATTATCATGGGACGGGTGAGTAGGGAAGAAACTTTTTTTAAATGACAGAAAAACATTAAAATCTTTGTATTTATATTCAGCATCTATAAATGAATATTTTATCAGCTTATTATCTCTTTCAGTAATTTGGCCCATAAGCCAAAACTCTCCAGTCATTTAACAGCCACTGACCTCACTGAAAAACAGATATGCACCGGAATTTGAGACTTACATTTAAACACAGCAACAAGGGGACTATTATTTAGTTAAAAGTATTACAAATCAATG